>NW_027273864.1:30752500-30810000 GCF_046630095.1 Trachinotus anak
GTATATGTGTGTGTATATGTCTTGTTTGTAAAATGTGTATTTGTGGGTTTTGAATACTGTCCATTGAATGTCTCTGCTGGTTTGCTGCTGGTGATAGGTGGCAGCTACTACTAATAACAGTCCATTCTCTGTCTCTCACACACTCGAACACACACACACACACACACACACATGCAAGAGAATAAATCACATTTGCTCTCCCCTGAAAAATATCAGTGGGTATAAACTAAAATGACAGGAAGCAAATGAAAATATAACGTACAGCATCACAGAGGGACAATTTTTAACACGCATGCAGAGTCGATAATAGAAAATATTCATTCTTATGAGACAGAGGGAATAAACCTCTGCCTCATGTCTTTTGAATGAAAGAGAGGGGGACAAGGATTTCGAAGGCAATGCCCATGACAAAGAGCGATTATAAAAATGTCAGACTGTGCTCTAAACAAACAGTCACCCCAGGTACAGAGAGAAAGGTAGGAAAGGTAAGAAAAAAACTATCAAAGGCTTATGTATGACGAGAGACAAGGGGGTGGGGGACCGTAATGAGGGAGGCTTAAAGAGGGAGAGAGATGGGATCGGAGGAAGAGAAAAAACAAAATAATAGAAGGAGGAGGAGAAAGAAAGACAATCAGAGTGAAGCCCAATGTAGACAAAATACGGGACTAAAGGAGGGACGGGAGATTAAAGCAGAGTAAAGATGAGATGGCGAATGATAGTCAGAGGAAATGGTGAACGTGAGGAAAGAGAATTGCAAAGTGGGAGAAAACATAAAACTGAAAGAAGTATAAAACTGGTGATTATATTAGTGAAAGAAAAGAAGATAGGAAACAAGCAAACAAAGAAAGTAAAAGCCAGAAAGTTTGTTTCTCTGATCATTAATATTGACAATGAAGGTTAAAAGTTAATAATTAATAAGCATTGTCCTTCCTTTAAAAAACCAAATCCAATCCCCACAATCTCTCTCAGTCAAATACATGCATTCACATACACACACATATGTATATACAAGTTTTCATTCTTCAATATTTTCTCATACAAATGACTGAATTCTGCTGCCTCAGTGCAGATTTGCCCTGATTACACTAGTGCAATTTTTATTTTGGTGCAGCTAAAATGGATTTTTTTTTTTTTTTGCAGCACACCTCCTAAGTTCTCTTCAGGGTCATGGAGGCAGCTGAAGCATATCCCATCTTTCAAGGATACACCCTGGACATGGTTGCAGCCTTGCTTAGGGCTTTGCTGCACCCATATTTTTATGATAATAGAAAACCCCTCTCCCTCTGACTCACTGCTTACCAGCAGTTACATTTCTACATTCAGGGGTCACAGAGAGATTTTATTATACCTATTATCTGGGTGCTGTAGCTGCAGACCTTTGACCGTCTTACTAATAGCTGCTTGTAATGTTGTCTCCTTAAAGATTGATGTCTGTTTTACTGTTGTTCTCATTATGAGCCTCTTTGTGTGTGTGTGTGTGTGTAGTCACCTCATATTCCTCCTTGAAACCGTAGCCCTGTCCACATTTCATCTGAGTGATGTGTTGGAGGAGGTCGGCAACTCGAATAGCCGGCTGAAACTGGCCTGCCTGGAACTGACCTAGAGGAAGAGAAACAAGCGAGAGAGACGGAGATGAATATATAAACAGGACGGTTTGATAAAGTATGTGGGAGGAAGAGTGGGTGGGTGGATGGATGGATCTTGAAAATCATTGTACCAAATTGCATTTCATTATTCCTGTTGTGAATTCCCTGTCAAGCTAAATAACCAACTTGTGTTCAGTTGACAAACCAGCTAGAAAAAGTACCAGAGTAACTCTGACTGATGTATATCAAAGCTAACTAACTGACTAAATAGCTAATGAACTGTCTGCCATTGCTAACTAAGGGACTGACTGAATGAATTAAGTAACTACCAGACTGACAAATTTCCTGAAAACTAAAAAAGTAACAGAGCTTTTGAAGTATCTAAATGACTAGCTAGCTAATTTACAATCTGACTGACGAGCAGTCAGACTGGCTAACCAGCTGAATAACTGACTGACTTTACCTAGCTGCGTAGCTGGCTAACTAACAAAAAAATTGATTGACTGACTGAATAGCTAGTTGACTATAACTTAACTTAACACCTTATTAACTAACTGATGGACAAACTGCTGGCTCACTCATTAACTTATCAAATAACTAACTGGCTGATTGACTATCTAGGCTTACGTAGTCAGCTGGCTAACAAGTAAACTAACTAACTGGCTAACTAAATAATCAGTAAATAATAATTAACTAACCAAATAACTAACTGCCTGACTGACTAACTACAAAACTAATTAGCTAACAAAGTATCAGCCTAACAAAGTGATTGACTAACTACCTCCCTAACTCACCACTTCACTGACTGACTACCTTAGTCCTGTTCACGTACCACTCTGGTAGGAGAGCTCCACAGACTCACAGCCTCCATAGGGAAAACTCTGGAGGGTCAGAGAAGGCTGGGCGAGCGAGGGCTGGCTACTGTCTGTTAATGGAGAGAGAGAGAGAGAGAGAAAGAGAGTGAGTGAGGATTGTGTTACCATGACAACATTCCTCCCCTCTATGATAACCCCCCCACACATACACACACACACCCAGTAGATATGTGCACAGCTGATACTCAAGATTGGTCACTGGTGACAAGTGATGAGTTAAATGAATCACTTAACACGCTGAGCCCTGATTGGTCAGAATGACAGGACATTTAATTGGAAATTCTCTTCTCCAATTAGGGAACGGACAGATTGATTGGATGATTGTGTGGGCTTTATTAGTCAGGACAGATGGAGGGTTCAGGGGACGGAGGGAGCGGTGAAGAAATGTCAAGACAGAATCATTCATCCAGGCTTTTTAAAAGTTTCCAGTTTTGAAGGGTTTCAGGTGGAAGAAGATTGTAAAAGTGGGTGCAACATACTGACTGAGAGAAGGAGGAAATGAGGGGAGGAGGAGAGAGAAAAAGAGGACAAGATGTCAGAGGAGAAAGAGAAATAAATAAGCTTGTAATAGTTGGAAGAAGCCTATTTTAGTTATATATTATTCACCAGTTGTGAAATCTGAAATAGCTCATGTTTTAATTTCCTCATTGTGGTTTTTATATATAAATAAAATGTGATTTTGTTCAGCGCTGTGGGATTATGGCTTCTGGTAACCAGCCAAGCCAGAAGACTCACTGAAGTGTGAGGGAGAGCGTGTGTGTCTGAGGAGGAAAAGGGCTTGTAATATAAAACTGCATGACTCTATGTTTTCTTAATGGAGCTATTTGCATGTTAATGATGGCTGTGGATTCATTAGTGGCCTAAAGTGGCTTCTCCATAAGCCAATCTCAACACTGGCTTCCTTAAATAAGTGAAGAATGAGCCGGCCACATGGGTCACTCTGCAGCTCCTACTTGTGTGTGTGTGTGTGTGTGTTTGAATGTGTGTGTTGTGTGAGAGTGTGTGTGTGTGGTCAGGAGAAAGATCGTACAATGGCTTACAATGAGGGATGCAAAATAGCTGGCAGGTTGTTGTGTGAGATTAGGAAGTGATAAAAGAGTGAAAGACAGAAGGTGAAGGTGAGAGAGAGGAGAGGATCTGATAAAAGGTGGAGGAGGAAAGATGAGAGAGAAAAGGGGAGAGCGAGGGAGGATAAAAGGAGGAAACTGGAGGAGAGGGGAGATAAAGAGGTGATGAGACGTGGAGAGAGGTGAGAAAAAAGAAAAGAGGAAGGAAGGGTGAGAAAACAGGTGAGGTGAACAGCGGACAGTTTACAGGGATGGGACAAGAGACAGATGAGGGGGGAGAAAGGTGAAGGAAAGACAGGTGTAGACAGTTGAGCAGAGAAGGAGAGCTGAGGAGAGGTCAGGCAAACACAGTGTCTGCCCACTGAGACAGAACCGGGTTGAGCCGCACACGCCTCCTGTCTCTCCACAAGAGTTCAGCTGAGAATTCACTCCAGCGCTTCATCACATCCCATAAATCTGTATTAACTCCTGTCATCCTCTGTTCCTATGCCCTCCTTTAAACTCTGGATGCAACCATATCTCCGACTAGTAATCTGCTTTGTCAAATATGTTTTAGAGGACACATATTCTGTGTCCCAATTCTTCTGAGGCTACATTTGAAGACCGACTGCATCACACAGCGGCGCAACTTGGATGTCTGATTTCGAAGGCTCCTTCGATGGTCGTCAAACGTGTCCTTGTCCTGGGAAACAAAGGCTCCAACGGGTGGATACTCTGTGGTCCAACCTATCTCAAGATAGTTCAGCAGCTAACGGTACACCTGTTAAAACCTCAACCTTAAATCCTCAAGTTTTTGAGACAAAGTTATGTGTTGTCGTTGCAACACAACGGTAAGGGTGAGCAGAGCTGGAGATGGAAAACGAAAATCCTGCGCGGGTCATTTCAGTTCAACCCTTGCTGTCTACGACGGCCATGGAGGGCCACACCTTCATAGACTGCGTCCTCTGGAAGAAGGATGCGGCTCATTAATTGGGATGGAGCTATAATCAAGTTTGATGTACACCACTATTCACTGCTGCACGGACGATTCCGTCTGCGGGTCAAGAGATCTGCCTGCAGACAGGGAAACAGGAAGTGGGACAAGCCAGAGCAGCAACTGAACTTTCTAATTAAAACAGTTACATTAACCAAGAATTAGCTTAGCAAAGCTATGACTGCTTTAGTTGTCAGGAGTAAATGCTGTAGGAAAACGAATGACATGTTACCAGCAAACATTATTCAGCTGGTGTTGTGTAACTAATTTTACATGGATGTAATTTCAGTCGACTGGGTTACATGATGTTTAAGACTTTTAATTAATTTCCATGTCTAAGTTATATTGTTTCTGCTACTTGTCTCTGTGCCTGTTTAATGATGTTGCTTTAAAAAAAGGCCCAGTCAGGTTTACACTCCAGCTGAGCTGTTTGTTAACTCGCTCCTTCATCAAACTCACTGACATTTTCAAAGAAACTCAATGAATACCAGCAGGAGATGCGGCGCCTTTACTTGCCCTTCCTGGTCTTTTGTCTTCTCTCTTGTCTTCCTTTTTCCTCTTCTCATCCCTCTTTTTTTTTCTAACCCACTCCCTCTCTTTCTTCTCCTCTCTCCAGATGTAATCAGTGTGTCTGTACTGTATCCATATTAAGTTGTAGTCTACAGACTGTTTCACTGCCACTACAGTGTAAACATTATTATCCTTTAACAAGAATATACACAATCATGCAGAAATACTGGGGCCACAGCAGTCACACATTCAGCAATCACACAGACACACAAAGAAATGTGTGCACACACAGTATTTTCTTTGTTGCTGAGACCCTAAAAAACTCCCAGGGCTCCAGGCAGCTGCCTCCAAGATCACAGGTATGTGACTGGTGTGTGTGGAAGGTCATATATACATGGATGATGTGTACACGAGTGTGTGTGTGTGTGTGTGTGTGTGTGTGTGTGTTCCTGTACTAATACAAATGTATACATTCCAACCATTCAGTATGTGGGGTTTAGTGTAGATGTGGGTCTCTCTCTCTCTCTCTCTCTCTCTCTCTCTCGTTCTGTGTGTGTGTGTGTGTGTGTGTGTGTGTGTGTGTTAAACTCACCAAGGTCAAATATGCATTAAGCCAGGCATGAAATGGAGTCGTAGCAGCAGCTCCACAACACTGACTATGATGAAGACATCTCAATGCTAATGGGGAGATTTATTGACCCCCACAGTCACAGGGCTGTGTGTGTGTGTGTGTGTGTGTGTTTGACATAGAGACATACGGGGAGTGTTGAGTGTGCGTGGCTACTGTGTGTTTGACAGTGTAAGATCGTCATTGATTGAGAGAGACACAAGTGTGTTGGGAGTTTTTTGCGCGCATGTGTGTGTGTGTGTGTGTGTGTGTGTGTGAAGGCCATTCGTGCTGTCAGTGTGTATGTCAGTTAATGCAGTCCTTCATGCTTGGCAGTGTGCTGGCTATATAAAGTTCCCTCCTCCCACCCTGTGACTTTATTAAGACTCAGCTGTGGATGACTTCGACTTATCACAACACAGTATCGCTGTGTTAACTCTTAACTCCTTCTACACCTGCATATCTACCTTCTTATCATTTTACAACAATCCTCCATAGTTAGAGGCTCAATGCTCTGATGAAGTTATGAAGCCTCTGCATGATTAATACACTGCACCAAAATGAAACATCAACAGTGAAGAGCTGAAGGCTGCAGTCCATCTAATGACCACTAGAGCCTGGCTCCAGCTGTGAGTCAGTCCCCATAGACATTTCATGTACTGTGCTGTATGAAGAACGATAGGACAAGATGTCCTTCTACACACAATAACATGGCAATGCTGTCAACCAGAATCATGTCCAAGATATAATGTTATATGATTTTAATGGACAGCTGCCAGCCAATTAGAAGTGAGTGTCCTCTGTAACCATGGCGATATTCTTTACACCCCAACCAGCAGTCACACTAAAGGAATTACTTCATTACAGGAGCAACTGAATGTCTTTATTTACATCAATGAGAAACTCTGGTCTTATTCATTACAAGATCCACCACCACACAAACACACACACACACTCTCACACACACACACACACACAATTAGACACTGAATAGTCAAGCAATAATTAAAAACTGAAACTGAAATTACACTAAACACAACACACGGTGCAATTAATATAGATATATAAACATTATCTGCAAACCAGGTAACAGCAGTAAAAATCAGATATGTTGTATTTACTAGAAACACTCATTCATGAACTTATTAGTCACTTAAAAATAAAATAACTACAATGTACCTGCCACCTCTACAAGCTATCATTCCCTAAACTGGACTGCATTGTAAAAGCTGTAACTCTCTCTATCTCTCTCTATCTCTCTCTGTGAAGCACAAGGTCAAGTTCAACTTCATTTTACTGCGGCAGAGCCAGGCCAGTGGAATTCTCTTCGGTATGGATGAAAAATCGCCCTGATATTTGAAACACATTACAGCCTGTGGTGGAACAGTGAGCTGCTATAGTATAAAAGATGGAAAATACAAGTGCAGCTGAGCTGTCCAGAGGCAGAGTAACAGGAGGGGAAAGAAGCAAATGTAGATGGGAAATCAGATGACAAGGAAAGGAAAATTATATATAAAAATGAAACACAAAGATGCTTGAGCCCGACTGCAGGCTGCAGGTGGGGAGAAAGGCCTCGACTGACAACATCGTGAGCACAGGAGACATCCTGTCACTTTGAAAAAAATGATCTTGTACTTAAGTACATAATGCAGAACACAAAAAATAAGATAGTATGACAGTATGAGGAATAAGAAACCACAGAGACAGAACGGTTAAAGGTCCCACACTTTTCCTGTGTTTTATCTGTGTTGACATCCATAAGAAGTTATATTTGTGGTTTTAAAAACCAACCTTCTCTCTGGAGCTCTAGTAACCTACACCTGCTCTATAATCAAAATACACATCTACCTTTATACTGTATGGACCTTTAAGTCTCATCTTGCCATCCATTACAATGTCTTATAGCAGCATATTGAAAGCCAATACCATTAAGAACATTGATTTTCAAAGATTTACATAATCTTTACTCACTTCGTCTCTTTCATGCACCTTGAGCCCATGTCTGAAATATTTTGCAGTTTTAGGCATCATAAGTGCAAGTTTCATATATGAATGAGAGCAGGCTGTGTGTGTTTCTCTTCTCTAAGAGGCCTTTTTCCAAACATTATGAAAGATGAAGAGAAAGAGTGAAGCTTAAAGTGAGAGGAGAGGAGTAGGAAGAATAAAGATGAGCAAGGAACAAGGCAGAAAAAATGACATTGCAAACCAAAGAGAGAGAGAGTTCTCCAAAAGACTTCTAAGATAAACATCATGTACCTAATTACTTTGCAGTGTTCTGAATTTATTTGCAAATTTAGCTTGCACAAAGACTCCTTTAGCTTTTGAAAACTGAATTTAAATTGGAGAAGCCAGCGAGGAGGACAGACCGAATGAAAGACGAAACAAAGACACAGAGATAGAGGAGGCAGAGGGAGAGAAACAGAGCGGTGGAATAAAGGAGCGATAAGTGGAGGAAACAACAGAGCGGCAGCAGAATATATATCTGGACTGTATGTCACAGAGATCAACTGGTCTAGACAGTATCCCGGCAGCTTACCTCATTTCACCTGCTCCTGACAAGAGGAGAGAAATCACTGACTCACAAAGCGTGGCCCCTGTGTGTGCATCTGCAGAGCCTTCTGCATGCATGTGTAATGACTACAAGTGTGTGTATGCATGTAGAAAGGCACTTTCTTTGAAACTTCCAGGCGAACAGAGATATCTGAGTGTGTGTGGGTGTTTGTTTGTGCATGAGTTACTCACTGAAGTCACCAAGCAGCTGCACAACAGTCAGACAGATCTGCTCCACAGCAGAGTTTCTTTTTTTTTTTTAAAAAAAAAAAAAGAGTCTTATCTTGCAAGTTAGGACCAGAGAGAGAAAGAGACTGGTGAACAGAGGGAGTTACAGGCAGATAGAAACCTCCCCTATTTCTCTCTGCTAAGAATGGAGGATTAGCGTCATATCCTCGTCGGGTAGGCAGCCACTGTTTGCCTCCAGCTGCTCAGTCTGGGCAACTAGCTGCCTGATGCATGACGATAATTAACAGAGACGTGAGGGATTAAAATAAGAACATGCAATATTTTCATACAAATGAATGTCTGTTTTGCTACTGTGAAAAAACACAAAAGTCTTTCAAGCTACTTCTTCTTCTTTCCTGGTTTTTGGAATCACCAAGGTCTCCTACTGCACTGGAGCTTTATGATGTGTCTCACTTGTGACACTCTGGATGAAAGCACCTGATAAATGAGTCGATGTAAATGTAATGTTCCATATAAAATGTCGCACACTGCATTGTTGAATTGTTAACGCAACATAAAGCTGTCTACACTTCTTTCTGTAATGGACTCTACTTTTTTCTTTCAGTCCGTTATTACAACTTAAAGGAGCTAGTTGTAAGTTTTGCTATTGCTACATCGCCAATGTTAGCATTAACATCTTGCCGAGTAGAAAGATATCCAACCAGGCCGGGGCTAGCTGGTTAGCATGCTTACTTCAGCAAAAGAAAAGAAGTGATAGAAATAGAAGCAAAACAAAATAGCTGCTTTCCACCTCTGGAGACTGTTGGTGAGTAGAGGAAAGAAGTGTGATGCTGAACTCAGTGTTTCTTCTAGACTGGTAAGTAAACAGCTGTTAATGCTAACGTTGGCTGTGTAGAAATAGCAAAACTAACAAATAGCGCCTTTGATAAAAACTAGATTTACCGCCTTGCAGTTGTTTCCTCCACCTACCAGTCAAGTTCCAGGAAATATGGTCACAATCTCCCTTTCCCGAGTGACAGATTTGAATAATGGCCAGGTGTGTTTTTGTAGAACATTATGATGTCAAAGTGAAGTTGACCTTTGACCTTTTTGAAATAAAATGTCCTCACTTCATCATTTTATCCTGTTACAAATTAGTTACCATGTGAATTCATGAGTTAGCTGTTTGTACTGGGCTGAAAGTAACTAGGGAGTGATTTCAGACACAGTCCTGATTTGTTTGGAATAAAGAAGAAATGTGGAGCTACTCTCAGCCTAACTTTAAACTGACCCGCTGCTTCTTTAATGTTTTATTCAGGCAGGAAAATACCTGAATAAAATACTGAGGCCAGGATTTACTGTGGCATTAAAACCTGGCTAAATTATTATAAGAAACTACATTTAATGTGCATTGCTCATGTCATCCCCAAAGCCAACTTTGTTTAAGAGGGTCAGCATCAGTGCTGATACTGATCTGGATTTTAGATCGGTGTGTTTCTAGGCTTGTGAGGACCATGGTGACAGAAATGTATTTTTATCAAATATAACATTTTTAATTGTATGTGCGGACTAGCTTGTAGCTTTATATGAGAAAAACCGACCCAAAGCTAAGACAGATGGCCAAAGATTGACAGATCAGGGACAGCCTTGCCAAAGGAAGTGTGACTAAGAGGCCACTAGACGTGAATATAAGCTGTGTAAGCAGTGAGTCAAGAAGTAGCTGGAAAAGAGCATAGAGGCTCAATCTTCCCTGAGCACATAAAGGTTAAAAATTACTATCTCTCAACCCTGCTCTCACCTTCAATTACCCAGCACTGCCACATTATGGCCAAACAAAATGACTACCATTAGCCATAATCACCTTACATGCAGTCTAATACTATGCTGAACTGGACTGGGGAAAATAATTGCCCTTCAGTAATAACTGCCGCTCAGTAATGCTATGGAAAAACTACTTCCAATACGAGCAAGGCTGCGGATAGAAATTATGAGCTCTCTGCCTCTGGACGTTCCACCCCCACCGTGCAGAAGCACATTTTGTTGCTAAAGTCTTTCAAGTGCAGTGCATCTTCAAAATTTCCACCAAAAGGCACATTAAAAAAAATATGACATCACTGAGGTCTGCTGGCAGGAAGTCAATCTTTTACTGTACTAAAAACTGCAGCTCTTTCTCCATAGCCATTCTTTAACAAGCTGTTTCTCTGAGAGCCACAATTTGATTCTAATCTGCATGAACATGACAAAAAGTGTTTCCTGTATCCTGATAGTTCAGATGTCTTCTCTGAATCTGCACATGCAGAATATTAATGTATATTTTCATATTTGTATCTTTGCATAAGGATCATTGAAGCATTGTTTTTATACTTGATTAAATTAGGGACCTTGCATTTAACTTTATTAACAACAGATGTGAAGAGAACATACAGATGTTTGTATGTATCTACTGGAACTTTTCATCCACAGAAACTTTTCAAGGAATCCTCCTGGTTTAAAGGTCCCACATTTTACTATTGTCCTGTGTTATAATTTAAGTTTGAGAGTTTGAGATCTGCAACAGTAAGAACAAGAACAACAAACTGTGGTTTTGAGAACCAAAAAACATCTCTATCAGGCTTCTCTCTGGAGCTCTAGTAACAACAAGTGAGTCAACCAATCAGAAGAGAGGAGAGGCTGACTGTTTTCTGAGTGATCCAATAAAAATAAAGCAGATTTCAGGTAAACATTCAGAGAAACCAAATCCTGTAAGGTTGGATGGTTGGTCCAGGTGGGCGGGGCTTAGGGCGTGGCTGAGGGTGGGGTGACTGCTTTGTTGTGACATCACAAAGTTCCAGAAGTCCTGACGGCTGGTTTTAAGGCTCAGTTTCTGAATACAGGCTGTGTGCATTTCTCTGTGGACTGAGGCTTTGATACTTTCACAGTATTAATATAGAACCTAGACCTGCTTTATAATCACAAACACATGGACATCTACCTTTAGACTGGGTGGAGCTTTAAACCTAGAGACCTGCTGCTGTAGAGTTTGCTGAACTGACAAGCCTCACAAATGTTACTATATGTGAACAAGATTTCACGACTGACTGACACTACCACGAGGACCCTGGGTGGGAATATTTTATTGATGTTGCAGCTAAATTATCAGATTGTCTATATAGATGGAGTGTGACTGAGGAAAACAAACCCTTTACTATTCCCTAATTATTTTAATGTGGTTAAGCACTACATCCAAATAAATGAATGAATAATCCCTCTCTACTTTAGCTCTGCACGTCTCCTTTACAACATCCGTGCACATCCGTAAAAACAAAAACACTCTTGTCACCATCAAACAAAGCCGTTGCTTTTAAATCCATTACTGGTCTGTTTCATCTTCATGCTTTTTGATGCCCTTGAAATAGCAAACAGACACGTACAAAGGGGAACTTTAGCTTTAGAGTTTTGTTCTCAGGCATCTCTGTCACTGGAATGCTTTTGCATAGTTCCGTGTGTGTGTGTGTGTGGGTGTGTGTGTGTGCTTCTGATCCATGGTGAAACATGACTTCAGTGCTAACAGCAGCAGAGAGGGCCGTCCTTGGCCGGGCACAAAAGGCTGATGCTCGCTCTGTGAACAGTGTTGTGAAACCTTTTAAGATACGTCAGCATCCAGGAAATTGATTTTTCGACGGAAAACGTGTTTGCACATGAAATGCACATGATCTGCTGCGGCAGCTTCTTCCTGATCCGGTGGATCACATCAGTGTTAACACTGTGCTGGGTTTATGTGCATATGGACGTGTGTGTGTGTGTGTGTGTGTGTGTGTGTGTGTGTGTGTGTGTGTACCTCTTTGCATATTTGTAATTTAATGATGATCTCTTTATGCATATACTGTATTTGTATATTTGTGTATACTGTATTATGCATGTACTTATATATGCAAGATTTTCAAAGAGTCTCTTCTGTGTGTGTGTGTGTGTGTGTGTGTGTGTGTGTGTGTGTGTGTGTGTGTGTGTGTGCGCACATGTGTATATATCCATTTCCATAGCCAAGAAAACACCTGAGCTATGCTGAAAGCTATACAGCTGGCCCAGAAGGAGCCACACACAGAGAGCTAAACCCCCTCTGCATTGAATACTGGATTTACCCAAGCTCCTTCTCCCTGTCTTTGATCCCTCAATCTGTATGTCTCTTTCACTATCGCCGTAATAACTTGCTTCTCTCTCTCAGCTCTTCTTCTTCATCTCTTCTCTTCGAGCTGTTGAAAAACGATCTTCACCGGCTCCATTCAGGACCCTGGTACCATGATCCATGTTCAAAGCCGGGAAGGTTTTGGAACGTGTCTAAATGTTGGACTTTTGCTTTTTATGAACAAAATGTTTTGTATCCATTTTTAAAATGATGAGCTCCAGCTACCTCAGAGTCCACCCTCAGATAAATGAACAATCCAATGGTCACAATGGAAATCAAATAATTAAAGTGAGAATAAAGGTTCTGTAAATGATCGTCACTGCCACGAAATGTGTAGTGAAAGTGTTCACTAAACACACAGCAGGAAGCACAACTGAAGTTATAGAAGTTTAGAATCTCTCCAGTGGAATTCAGTTCTGTCCTTGTGCCATTTTATATTTTTGTTAGGATGAAAACATCTTGAATAAATCAGCTGCACACCTCAACTCGGATTAAAACAGCAAACAAACACATAATAATGTATTTTTCTCCCTCCATCACTCTTCTCCCATCTGTCTTTGTCACTCACTCCTCTCTCTGCCATTTTTCTGTATATTGATATGGAAAATGATGATGATGATGATGATGGTGGTGATGATGATGTAACATGCTTGATGATGAGACTGTGGATCCTCCATCCACACATTTACTGTTTCAGTCAATAGAATAATTGTGAGGCTCAGCATAATGTGCAAACTGCATAAAGCTGCTGCTATATTGGATGGATGGATGGATGGATGGATGGATGGATGGAGGGATGGATGGAGGCACAGAGAGATGAGATGATGAAAAGGGCTGGTGCTAGAGGGGAATAATAGGGATTACAGTCCTGGAGGAATGAAGAACTGCAGTTTACAGAGGTAGTAACGTGCTGCATTTACAGCTGGATGGATGGGTGAGAGGTTAGTGGGAAGGAGGGATAATTGAATCACTTAAACTAGAGAAGAAGAAATTGATGTATAAGTTAAGAGCTGGAGAGAAAGTAGGGAAGATAGTGGAGCAAAATATGGGGACGAGGATGATGGAGACATAACAAAGAATAAATCTGTAAAAGAATAAGAAAATAAATACGGATATATAAAGAGAAATATATATATATATATATATACACACATACATATATACATACATATATACATATACATATGTATATATGTATACTCGTATTTTTTACACTGTATCTGAAAGTTATAACACTGTATTTTATGTGTTTGTTGTGAGTCCCAGATTTTGTTTTGCTTCAGTTTTGTTTTACACCTCTGGTCTTTCTGTGTAACTGTGGGGAGAACAGATGGCTCAACAAAAACGCTAATGTCATTCTGTAAAGATGTATGACAGCAGAATTGTGCCACTGCACAAATCGCTCATGCGATTTTTTGCATTCTGCTCCATCATGCTTTGATGTGCATGAATGAATGGCTCAGAAATCTGTGAGGCAAGTTCTGTAGACTCAAGCAAATTAGCTTAAATATGTGAGACATTATTTCTTTTTTTTCTTCCTTTCCCTTTTGATGACTTTGTCCACTTTTCCTTGGTCACTCTGTAGTTTTTTTTTCATGGGCAGATAAGAAGGTGCCTATCACTGTCTGTCTTTATTCTGAATGTCTGCCTGTCTGTTTCCTGGGCAGCTAACACACAGGCCCAGCAGGTATAACAGTCATTCAGCTGGTTAACAACTGTGTTTTAGGAAAAGATACACTTTGCTTTCTCCTGAGAGGAGAGGAGAGGAGAGGAGAGGAGGTGAGAGGAGGTGAGAGGAGAGGAGAGGAGAGGAGAGGAGAGGAGAAGAGGTGAGAGGAGAGGAGAGGAGGTGAGAGGAGGTGAGAGGAGAGGAGAGGAGGTGAGAGGAGGTGAGAGGAGAGGAGGTGAGAGGAGAGGAGAGGAGGTGAGAGGAGAGGAGAGGAGAGGAGAGGAGAGGAGAGGAGGTGAGAGGAGAGGAGAGGAGAGGAGAGGAGGTGAGAGGAGAGGAGAGGAGAGGAGAGGAGAGGAGAGGAGGTGAGAGGAGAGGAGAGGAGAGGAGAGGAGAGGAGGTGAGAGGAGAGGAGAGGAGAGGAGAGGAGAGGAGAGGAGAGGAGAGGAGAGGAGGAGGAGGATTCATAAAGGATAAAGTCAGAGGAAAGGAGCAGATGCAATGAAGTAGAAGTGAAGCTGTGCAGAAGAAGAAAGGGGGAGAGGACAGTATAGAATATATAAGATGTAAGATGAGAGCAGAAGAAAAGAGAATATGGCAAAACAAATTACAACTAACCACCTGGGCCTAGTTTCACTGATAATATATGTAACAATTAAATGAGAGTAGATGTGGAATGAAATAGAAATAATTGGTGAAAAGAACAAATGGAGGAAGAACTGCTCCAAAGAGTAAAGGAGAGGAAGAGGAGGGAGAATGGATGATGTGAAGGTGGATGTGATGAGAAGGGAGAGAGGGGAAGAATAGAGAAGAGAAAAGAAAGGAGGAAGAGGTGAGGATGGATGGGAGGAGGTGTGGCAGGAAGATGAGGAGCGAGCAGCTGCATGATGGGTATTATCACATAAAACAGAGACACTCTCGTAAAGGAAAGACTGGCAGACAAATGTCATGCCCGTGTGTGTGTGTGTGTGTATGTGTGTGTAAATGTGCATTCGTGTGTCTATTCATGCTAAGACTTCCTCCACACACACACACACACACACACACACACACACACTCACACATGTCACACTTTGGCACAGGCCAGAGCCAATATTCTTGGCAAAGAACTGGTCAATCTGGCCAACAGAAGGGAGGGAGAGAGGGAGGAGAGACGAAGAGAGAAAGACAGAAAGAAGGAACTGGAAAATGGTTTTGACATTTCATTCTATCCATTTAAACTGTGTGTGCGTGTGTGCATGTGTGTGGGTGTGTGTGTGTGTGTGTGTGTGTGTGTGGTTGTGCATGTGTGTGTGTGTATTTGCACATGAACTACATTGCCCTCTGTGTGTGTTTCTGACATTACATGAATGTGTGTGGAAACTCTGCCTTGATTTTCACATTTTGGCTTCTCATGAACGTCAACACACACGCACGCACACACACATACACACACACACACACACACACACACACACACACACACACACACACACAGATAAGAGCTGCGTTAGACTGTAACACAATTATGACACTTGAAGACTGAGAGAAATAAACACACAAACAAAATTATACAACAGATGATCTGTTAGGATATGAAACAGTTTTACTCACCGATGGAGGTTGTGGCTGGAACTGGCTCTTTGGACACTGCACACAGAGTCAATCAGTCAGAAACAGTGGAATTTAGGAATTTAATCAACACTATTAAGTGTATTTTTTGATATGTGACATAGAGATACAAAATGAAATTAATTTGATTTGATTTTGTTAAATGTCCCATCCGGTCTAAAGGCAGATGTCCATGTGTTTGTGATTATAAAGCAGGTCTAGGTTCTATATTAATACTGTGAAAGTATCAAAGCCTCAGTCCACAGAGAAATGACCTTAAATCTGTCTCTTGTGTCAAGAAACATGAGCAGCAATTAGAAATAGAGAAAAAAAGTGGATTCAGCTGTTGTTTTTTTCTGTAAAAAAATCTGCAAAACAACTGAACAGTTACTGCCATCTGAGAGCTGGAAGAAGGAGCTGCAGTCCATTTCCTTTCAGCAGTGAGATGTTTGAAACACTATGTTGAAAATATGCAAAAATCACCTGAGCTACTTGAAACAAAAACAGCTTCTCAGTTTCTATAGATAATTTGTCCAGCTGCAATTACAGCTGCAGGCAACTCCACAGCTTCTAGAGCAATCTGCATCTGCAATGATTGTGTGTGTGAGAGAGTGCTGAAGTGTGTACCTGAGTAGTAGGAATTCAGCAGGGATTTGCTCTGCAGTGTCTTGCTTCCCTGCACAGAGAAGGAGCAGCTGGAGGGGGAGGCTGGGGGAGGAGGCAGCAAGAGGAGAATGAGGAGACACGAAGGAAAAGAAGAGAGGATGTGAAAATATAGGAAGAGACAATGCGATGAGGAGAGGGAGAGGTGAGGTGACAAGGAAGTGTGGGACAGGATAGGAAGGTAGTGGAGGAAGAGGGTGAGAGGAGAGGAAAGATGAGAAGGGAGGATGTGGGGAGGGAAAAGAAGAGGAGGAGTTGGGATAGAGGAGAGAAAGATGACAGGTCAGTGACCTCATCTAAAAACACAACAATCAATCATCACAGGACACAATTCACAATGAAAACATACACAAAGGCAGATCAATACTCCATATTCAACCGCACCAAGAACAATCCAGTAACACTAATGGCACCATCAGCGCTCCCAGTATTGAACTGTGACTCCGTCTCAATGAGCACTCAGATCTGACAAACTCTCATCAATGGTCAACTCACACGACTGAATGACAGTGAGAACAAAGTGGAGGAGAACAGAGAGAAAACAAACAGGACCAGGATGAAATCAACTGTTTTTGCTGATGAAAACAAGCAAAGAGTCTCTTTCTACAAGTTACTGAGCCTCCGCAACAGATTCACTCCTGATGAGTCAGGACGGAGCGCCATTCTTCCAAAAACATATCCCGTCATTTCATGTTTTGATGATGTTGATGATGATGATGAGTGGTTGAGTCCAAATCTCCCACAGATGCCACTTGGCCTGAGATCTGGTGCTGAAATGTATATGACGACTTTTCCAATTCCATGTAACAGAAAGTCACGAAGGTTTTTGCAGAGGATTTATCTTGGGCATGGGGGTGGGATCTCCACCTTTTCCTTCAGGTCGACATATGGAAAAGACCTGGATAAAGCTCCACCCCTGTGTAGAAACATTTGCATTGGATATTTTATTCCCTTTATTTACTCCAGTTATTCCTTTAATTTGTCACCCAACCATATGCAGGTCATTTATCTGTCGCTCCTTAAATCAGCTCGAGGCAGCAAGAGAGCAAATAACTAACTATCACAGATGACACCAGCGTTTATTTGTTGAAATGACATATATTTGTGTTCAGTGCCGATGTGAAGGGAATCAGAGCAGGAAAACTCAGTTCACCTTGTATTTTTTTTTTTTTGTTGTTGTTATTTTTTAAGCTTTAACTTTCGTGCGATTCCCAAACCCGTCACAGCGGTGGATCAGATTGCCAGTTCAAGATAGCCGCCATGGGAACAAGGTCAACAGAACAATGAATCTGCTCAGCTCTGCTCTTACTCTTCTGTATGTGAAAGCAGAGCTGAGCAGATACATCACTGCTTATAAATGTGATTCACCATCAGGACCTGCTTTCTTACACAGTGAATGATGGCTACTGCTTCTCTGCAGATACACACCCTCTCTCTCACACACACACATACACACACACACACACACACAGACTGCTAGGGGTATATAAATAATTGATATGTAAGATAGACAAAAGCACACAAACACACACACACACACACACATACACAGACACACACACACACACACACACACACACACACACGCACACAATCAGATAAAAACTAGGAAGATTGCTGTGAGACTGACTGTGACATATTATATGCTGGCTAAGCCTGTTCAATAATCCACAGCAGATATCACACATCAACCTGCTGCTGGCTGCTGTGCGTGTGTGTGTGTCTGTGTGTGTGTGTGTGTGTGTGTGTGTGTGTGTGTGTGTGTGTGTGTGTGCTCACCTAAAATATAGTTTAATTAGTACTCATGCATGTTAGTGTTTGTGTGTGTGTCAGAGTCCTGGTGGTCTCAGCTGGTGGAAACTCCTCCTCCTCCTCCCTTCATACTAACTGAACAGATGACATTATATACCCCCCCCCCCCAAATTTGTCAGGTAGTTCCAAGGGCCAATCAGATTTCTACCTGATATCACAACCAGCTGTGAACCAGCGAGCATGATGGGAGATGCATCCTTGCGAGATGCTTTAAAACGCCCACAGTCCAGTCCGAAGTGTAACTGTTTGCATTCCTGAGGGGCCTGTGGAGCCACTTACACCGTCTCCCTCTTGTAATAACAGCAGCTGAAGCTAAAGTGAAATTAGCCATTTTTCTCCTTCACGTTAAAGTGACGGGAAAATTCATGTGTTTTTGTGAGTACGACAATTGTTATCTATGAGACACAGTCATTGAAATATGTTTTTATTTCTCTTTAGCTCTATAAAACATTTCTACCATGAAACAACCTTTACTGTTTCCTGTCATATGAAGTTTAAAATCTAAAGGCTGATCCAGATGTGCAGTGTTTGTAATTTTACTAATGTCATAAAAATGAAAACTCACTGATGTGAAAATGATCCGTGTAGCACCCGTCCTGTAATAATTCTTATTCATATTCTGTTTGTTCCACTGTTTTCTGGAACAATAGCCCTTTTTCCCTGCAGCAGATAACTTAAGTTTATCTTCACCTCACTTCATTGTCCTCTTTCCTCCTCGTCGTCCTCCTCCTCTCTCTCATCTCTCCCTTCTCCTAACACCCCCAAACACAACAGTGTTTTCTCCTCCTGTGATAAAATCCCTCTCGTCTCATGCACACCAGCACTGTATGCTAATGCGCCGCAAAAGGAAGCTCAACTTTAATACAGTGAGGAGTGTAGCTGCATACGCAAAGAAATCTGCTTTGACAGCAATGTCCTGTGAAGACAGCTGGTGACGGGGTGAGAATGCAATAACACAAAAGGTTATTTGCCCTGCGAGGGGGGCCGTCCGCACAAATATTATTGGGTCCCCCACCTTGTGTCAGCGTTTTTCTCTGTCTCATTAGGACTGAGCCTGGATTGGTGACCGTGTGTATATCTGTGTGTGTGTGTGTGTGTGTGTGTGTGTGTGTATCTGTGTGTGGTAGTGTGCGATACAACCAACTATAGACAAAGAAAGAGAAACTAATGAAGGTGTAGAAAGTGACAAAGCAAAGTGGCTGAATCATGTTTTTTTTTCTTTACAATTTCCAAATGTACCCTAAACGCCTCACATGCAGACTATGAGTATAGCAGCACACATCATTGGGGCCCCACTTAGGGGGGTTTGGGGCAACAGCAGTGCACTGTATAGTGTCTTCATGGGAGGTTTAAAGGGGTTGATAGTTGTCTTTGTAAAATGTGCTGATATGAGGGGCCATAAGGGGCCCCTTTTCCCCTCTTGGGGCCCTAATCAATTGCCTCTCCTAGGCGACTGTGCACCTCTGCTTTAGAATCTGCATGAAGAGATAATAATATTCCTTTGGATCATATGGCGCATTGGGAAAAATTTGAAGACTAAGACACTTTTTCCACATCTATCAAAAACTGACTTAAAAATCCCAACTTTATTTCACATATGACCGAGGTCTAGGTAAAGAAAAATGCCAACTCTCTATATTTGGCCACAGGCAAGGTCTCGTAAACTTTGCCTCTAAGAAAAAAAAATAAAAATTGTGCCCAGAGGAAAGTGACCTTCTTTTCTAAATCATGCAACCCAAAACCCTTTATTCACAAACTCAGCTAAATGTAATTAGGAAACAGTCAATGTCTCAAATACTGAAGGTTTATCTAACGTCCAAGGTCAAGAAGAGAGTAAGCTCATTTTCTGTATGTTGCAAATTCCCCAATAAATGGTCAAGTCTATTTGTAAGAAAGAAAATGTCAGAGTTTTAAATATCACAGCTTTAATGAACATCCAAGGTCGAGATAAAAGTGGTCTGTGCTAAGTGTATCCAATGCAAAAACATTATCGCGCCTCAGCATTGCAGCGAGGACAGTTAGAGGAAGAGTGCAGGCAATTACAGCCTGCATTAGCTCGCTACTTAGTCCCTATCCAGCACCCCTGGCTTTCAACGGCCAAGCACTCCCAAAAGGCCAAGCTGACATTTTCAAGAGAAAAATGCCCTTCTGAGAGGCCCCGTCTAATTACCCCGGACACACACACACAGTTTCACAGAGATGGGAGTATGCACCCGCATGGCCATGCACATGCAGTGCAGGGTGACACACAGATGCATATGTGAAACACACAATGCAACGTGCATACGTGTGTGTGAGGCACCACAGAGTCGGTACAGAATTCAGGAGCAGAGCTGAAAATGATTACACCAGCAATAAGTAAGATGGAGGCTGGTGAAGCAGCACAACACACTGCTGATAACGGCAAAAGGGGAACATTTGGAGAGTTTTATTATAAGATGAAATGTCCACAATTTGAATAAATTAATCTGACAAAATGATTAATGGTGCAGACACATAGTAGACGTCTATTTTCCAGCACAGACAAGGGCAAGAGAAAGTTTCATATGTGAAGAAAACAGTAACATTTGCTGTATGTTGCCCTGGTTGTTAGGCACTCAGAGATTAGATTGGACCTTAGAGATGGTGCCAGCTGCAGGTGGTAGATTGAGGGAGCACATTGATGCTCGGACCACAGAGGATTTGGACTTACTGAATCCGTTGAGGTCCTGGTTGGAGGTGGAGAAGGGGTCGTCTTTGTGCAGGGTGCTGACTTTAGTGGTGCTCTTATCAGCCGTGGTGACCGGACCCATCTCCCTCTGCTGAGTGGAGCTGCTGGCCGTCTCCTTCTGCTTCTTGGCTAACTTCCTGTGGTGGCATTAAAGCACAGACACACACACACATACAGGCGTATTTACACATAGAGACACACATACACGTGTAAATCCACATTCACATCACAGACACACAAACAAGCATCACAAAACTAAAAACTACTGTGGGAGCTGAATGATGGTGGGAACAGCAGAGGAGGATGTGTTTTATTTAAAACGTGCAGTGACTCAAACACATGAGGATGAACATTGGGTTTTATGCATTGCAGAATCCAAAGGTTCAAAATAGTTTGTATTTAACCATTTACTGACTTACACACAGCTGTCTATTGCTGCTATAAGCAAATGGTGGTGGGCATTTATGACAATGAGTTTTTTTTTTATTATTATTGCTGTTCAATTATTAATTTTTCATTATGTATTAATATTTTCTATAAGGAACAAGAATCACTGTCTACTAGAGCTCCAGAGAGAAGCCTGAGAGAGGAGATGTAAAACTACACTGAGATGGTTTTTGGCTCTTAAAACCACAGATATATCTTCTGATGGAGATCAACACTTAACACGGGAGAAGAGTAAAATATGGGACCTTTTAAAAAATCTGATCAGATCAAGTATAAAGGCCTTAACATTTCTATCAGGTATTGAGCATCAGCCTTCATCCCTCAGTAAAACTGCACTCACACTGTGAACACACTGAACAAACTGTTTCTTGAAGAGTTTACAGTCAAACATTTTTCTGCAGAGCAATTAAAGCAAAGATGGGACAGATGATGTGATTCAGTGGGGAGAGGCTGACATTCAGTTCTTCAGTAACGTGGGGCTTGTACTAAATGTAGTTGTTGTCGTGTGACTGCTGATGATAATGTTGGTGGAGCCCTGTGATTTGTTTCCTTCACATGTCACAGTATCCCATCTGCTGGCCATTGTGCATGTGGCTACTCTGAGTTTTACCTTCACTTTTAGGTCCACTGAGACGCCAGATGGCAGAAGTGACAGCGAGCTGTTACAAGCCGACATCAGGCCGGCAGAAGAAGCACCCTGAAGCAGATTTTTACTGTTTCATCTCCAGAAGCAGAAAACCTGAACATACTGGAAGTGATAATTAGCGCATCTCGTTTTACTGTGAATATGACTCAGTTGTTCACTGGATGTTGGAAGCGCTGCTGCTGTTGACATAATGAAATAAAGTCAGATGCTGCTGTGCCACTTAAACAAACTTGTCTCAGAGGAGACCAGATGAGAGGGCATCACCTAGACTAGAAAACTGTGCCCAAATTTCCAGACTGCACCTGTCATAACAATCCCATGAGACTTACGACATTTTTAAGGCTCCTTTAGATTCAGCTAAAACCTGATCTAACAAACCTGCTCTATTCTTTACATGCTTTACAGCAAAGCATTCAGACAGTCCTCATCAACTTGTTAGGGCAGGAAATACTTCATGACCATGTTGCATTTACTTTGTTTCTACAATGTTTCATGGAACATGTCTTATTCTTAATGCCATTGATACATGAAGCTTATTATGAATGCAATAAATCATTGTTGTCATACATGTCTGCCCTTATGTACCTGACCAGCATCTTTCTCTATACAGGATGTGCTGTGTGGTACTTTTTAACCTTGCATATTTTCCACTAATGTTTCCATTGTCACTCTGTGGATCATGCTATCTGTGCACTCACCACCACAGCTGTAGAGATTTGGGGAAATGAGGCTGGACCTAAAGGTCATATATGGCTAGAAAAAGTGATTACTACATGTAAAGAGCAGATTAATTTAATGGACTATAAATGTGACCCAACACAAAACGATCAGGTTTTACATGTGACCTTGATCTGACATTACAGTGGTTGCTGAGAGATAAAGAAGGGTAATTAAGGCTTTGAGACAATGCATTTGAAATGATTCATGTAAAAATCATGTTAATTTGCTCTTCACATCTTTACCCAAGTTGCTTCAAGTTTCACGTGAATCCTTTTCCTGTTTGCCTGAATACGCCCTGTCTCTAAACCAAAACTGCCACTGCATCTATACAAATAATAAAAAAATAATGAGGAATAAACATCTCAAAAGGCTGTTTTAGTTGTTTAACTTTAATCTCTCAACAGAACAAGATTAGTCTTTTCTAAAGCTTCTGCTGTAGCAGCGAAACACTGGTGAACTGCCCACAAGCTGTCAGACGAGAACAACACGTGTTTGTTCACATCAGTGTCTGCTGTGCTTTACAAATGAACAACAGATACAATCACTAATGTGTGTATCAATAATACATTATTTTTACAGCAGATCTATCTCCAGCTGAGTCATATAAAAATAAATAAATCAATAAAAAAACACCTCACACGTCCTCCAGAATCCACCTTCTTCAACTTACTGAAAGTGTTGAACATCTAGTCACGAATGGCTTACAATGGGCTGTGTGTGTCTGTGTGAGCCTGTCTGTGTGTGTGTGTGTGTGTGTGTGTGTGTGCAGTCATCAGCTATAGTGCAGGGATGTGTATGTGTGTATTTGTTTCTGTGAGCCAGCACTTGATCTCCTTCAAGGCTGTTAAAGTACTGCATGTGCTGGACGTTCAGTGTTTTGGCCTGTGTGTGTGTGTGTGTGTGTGAGAGAGAACACGTGGCTGGTGTATCTGGCTGGTTGGCACACATTGGCCAGTGAGTGGGTGCGTTTCTCGGTAACCTATCACGACACCGCCTCATACGCCCGTTCACATGTGTCTCTGAAGAACCGCACCATCCGGGCCAGTCACTCCACGATGCAAATTAGAAGAGCACACGTACAACTTCCCTCCAGAGCATCACTCACATCTTCCCTGCAATGACTAATCAAGTTTCTGTCAACAAATCTAAAAGCTTTCATGAACCACTCAGAGGCTGAGTCAGACCAGCACGGTGTCTTGCGATAGAGTGAAGGGAATGACAGAGTGATCAGATGAAGAAGTTGCAGAATAGTTCTGAAAGTGGCGTCTGCTGCAGAAACACAGCTGCTTAAACACAATAAATACTGTTGAAGCTCCTGCAGGATTCACGGCTCTTTAGAAAAAGTTTTCACCTGTACTTTAGAACTTGAAACACACATTTGTGATTTTTTGCAGAAAGTATTTTAACCAATTAAAGATGCTATTTGTAAGTTTTCTTTGCTGCATGATAACATGGTTTCTTGCCAGGAGCGGGCAGTGGATTAGCTGGTTAGTGTGATAGCAGAAAAGACGTGATTGGAGTGTTAGATAGAGAGTTGATGCTGAACTCACAGAAAAAAATCAACTGTTGCTGTTGATGACAGAGTGAAGTGCAGCCCTGAAATAAGTTTCAAAAACACATAATGATTGAAGCATCTCATGTGGAGGCTCCAACACTGTGTGTGATGATGTTGCTCCCTGCAGTTGTGCGTGTGTCTTCAGTTTGAACAGAAAGACAACCTCAGGTGAAAGTGTTAAAGGTTGTAATCACCATTTTGAGCGGGTTCACACGTGTTTAAAAACCTGCTCATAGATGCTAATTTTGGTGTAAATCAGTTTACACTAAACAATGTTGACACCTCAGAAAATTCCTTCAGTAAAAAAAAAAGATTCAAAGCAAAAACTGATAAACACATAAAGTATTTAGGCCAAGTGTAAGTGTTGATCCTAAAAGGTAAATTTCAGATGTAAAATCAAAGAAAAACCTTCGTTAGTTTGAGATAGGATTTGATCTCCAGTCTCCTGCATTAAAGTTCAACACGTATCCTCCTCCCCAACCTGCACCTTTCTTTTTGCTTCCTGCACCAGGACTGAACGTTGGCGTTGGATGTCAATGATGTGCTGCAGAACCATCAGATATGAACATGAATTCCCTTGGTTGGTGCTTATGTCTGCATTCATGCACCTGTGCATGTGTTAGTGTGGTGTGTGTGTGTGTGTGTGTGTGTGTGTGTGTGTGTGTGTGTGTTCTTGTGTGTACATGTCTTTTCATTCCTATCATTACATTGGCTCGCACAAAACTGGCACTAATATGTGTGTGTGACTGAGAAAGATGTGCAGAGATGTTATATATCATCATTATATATCAGTGTGTGTGTGTGTGTGTGTGTGTGTGTGTGTGTGTGTGTGCGTGTATCTGATCTGATGATGTGCGGTTGCCCTTGAGTGCTTAACAAATTTAGCCAAGAGACAGAGGAATGATTATAAAGGCAGAGATGGAGCAGAGGATGAGAAAGTTAACAAAAGAGCAAAGCAGGAAAACAAATGAAACAGTTCAAGAATGAACTCAGATGTGAGGAGAAAAAAACACGAGAGAGTGAGATGAAGATTAGAGAGAGGAAGAAAGAGATGGGAGATGGAAAAAGGAGGAAAGGCCTAGCAAAGTTTCTCCCATAATCATTTCCTTCAATCAGCCCCAGGTTCAACCTTACTCTACTCCACACCAATTTACAGGCAGCAGAGCCACAAAACCTCCTGTGTGATTGGAGCTTCGAGTGGCCTATTCCCAGCTATCTGACTGCACGGTGGCAGAGAGTGGGCAGGAGCGTGGGGTGGGGTGGGGTGAGCAAAGAAAAGAAAGCCAAATGGCAGAGATGAAGAGATGGAGAGAGAATGAAGAACGAGAAGACTGCAGAGGAGAGAGTGCAGGGGGGGGCAGAGGATGGAGGAGGTAACAAAAGGAGAGAAGCAGGTTTAATGTTAAAGGAGAAGAAGGGAAAGCAACAGACAGAAACTTGTGACTTGCAAGAAGTGAGAGCCCCCCCCCCCCTTTTCTTTACACCTCCACCTGTCACACATTCATCCCACTAATGGACTCGTTTAAATGACAAATTCCTTGCATATTGTGAGTGGCAATGAGCACGACATAATCCTCCTTTAATGAATGTCACGGCGGCAGTTCATTAAGCGCTGAGGTTACCCTGCCGGGTGCCGACTGTGGCGAGAATCATGGACTACTTTGTGCCCCCCGGCGACGTTAATTGCAGGCCGTTTGATGTGTCGATAATGAGCAATGCGTGGATGGAGATGTGTTTTTTTTTCTCTGTGTGTGTGTGTGTGTGTGTGTGTGTGTGTGTGTGTGTGTGTTTGGGTGAGCTGAGCACTTCCCCTGATGGGTTTGAAAGGAGGCGTTATTACTGAGACACACAAGATGAGAAAGAAATGGGGTGAGGCGAAGCAGGCTGTACTTCTGGTGAACTCTTGAGCAAAAAAAACTGTTTTTTAATTGTTGCTCATTTTGAATATTAAGTGTCATGGGTACGTGAGGGGTTCATTTTCTAAATGCTGGAGGTTCACTCAGTGAAATTCATGACTGAAGTTCATCTTTCAGTTTTTCTAAAATTTAGAGGATGCACATTTGTGTTTTCATTCATTTCCACCAGCAGGTTACATCCTTATAAAATTATGTATTCTTAGAAATGTTGATTAGCTGGGTAAGAGTTATTGTAACCACTATTGTTATTCTTTAATATCTGTGGATTTGTTGTTTAACCTTTTGAACAGTTTTTTACTTTCTACACAATATTTTTTACACCTAGGCTTATGGCACAGTCACTAACTGTTAGGTGAGCCTTTCATATATTGTTGTTTTCAAGGAAAGTAAAATCACTTAGATTTGTCATCATTTGGTGGTAATAAGATAATAAGAGTTTTCTGGTTTGACTGAGCTGTGATTCTTGGAATAAGTCCTGCAAAATTTTTGAATGCACCAATCAGCTGCTACAGGTGAGGTGATGCATATAAGAACTTCCTGTATCACAACTTTTTTAAATTCATGTTCTCAAACTCTGACATTGATGCGCAGCTCAGGTTTTTCTGAAAAAGCTAAACTGTGTTGTGGCCATTTCCACTTGTTTTCATTTACTGCTAGCAATGAATAAACTGGTAGCAGTGGAAAATGCTGTCTTCTGTGGTAACCCTAGACTTGGGGGGGCAGGCAAAGAAGCCCATCAAAGCTCATCAGAGAAACAACACACCCTGCCTCCCCACCCCATTACTACTATACTATTGGCTGATGCTACAATTTAGAAATGTCTCCTAAACACCTCACATGCACATAATTAGAAGATGTAAAAATTGACCAATGTCCACTGAACGCCTCACATGCAGACTATTGGTGGACACACATGATCAGGGGCCCACTTAGGGGGGGTTTGGGACAACAGCATTGCACTTTATAGTGTCTTTATGGGAAATTTAAGGGGGTTTATCGTTGACATTGCAAAATGTGCCATAATGCAACAGTCTTGGACAACCTACCAGTAACGTTCTTTCCTAGAAAGTGATGCATGTTCAGGGAATTGCAATTATTCTAGCAGAAGCCTGGCAAGTCAACAGGGCCAACCTTAAGGCGTCCAATCAAACAAGGGGGACGACATTTGTTTCACTTGTCGAGGGATTGACAGAACTCCTGTGTTGACTGGCTTCAGCCAGTCGGTCGGCAGCCAGATAGCTCAAATATCCTCGAGTCATCCCCAGCTGGTGCTGCAGTCAGACAGGCAGTCGGTCACTCCAGGATGACAGCAGCAGCTTCAGAGGAGGCTGCAGGCGAAGCCCAAACAAACTTTCATCTGCGTATCACAGGATTTAGAGCCAGACCCAGTGAGGGAGCGAGAGATTGAGGGATACAGAGAGGTGAAAAGAAAGAAAGAGGTTGGGAAGAGAGAGAGAGAGAGAGAGAGAAATCCCTCTCTCATCTCATCTCTCTCAACAGTAAACATCCTTGGGCTAAAACTGTGTGTGTGTGTGTGTGTGTGTGTGTGTGTGTGTGTGTGTGTGTGTACATACATGAGAGTGCGTGTGTGTGTATGTGTGTGTGTGCAGCTGTTGTTTTGACTTATAGCTGCCAAGTGTTTCCAGTATTTCTGTTGATATTAGGAACCAGAACCCAAAAGATGCTGGACTTTTGAGGATGATACTGACGCTGACATTTGAAAGCAAAATGAATCATCTTTTTCTTTAAATCTGATCACCAGGAATCTACTTACACCTAAAACAGTTGGAAAATCTGCTTCCCAGTGATATCAGGCGACTCTGCTGATGATGAGATGTTTCAAATTATAATTTTACATGTAAATACAGGTTTTTACAAATCAAGTCTTTGCGTCCAAATGTCTGAATTTGATCATTCTTTGTGTGGTGTGTGAGTTTGGTGTTTTCACAACTATATCTTTTTTTATGGGTTAGTGCTGCTGTCTGTGTGTCAGTGTTATTTTCTCTCTCTCTCTCTCTCTCTCTCTCTCTCTCTCTCAGTGTCAGCAGTGCGTTTTCATTTATTTATTTTTTTTCCAACTAAATCAAATTGAAAACTGCAGCGAGTGCGGAAAAGCAGTAAAAAAAAAAGGAAAAAAAGAAATGGCCGCCATCTTTCTAATTGTGTCAGTTTCTGAGTGTAAAGAAGTCCTTTCTGGTGGGGTCAAACAGCCGCGGGGTGGCTGTTCTAAGAAGAAGTGCATGTGATGACTGTTCCGCTCAGTTAGGACTCTGCTGCAGATCTGGATGAAATTTTCAGATGCTTTGAAGACAGCTGGAGAGGCAGGGATTTTCAGAAATTCTCTGCAGGGGTTTGTAGGTGAGCTCAGAGCTGCATGTAATGGGGAGTGTGTGTGTACATGTAGCCTGAGAACAGACAGCTGTAATAGCTCCTCATTAGAATTATAAGCAGGGAATGGCCACTTGGTGGAAGAAGATAGAGAGAGGGGCATTACACTGACCTTTGAGGGTGAGACACTTTAAGAGATGGACCATGCAAACAATGCAAATGACCTGAAGTGTCCTTTTTGCTGCAGTGAGATGGTAAATCCCTGCCCTGTGAACCTCCAGCCGGCCAATTTACTACATGCATTGTTTTGCAAGTTTCCAAAAAAAAAAAAAGCTGTTTGTAAGCTTTGCTATTGTTACATAGTCACTGTTAGCATTAGCCACTATTTACTTACCAGTCTTGCCAAGAGCTTAAGCCAAAACTTAAGCTCTTGGCAAGTAACAACAGTCTTTTGCATTTATAATACAAAAGGTTGTACTACGTCCTCTGAACAGCCCTACTTCTTCAGGGCAGACTGGAAGCTACAGTGACTCGTATTGGAAAGTGATGAGCCAGTCCAATCGTGCCAGGGCTAGCTGGTTAACATGCTAACTTCACTAGAGGAAAAGAAGTGATAGAAATATAAGCAAAACAAGGGGGTTTCTTTCCACCTCTGGAGACAGCTCTTGGTGAGTAAAAGAATAAATTTTGATGCTGAACTCAAATGTTTCTTCTAGACTGGTAAGTTCAGAGCAGCAGAACTTACAATCAGGTCCATCGCGTCGTTGCCCTTGAAGAAAGTATTTGTGCTCTGTCAGAGATAATATGTGTGTGTAACTTTGTGAATGTGAGGCAGGATGATGATGAAAGTGAGGCCGAGCTTCCTGCTTTTTGAATAAAAGACATATTGTTACCACAAGGCCTGCAGGCCGAACCACCTGCTCAAAGCCTCCAGAGCAAAGCTAACAGTTGAATAATCCACACAGAGAAGTGAAATGCACATGTTTTAACACTAAACTAAAGGTAGATGTCCATGTGTTTGTGATTATAAAGCAGGTCTAGGTTCTGTATTAATACTGTGAAGGTAACAAAGCCTCAGTCCACCCACCTGGACCCACCACCAAACCTTACAGGATCTGGTTTCTCTGTGTTTACCTGAAATCTGGAGATGTAAACTACACTGAGATGGCTTCTGTTCTTAAAACCACAAATATATCTTCTTATGGATATCAACACAAATAAAACACAGGTGAAGAGTAAAATATGGGACCTTTTGAATACTAAATATACTTTTTATAATGAACAAGCTGCTGAAAATGTATCTGGTTTCACAACCACTCCTCTGTTCTTGCTTTTCATTGGCAAACTAAGTCTGAATTTCTATCCTTTTAGAGTTTAGTTCTTTTAGTTCCACCTGTCACATGGCATATTGTGCCTGCAGGTTGCTGTGTTTATCTGTCAAGTGAAAATCACAGACTGTCTATCATGCAGTTTAAATATCTAGTGGGCTGGTGAAACAAACAGGTGAAATGTTTGGGGTTTTTCAGGATGGTCTTAAATTGAGATTCAAATTTAGTCCATCCTCTGACTCAGCATTGGGGTTGAATGTGATAGGATGCAAGAAAACAAGACAACATTTTAATAAAAAAAATAAAATAAAAAAAATGAATTTGCAGAGAAAGGAGTTACTCCTAATGTGAAATCACTACTTACAGGTAATAAGAGTAGGAATAAGCATGTCTTCTGAAGCATGGTGAGGTGAGGCCGATGATGACAACAGAGCAAAACCCAGAAGAAGGACAAACACATTGGATTAGTTCATCATTTGAATGAAAAATGTTTTTTTGATTCGTTGGCATTTCAACCTAATTTTTTTTTTCACAACCTGTCCATCTACAGCATGTCTGCTTGTCTTTAAACGTGTCCTCGTATGAAAACTGATTTGTGTCATGAGGCTTTCACAGACGCTCAGTTGCTGCCTGTCAATCTGAGGTTTTTGGGTGTTAATAGGTTTGTCTACATTTAATCTACTTTATCTTTACAAGAAGAGGCTTGTATTAAGACCATCTATGGATCCTCTGACAATATTTAACTGTAATTCAGCTGTGAAGTGGTCAGTAGTCAATCAAGTAAATTAGAGGCAATAACGAGCTACATGGTGTGTGAAATGATCACTTCACTCACCCAAAAAATGACCCTTTGTTTCATAAGAGAGCGGCCCGCTCATTAACTTTTAAGAGATGAAAACACAGACATATTCATCCATCATTCAATCTTCTGCTCCTTACTAACACTTTATCATACTCTATGCTGAGTCATAATATTCATATTTATAACAATACTTAGTGGTATAATTACCTGTATTACTTTAACAGCACAATAAATCACTGCTACTTGTTTTTATTACACAGTGTATCTGTCAATTCAAAATTTGCTGAATTAAAATGTAATTTACTGAAAAAACAGGAAGTTTTGTTTTTGGATGTATTTCATTGTTTGTGTAAGTGTAAATGAAGCTGCACAGAAGTTTTCCATCTGAGGTGCAGGGTGGTGGACAGTAAACAGAGTTGTAATATCAGTTCTTATATCACAGCACACATCCTGAATTTATGTCAGATTTTCTGTCTCCTGCAATAAACCACAAGATTTTATTAAAAAAAGATTCAGATTAAAACCATTTGGCTTCAGAGCAGAGACAATGTTAGCGTCCCACTACTTTTACTCAGCATAGCATATGCTAATATGTTAGCATGGTGCAGTGGAGCAATGGAGACAAATGGGTATTCCATTGTCTATGTTCTCATCAGTCTCCCTGGACTTCTGTTTAACCTGCAGGTTTTCCAACTATACATGGAAGCTTCTGCTCAGTCTGTTGGAAAAATCAAAGCTAAATAAAGAGAAAGGTGCACATCTGATGCCTCCATCACCACCAGGCCGGTGGACAGACACATATGGGATGAACGATAGAAAACAGCAAATGACAGAAGATGGAAGTTGGTAGAGGAACAAATGGGGGCAGGAGGGATTCTTCAATGAAGAGTGTGTTGTTGTTTTGAGGTTTAAAGGACTCATTCACAGAAAATACAGCACATATCATTATTATTAGTATTATTATGGATGTATTTGTAATCTAAATTTGCAAAGGCATGAAAAAGTAACTGATACAAAAGTAGAAAACAACAGAATAAAATGATACAAGCATAGAAACAAAATAGTGAATGATTACATTAAATTAGAATAGAAGAGGTCTCTCGCATCCTCCTTTACTTGATAGCACAGCTACAGATCTATACCTCTGCCTCCCACAGATATCTCATTCACACATACAGTGTGTGTGTATGTGTGTGCACGTGTGTGTGTCACTGGACTCCCTGTGGTATCTCTGTAATGGTTTGCTGGCAACATTTCCCCATGGCATGCACCCTTCATCTGGTAAGAGGCCAGAGATTGGGATCTCATGATTTCTAAGAATGCACAACACACACGCACACGCACACACGCACACAGAGCTAGACACACACTCACAATGCAGTGGACTGAGTTTCAATGAAAGGGGAAAGTCAACCAGGACTGAGAAGGATCAATATTTCTGTTCCCTGGTGCAGAAGACCTCACACAAAGTACTGCTGCAGACTGCATCTATCTATCTATCTATCTATCTGAGTGGAGGAACAGAAGCTAAGGGAGGAAGAGCGAGAGCGAAGGCTTACACAAGCGTATTCTTCACACACTCACACTGCTGTTTAATTTCAACAGCCTTTATACATACACACATCTCCTCACTACACACTACCTAACACACGTGTGCACACACAACACACTACTATATACACCTAACTCTCCGCTTCTTTCAAAAACCCTTCCTATGCAGACAGACACACACAGGCACACACACTGTGTCACACCCATAACCCTCTTTAAGGGCTCTGCTGACATTGTCCTTATGATATTAATAAAGTGTGCAGCGCTGAGAGCTCGGCTGTAAAAGCCACAGCTGTTAAAACTGGTCATAAATATTAATACAGTGTAGAAAAAACACTCCAGCACCACACTGTGTGTGTGTGTGTGTGTGTGTGTGAGTGTGTGAATGTGTGTCAGAGAGAAAGAGAAGTTATGGGTGAGAGAGGTGGTGACGTATTGTCACTGTGTGAGAGATTATAACAATAACGTGTTTGTGCTTATGTGTTTCATTTAAGGAGTGTGTTTATGTACAGTATATGAGTGTGTGTGTGTGTGTGTGTAGTGTTAAAACAGTGTCAGTGACTCCTTCGTCCTGCAGTCCTGTAACTGATGAGGAGGATGAATACAAATGACTTCAGCTCAAACGGCAGAAACTTTTCAGCAGGAAATCTCCTCTGTAAAATATGAGCTGTCACACTGTTGCCACAAGTGAACACAAAATGTTGTAAGACGTCAAATCGGCAACATGTGCACTCAAGAAAATGCTTTCAGTCGTCTTAAAAACCCCTTAAAGAGGCAAACTGAATGTGCTGGAGAACAGTTCATCTTCAGTGTCAACCTGATGCTTCATTAGTGAGTCCAGGTTTTCAGTCAAAGCCATAGACTGTATATAAAAATGGACGTCGACGCCGGCTCCGGGAAAATGAAGCCAATGTGGAAGAGCCTTAAACCTGCATTCTATCTACTGACCACCAGGGGGCGACTCCACTGGCTGCAAAAAGAAGTCCGATTGTATGGAAGCCTATGAGAAAATGACCCTACTTCTCACTTGGTTTATGACTCCAGGAAACGTTTTCATAACGAGTTTATGGTCTCAATCGCTAGTTTCACGTCTTCTTCAATACAACTTGATGTTCATTTTTAAAATTATAGTCCCATTTAATTTAAAATAGACGATGAAGTAGGGTATGCATTGGGGCGTGGCTAACGTATGATTGACACATTTTGGCTTGTCAATCAAGAGCATTCCCTTTTAACTATTAACTATTAAAAGTACTGTAACACTTCGTAATAAAGTTTACCTCAACTTATGGAAAATAACTTCGGATTCAGCAGCGCTGCGGAGGCGAAAGATTGATGCCGTTGTCAGGTCGACAGTTTAGGTGGGCGGGCATAGTGACCTCCGCTCTTAGGTCAGCTCCACCCCTCACTCCTCCTCAGCTCCACCCTCTTCTCCAAATATGGTTTCTTCTGGTTTCAAAAAATCAAGATGGCGGCGGCCAAATTGCAAACTCGAGGCTTCAAAACGGCGGTTCGCAAACAAATGGGTGATGTCATGGTGGGTTGGCACTTGGTCAGAGCAATGTGCTTCTCTAACTGCTGCCTGATTGGCTTCAACTTAAGATTTTTTTAGGTTTGAAACACACAGAAAGCAAAAAAGCTTCATTTCAAATGAGAAGCGGTGAATCTTTTTGTGAGGAGCACGATGGGACAGCAGCTGGTGTGGAGGTCAAAGTTCAACTCACTGAAGTGAGACCTGGAAAAAGTTGAAATAACACATTTATATTTATTAAAATAGTAATGTGTTTTTGACAACTTTCTTGCTCTACAAACTATGTCACCACACTTTTCCCTTTGCTCCTGTCATTATTACAACGACCACTCATCACTGGCATAAACCAAAAGCAAACCAACTACATTCATATAACATCTGGATTCTACTTTAGGCATAAACACACACCTGGTCTCTCTCTCTCTCTCTCTCACACACACACACACACACACACACACACACACACACACACACACACACACACACACTCCTACTCTTGCTTGATGGCTGGAGCTTATCTTGGCTTTTGTATGAATGGTCTCTGCTGCATGAACACATGACTGTAGTTTATCAAGGACTTATATGAAGAAAATACACACAAACATTTCATAGCTTATCATGGGTCACTGCTGGTTGTATTGGCCACAACACACTCACACACACACACACACACACACACACAGACACACACTTCAACAATGATATGATGCCTACAGTTTATCATACCTATACATATGAATAGTGTGTTATGATAGAATACTTTCCCTAAAGGCTGAGTCGGGTGAAAAATACCTCACCTACTGCATGAACACACACACTTTCTCTCTAATGTGCATATGCCTACAATCCGGCACCTACACACCGACATACAGCCACAGGCTGGCATGTAAACAGCTGCATATGTACAAAAACTTGTGCATGAGGCGCTTTAATGACACATGTTAAACGAGCTTCCTGTCAGTGTGGCGTCAAGGCAAATTCAAGAGACACGGTGGGTCGAAATGACTGCAAGCCAACACACATATGCTAGGAGTCTGCAGAGGGGCGGGAGGAAGGCTAAATCAGGTGCTCGGTGGGCAGCAGTGTTAGTGTGTCAGTCAGATGTTAATATGTGGAGCCGTGTTCAAGGAAAACTTTGGGGTTGTCAGCGACATGAGTTAATAAGGGTTAGATTTAAAGGGGAAACAACAGGTTTTCATATCCATCTATCATCTAGTTAATTAGCATAGTGTTCCCAGATGGTCAACATGCAATGTGCATGAGGACACACTGAAATACACAGCAACACACACTGACACACTCACAAATGAATGAAAGACAAAAATCTGTCACAAATCTATAAATAACTGTCAAAGCAAATGAATCCTCTGTGGCGGGAACATTTCTCAAAAATTAAAGTTGTATTAAAGCTCCACACAGTCTAAAGGTAGATGTCCATGTGTTTGTGATTATAAAGCAGGTCTAGGTTCTATATTAATACTGTGAAAGTATCAAAGCCTCAGTCCACAGAGAAATGCACACAGCCTGTATTCAGAAACTGAGCCTTAAAACCAGCCGTCAGGACTTCTGGAACTTTGTGATGTCACAACAAAGCAGTCACTGCTCGCAGCCATGCCCCGAGCCCCGCCCACCTGGACCCACCATCCAACCTTACAGGATTTGGTTTCTGTGTGTTTACCTGAAATCTGCTGTAGTTTTATTGGATCACTCAGAAAATAGTCAGCCAATCAGAAGAGAGGCTGAGAACCTGTTTGTCATTGGTATGATTATATTTATATGTATATTTATAATTTTGACAATCAAAAGGCAAGTGGAGGACAGGCATGTTCATTTTCATATCGATGTTCTACTACCTGTTAATATTGTTAGACTTGAAGAATAATTTCACTTTTTGCCAAAAGCTTATGTATGAATATGGTTTATTGATGTATAGCACTATATTGTAAATGTATTTAAAATGTGCTCGCAATCAGTTTTTAATTATGATTTTGAACTAAATTTCTTAAAATGCTAAGAATGCTATGATGTCATTATGATAATAATCCACCAAAAATCTATGTATGGTCATGTATGTCAATGTAATTTTGTGGTTTTGTTCATCCTTCCTGTTGCTCACAACAACGCTTTGCACATCAGCGTCTGTGCTGAGATGTCAGGATGCAACACCGCTGTTGACCTGCTTTATAAGGCAACAAGCAACATTACTGCTCAGACAATCAGCTGTACACAAATCCCATTATCCCCTTTCTATTATACACTCTGAACCATTTGTTTGGACAGGAAGCCTTCAAATCAAATGTTATTACAACTGTCTGTTGTAGATGCCCATGACATTTTGAAGTGCTTACACATTCCCATAGCGGTGAAACAGGAAGTTTTCTAAAGCAGTAAAGTTATTATAATTTACTCTTCAAGGTGATTTTACCTTTATTTGTAGCTACAAATAACTTGGTCTTAGCTGAGCTGTGGATTTGTTTATAACCTGCCTGACAGTCCAACAGCTTGTGCTGCTTGCTGTAATCGTCTGCATTGTGCAGCTGTGTCTGGCGGAGCACCCCCGCGGTCCTCAGCAATTAAATTAGAGACACAAAGTTATCACAAGCTACAGGAATGAGAGCACACAGGAGCCAGGGTGTAAATAACAAGCCTGTTGTTTGAGGCATTCCTGTTCCACGTGCCAGTTTACATGTGTGATCATACAGAGTCTGTATGTGTGAATCTGTGTGTGTGTGTGTGTGTGTGTGTGTGTGTGTGTGTGTGTGTGTGTGTGTGTGTGTATGTGTAAATGGTCGGGCTTCACCCATTATAACGGCGCAGTGAGTGGACACATCAAGCATTTATCTCGGCAAGCAGCAGAGTCCATTATTCAACCATGTGTCACATCTGCAGAATGGGGGTCAAGTCCAGCTCTGTGTGTGTGTTTGTGTGTGTGTGTGTGTGTGTGTGTTCACGCTGCCAAATCAACTGTGAATAAGTACAAGTTTAGCATCTGTCAGCATGGAAGCACTCTGCACTCTTTAATGTGTGTGCATGTGTCTGTGTATAGTATATACCCCAGTTTGGAGACATAAAGTCTCAGTCCACTGCACACACACACACACACACACACACTCCAGACCACTTGGCCTTCTAAGAGCCTGCCATTTGGATCCAGCCTGAGTCCAGCCCCTGGGCTGACATCAGTTACTAATCACCTCAGTTCTCTTGTCATAGACTCAGCCCCTGTGGGTGCAGTATACTGTCTGGAAAGAGGATGTGTCCTTTTGCTGTCTCAGTGCACAGGTTCATTATTTATTTCATGACTTTTTAGACTGGGTGGTGTGGGTGGGGTCTTAATTGAAGACCATTGAACCTTTGGGTCAAGTTATTGCAATAGCTTCCTGATGAATGAAGTGTTGCAGCGGTGCATTTACTAAATCCTTTCTCTTCGGAAGTTGGTTATAAATTACTCAAAAAAAATTAAATCACAGTGCCTCTGTTTTCAAGGTTTACTACACCAAGCATCGTCCTTCAGGGCTAAAACATGAAGCATCAACAATGAAGAGCTGAAAGCTGTAGCTCCTCTAATGACCACTAGAGTCTGGCTCCAGCAGTGAGTCAGGCCCCAGAGACTCCCATGTTAAAAAGTCCAACTTTACAGCAGAAAGAAACATGTTTACAGCCTGGTACAGAAACTGTTCTGGTCTCTAGAGATCATTTCCTCCTTCATGATGACTGTGAATTTATACATTTACAATTTATATATAACTCACCTGTTTACATTTTATTAAAGCTTAAAGTTATGTATATTTGAGGGAATGGCTGCTTTGATTGACAGGTGGGTGAGAGTATGCTTGAAATAAACCATCATTAACCAAATTCTAGGCTCCCCACACAACCCACCCCTTTGACTATTTTTGGATTGGCCGGGAGGTAGGCGGAGTCAGGCACTGCCAAGATGGCGATGGCGGAGCAGCTCGCTCTGAGCTTCATTTACTGTCTATGAGCTGCAGTCACAGTAAAACCTCATTAGCTGAGGTTAGGATAATTCCTGACCATTGACATTAAACCTTTCTCAATGAAAGACTTCCGGAAAAGTGAGAAAATGTACAGGTGGACCCATCCACAATAAAACACAGCAATAGCTCAAGGTCAAACAACTACCTGACATTTCAAGCTTTCTCTCATCCTTAATTCAGTTGGGATTTAGAGTATATTTCTTTTTATTGGAATTGTTAGAACTGGCATTTTAAGTGACCAGTGTGACTCATGGTGCCATGGCCTCTGGGGTTGTTTCATCCTTGGTTGCTGCTTGTACTTTGTCTCCCTTCAGGCCCTAGTGTGCGGAGTTAGTGTTGATGTAACAGGGTGCACCTAGCCAGTCCATCCAGAGTAAATTTAAGAACGTCTGCCCCCAGTTCCTCTCTCACTCCATCACTGGATCTCCGCCTTGCACAACATGGTTTATTTTGTTTGGTTGTACTTTATTTTTTTATTTTGCACCATACAACACCACCCTTTGATACATCCACTCACTAACACTGACCTACTGACCACCCATTTCATACATTTTAGTTGATGTGTTTGGCTTTTTGTGATTTGTTTCTTATTTCAAGTACAACTGCGTGCACTTCCTTCCTTTTGTCATGGCTGAAGAGCCAAATCGGGGCCTCGTGTGAGACACCAGACTGACCAGTTGACACTGCCATTAAAATCTCTAAATTTCCTGTCTGAAGTTCACCATCTCCATCCCTTTTCGGAAGTACACGTATTTCAGCAGAGTGAACAAGAACACACAGAACTGACACTTTTTCTGTGTTTTATTTAGTGTTGATCAGGTTTGTCTCTGGCGCTCTAGTCACAACAGGTTTTCTGAGTGATCCAATAAAAATACAACACATCTCAGGTAAACACTCAGAGAAACCAAATCCTGCAAGGTTGGATGGTGGGTCCAGGTGGGTGGTGCTTGGAGCATGGCTGAGAGCAGTGACTACTTTGATGTGACATCAGAAAGTTCCAGAAATCCTGACGACTGGTTTTAAGGCTCAGTTTCTGAATACAGGCTGTGTGCATTTCTCTGTGGACTGAGGCTTTGATACTTTCACAGTATTAATATAGAACCTAGACCTGCTTTAAAATAAAATAAATAAATAAAACACATGGACATCTACCATTACACTGTATTGACCTTTAAAGTCTTTACAGAATTATGCAGTGCTTCCTTTGAGTGCTACAAGAGTTAAAAAACTCTCATTTACAGATCAAATATAAGTTTGGCTTTCACAGAAATGAGTGTTCAGGTACAGAGGTGCATGTTGCTTTAAATGAAGACTGGGGTGTTATTAGAGAAACACGACACTGAGGCGATAGCTACCATGACGGGCACAGAGTGGATTGTCTTCGAGCCCAGAACAGTGTGGGTGGAGATATTTGTGAAGCTTCACATTTCATTTAGTGAGACACTGCCACATATCTCCCTCTTAATCACCCATCTCAGTTTTTATTTGCCGAAGCCAAACATGTAATTTCTAACCTACAAAGTTGCACTAATTATTTAACCTTTTCTCTGACGGTGGAGGCGGCAGGCTGGCTCGGTTTTCGCTTCTGAAAAGTTCCTGCATGAGTGCTTGCTCTAGCGGTGAGGCGTAATCAATTGTGGCAAACCTGCACCCGTTTTAGAAAGCAGCAGAATCATCTCTCTGTCTTAACTCTTGTCTTTCCATTTCCAACAGCAGGGTCACCTCAGGTGTGGATGTATATTTGCAGAGAGAAAAATTATCTTACAATGCATCAAAAGCAAATGGCCAGGAAAGTGATGGACAGATAAGCCAAACATCTCTCACCATACAGAGGTAATGAGGTAATAATGGTAATAATAATGTACCAGATGATAATGATGGATTCATGATATTTGTTTCAAACGTGCACTTTTTACGAAAAATAAAGAATAATCACTGAGCACAGATGACGTGCAAGAATTACGTAAATGCACAGATAACTTGAAATAAATGATCAAATATACCGGGTTCACCAAATGCATTTGATATTAGTTTACATGTCTCACTGTTAAAGTGATTCAGGTTATTTAATTATCTATAGTCAGTGTTTTACCTGCAGTAGATTCAGATCAGCATCCTCCCAGTTTAGAGGAGCAGCAGAAGCTGAGTGATGAGCTGCTGTGGACAGAATCATCCATGTTTGAATCACTTAAAAAATGCACACAGAAAAAAGCTGATATCAGTCGAAGTGTATGTTTTATTTTGAATAATTTCACTGCTTTATGTTGCTGTCAAACAGCCCTTTTCCTTTGGAACCACATTGACGGTAGTTCAATGGTTCTCAAACCGTAGCAGTGAAAATATTCTACATATAGCAAACACTTCAACTGATATCAGCTTTTTTCCGTGGACATATTTTTTAAGTGACTCAAACACGTTATTGCAGACGACCCCGTGCACAGCAGCTCATCACTCAGCTCCTGCTTCTCCTCTAAACTGGGAGGACGCTGATCTGAATCTACTGCAAGTAACACACTGACTATAGATGAGTATCCCACACAATCCCACAGAAAATAACTCCATTGCTTTACTTGACAATGACCTCAAACATCACATTTTAAAATTTATGCCTCATTTTTTGCTCAAAATATTACTGAACTTATTCCGTAAGATTTACTTGTCAGCCATCAAGGAAAACAAATATACTGTGGTGATGCTGACACAGGGAAGAAGCAGGACCAGTGCATAAAGAGGGACTTCAGAAACAGCTTGAACTGGATTCGCGGAGGGATAGAAAAACCCAAATTTCAGATCTGGTCTGTTAAACGGCAGCAAGAAAAGCTTAAACTCAGCGTGGAGGTTACTTAATGCTAAAACAGCCGGGAGGAAATTACATGTGTGCCACAGAGATTAAAATAATAGGTCTTTCATGTTCGACACTCTTAAAGGAAAAAGGGATGTGTAGCTCCCCAAACATATTCAGAGTGTCGCTTAGGACAACACACTGTGTGGCTCTTTTCAACGGTTTTGAGATTTGTAAACACGGCAATTACTACGTGCACGTGCACGTGTATGTGCATGCCATCAGCTTTTATTACTGTTAAAAGGAAAGGCAGGATGTGTGCTCCCCTGAGTTTTACTCTGTATTGAGTAAATAATGAAATAATGGCTGATTTTTAAAGGATATCAAATCATTTTCAGCTAATCAATCAATTAATTCTTCAATCAAATCAATCCTGAGAACACCACACCCGTTCCAGGTGTGGGCCGACGTCATCAGATGCATTTGGAAAACCACTGAGAGCCGGAGGAGCCGTGATGAGAGTCACAGTGAGGAATGGAGAGGATGTGTTGATGTCTAGAAGTAAACATACAATACCCCACGCTCAGAGTTCTCCATGTGTGAATCTCTCTATCGGAGCAAGGGCAAGGCAGGTACAGGACGGGACAGGAAGGGGTGGAGCCAAAGACAGGAAACAGGAAGATAGAGAGAGACATAAAAGGGAGTGAGACTCCAGTCAGAGATCGTGAAACATCAGTTTCATCTGTATTTCTTGTTATTTTTCTGTTGACACTGAGAACACTGAAGCAGAAGGTAAAGCTGACTCTTCTCCAGCTTCCCCACTGTCTCCTGTAGATATGACAACATGGCTGCAGCATTTTAATCTCAGGCTGAATTCATGCTGGTGAAAAAAAAGAGCCTTACTTCTCTAATGTTCTGGCACAGACCCAGTGTCATGGCTGCCTGACAGTGACAATGAACTGAGCGCTAAGACACTTTCTGCTAATCCTTTAACATGAGTTTTGAACTGTTGCACACAGCGGCACAGACAAATCTGTGTCTGTGACTGGAGAGAGATGAATGTGAGTGAGCTGCGTGGAGCCTAAAGAGGGGAAACAGATTTAATTTGTTTTTTATCTGTTTAGGCATCAATGAAAAGATTGAACCAGCCCCATACGGGTTGAAAAGCAGCATAAATCACTGCAGTGCTGCCCGTGTGTGGGACTGCAGCAGGTCTTCAGCAAGAGCGCTGCTGCGCGATGTATCAAGATACAAGGATTTATCAAGGTGACAAGTTTCAAACATGGAGACTGCGACAGGAAGAAATGCCAGAGTTTCATGACTGGCATGAACAATTTCTCTGGGAAGGCCCCGTGAATACAGCAGCGGCTTAAAGAGAAGCCTGGAGCAGACATGAAGCCAAATTGTGCCAAGAAAATATATTTTTACTTCCTTTGAATCTGAAGTCAGTGTGTGAAATTCAAACCAGTCTCCAACCTGAACGACCATCAACCCTCTGAACTGACCCACAGCAGCGTCTCCTGAAATAGCGGCACTACGGCAGCAGGCGCACCGGACCTTGGTTGTCATGGTTACAATAATAAACACACAGACTGTACCGAGAGCGGCGTGTCTACCTTTGTCACCATGGTTACTATAACAGTCATGGCTCAGGCCCAGGTTTCAAACCCATAACCTTCTCGCTGTGAGGCGACAGCACTAACCACTGCACCACTGAGTCTCCCCCCAGGGAAAATCCATTTTACCCTGATGTCTTTGAATTTGAAGCTATTATCTCATGATGATGGCGAAATTCTACTGGAGGAGCTTTTTTTTCCTGAGTGTTTTCTGTTTAGTTTTTCTGCCTTTTCAGAGAGAGAACTTTTTCATTCTTCTCTCAGAACAATGGGAATACAGAATTCATTCATTCAGGACAGATTCAAGAGCGAAGAAAAGTGACAGGATGTTTATAAGAAAATAAAAATATCAGATGAAACCAGGGATGTTTGCTTCTCATTGTTACAGTGGCTGTTGTTGCGATGTTAAGAGTCGCGAGGAGGGTAATCAGCAGCCTGACTGCAGAAAACAACAGACCTACAAGTATTTGTGAAGAAGTGTGATTCTGTGTGAATGTCTGTACAATTAACAAACAAAAAAAATGGCTGCTTTACATCATGCAATGTTTTTGCACTAACTGAAAGCACATTTAACTTACAGTCTAATGGCTGAATTCTACAAATATGCTACCACTCAGCTGATTTATTAAAGCTTTAGTTTAGGGCCAATTAAGTTTTAGTCTGTCTTTTTTTTATTGTGTTATCAAAGATAATGATATTTCCTTTTATGTAACTGCATTATTATCACAGTGTTACTTTCCCTCCCAGTGAAATGGAGTTTATATAAATTAGATTCCGGTTTCTTTATTCCCACACTGATCACAGAACCTGGGTTTCTACTACACAAGATGTTGAAGAGATCCAGTTTGCAATAAGTTAATTACTTTGTTATTTATGTAATTTATTTATTTTTTGTAATTTATTATTATTTATTTACTAATTATATTGCTGTGTTTTCATATTTTACTTTAGTCCTTGTTCTCTTATGAGACTGGCTTTAAAGAAATGAGCCATAAGTCGTTTTTGCTGCAGCTTTTTATGACTCATAGTTATGTTTTGTTGCTAGGCAACATGTAGTGGCCATGCATGTTATGACAGGAGCAAAGGAAGAAGTCCGGTGACGTGTTAGGAGGAGGTTGGGGTGCATGGTGGTTTGTTCCAAGTATACATTCACCCACCTGTCAATCAAAAAGGCCACACTCTCAATTCTCCCTCACATTAGTCCTTATAAAAACATAAACAGGTGAGTTGTATAAATTCAGCCGTACAGTCGTCATGAAGGAAGAAATGATCTCTAGAGAGCAGAACAGTTTCTGTACCAGGCTGTAAACATGTTTGTTTCTGCTGTAAAGTTGGACGTCTGAACATGGGAGTCAATGGGGACTGACTCACTGCTGGAGCCAGACTCTAGTGGTTATTAGAGGAACTGCAGGTTGTTGATGCTTCATGTTTCAGACCCAGAGGTTGATTCTTGGTGGAGAGCGAGGTTTAATATGACTCTCAGTAGTTTATGTTGTTTCTTTTATCCGTGACTGTTCAACAAACTTAACCACGTTGTTATTATTGTAACCATGACAAAAAAAATCATCTAATATTAACGAACTACTTATTTTAACCTAAATCACCATCTTTTCCTGAATCTACCTAAGCTATCAACATATTATTGTAACCATGGTGATGAAGGTCCAGCAGGCTGTTGTTGACCTGTATGGTTGTTCAGGTTGGAGGACTGGGTGTTTCTTAGATTAAAAGGGGAATAATCTACCCACTCTCATTTCTTATATCATCTTCAGATAACTGGGCCTTCTCCCCTCAGCAGACGAGGACGTAGATTTGTAGAAAAATATTTCAAGTCTTGTAATGGTGGGAAAAAAATAATTCAGAAATGTTGTAGCTGAGCCTGAATCATGAGGAACTTTAGAGGAACTGTTGTTATCAAGGACACCGAGGAGTCCAAGATCTGAGAGAAATATTTTGGTCTGTGTTTGGCCCAGAGCAGCGTTTGTGTGTCCACAGACCGGAGTTCTCCATGTGTGTAACTGTCCACCATCTAATCCTGGCTTCAAACACCTGAGGAGGAGCGCACACACACACACACACACACACACACACACACACACACACACAAACACACAAACACAAACACACACACAAACACACAAACACAAACACACAAACACACAAACACACACACAAAAACACAAACACACACACACACACACACACAAAAACAAACACACAAACACACACACACACACACAAAAACAAACACACAAACACACACACACACACACACACACATACACAAACAAATACACAAACAAACACACACACACATACTTGTACTTCTATCTTTGTGAGGACACTCATTGACATAATGCATTCCCTAGCCCCTTACCCTAACCTTAACCATCACACCTGAGAGCCTAACCCTGACCCTGACCCTGACCTTAACCTAAACCTAATTCTAACCATAACTCTAAAACCAAGTCTGAACCCTCAACATGTGATTTGAAGGCGTCTCAAAAAGTGAGGACCGGCCAAAATGTCCTCACTTTCCCAAAATGTCCTCACTCTGTTAGTAAAATACTTTTTTTGGTCCTTACTATGTAGCAAGTACAAGTACACACACACACACACACACACACACACACACACACACACACACACACTGACTTTGATGACACTCATGTTCTATATACAGTCACATGGACATGTGGCACATTCACACCAGCAAAACCATGAAGGAGCAGCAGAGAGATACACTCTACATGAACACACAGACTGACACACAGACACACACACACGCTCTATGCTCTCACACACACACACACAAACTAGCTGTTCCACTAAATACACTACATAAACAAAACGTTGGAGGCAACTGTTAAAAGATCACACACTCTGTGCTTCAGTCGTGCAGCTGTGTGTGCGCAGGTTCATCTCACTTCTGTTTGTGTGTCCAGTCACATTTCTGACTGTGACCCTGTACACATCTGCATGTGTGTATGTGTGTGGGTACATGTGTATGTGTGGACAGGACTCAGCTCTGGTGGGGACTCATCGTACAAGCACCAGCAGCGTGTTTCTGATCAGATAGCACCTCATTCTCCAAACTGCAGCCTGACATGATTCAGAGGGGGCGGGGCCTATACCTCATCAGTTCACCTTGTTTCTATCTATAACAGGCCAATCAAGGGAAAGGTCATCTTCACCGTCAGTGTCACTAACTTGATGCAGGCTTTAGGGACTAAAATGAGCTCCATCCTCATCCTCATCATTTCCTCTTCTGTCCCTTCAACTCTTCATTAGATCCAGTCTAAGTTTAGTTCCTGGGCTGCCGTACCTGGTCCCTGCGGCAGAGTGTTACTGTCCATTGGCACAGGACCTTCTGTCGTACGAGCCAGGAGGCAGCAGAGTTAAAGTTCACTGACGGGTCAAACACAAGCCCAGAGGCTGCTGGGAAACGGGATTTCATCAGACTCAACATAAGCTTTTTGTCTCTAGTTTCAATGTAAGAATAAAAAATTATTATAATGTTTATCTTCATTTAAACAATGTTGTCTTTCCTCCATGTTTCCCCTGCTGTCAGTTCAGTGCAGATTGTTCAGTTGTTATCATTAAATTATTTGTTGCAGGATCAGATTTGAAACATTGGACACTGCAGAGATTTTTAAATGGGACATGAGTTGGAACCACAGGATTAAAACACATGGATAGTTTCAGTGTGGACTGACTGATCCAGCCTCACTCAGGACCTTTTAAATACACAGAGTCTGATTACAATTCAGATGTTTCTGCACAAATGCATCTCTAAGGCCAGAACACAGCTGTTAATGGGGAGGGGGCTGATTTGTCCAGAGTCTGGTATCTATATGTTTTGTTAATTTGCTTGCTATTTACCTGTCTTTATTTGTGCACCTTGTTGTTGTTGTTGTTGTTGTTTTTAATTTAAGCTACTGAAATGCTGTAGAGTCTCCTTTTAAAATTTGAAATAGCTGTTTCAATAATATAATTTTTCCATTAATTTGCAGATCCAGAGATGTCACCTTTTCTCAATCACTTAGTCTCAGTGTCTGTCATCACACATACACACACAGACACACATACAAAAAAAAAAAAAATCAGCCAGTGTTTGAGGAGCTTCAGAAACATTCAGTATTCATCCAGTCTCCTTTCAACCTTTTTATGAAAAATGTATCTTCCGGCGCTGCTTGTTTGAACCCTCGGGGGCCACCTGGCTGTGAAAACATCGAATCCCCATTAAGACTTCAGTCATGTCCAGCTTTATTCACTTCTACATCACATTATCAGCAACATCCTCTGCAAAAATAAAGTCCATTTGGAACATGTATAACAGCGTTGTGAAAGATTAATTGGACAGTTGTGCGTGCTCACTTCAGTCCCGACAAAGTTTTGTCTCAGAATAATTCATGGGCTCTGAAAGGCATGTAAAACACTTTCAATTTAAAAAACACTTTTTCTTCCACTCGGACGGCCAACTGAAGTGTGTGGAATGAAATATAGATGACCCTGAAAAACAGGGGATGATATGGTGAACCTCCCACCGTCTCGTCTGAATCTATTTGTCTGCACTGCTTTTATCAATTCTTCTGCTCTCCTCTGTCTCCTCGGCTCTTCACAGCCTCTCAGTGTTACTACTGTTTTCTTCTGTCCTCCATCTGAAAGTCTTCCTATGGAGCCCCTGAAGTCCTGAAAGGTGATATATTCCATCTTGTGTATTAAATAGTTTGTTGGTGCCGGAAATAAGTTTGAAACAGGCTTTGTTTGGACATTTTGGTCATTTGCTATTCTATTGTTTTTCTTTTTGGTTTGTTTATCCTCAGGTTTATTATTATTTTTCATCCAGATTTGCTCAAAATGTCCTGCGAGCTGGAATGAACTAGAAACATTCAGCTTTGCACAGTGACTGGAAATGATGTGGATCAGCTTCTCAACAGACATTAGTCCTATCGGCCACGTGGTGACGCTGTAACTAAGTCCAGTTCTGGAAAGGCCACACCTCACATGACCCACAAGTCCAGCTCAGTGTCATCTACAAAAAAGAACACTTTGACCATTAAATTCTGCCATGATGGATTTTTGCTAATTAGGTTGAAGAGAGCTTTCTGCTACTCTTTCGTTTAACTGGTGTTTGTCTTCGCCGAACAGAACAAGCTTCTGCAAAATAGCCTCCAACAGCTCTTGAGTCACAGCTGGTTTTTAAGGTATTCAGCCAAATTGAATTCGTAGAAAAGCTGTCCATACACCCATTAATGCCAGAACTGGGTTCCTTTGAGACGTATGTTCTCCTGCTGTTTGCTTTAAAGCCATGTTCTTGGCATTAACATGTATGACACGTATGACACTCCAAGATTAAAAGTGAACTTGATTAACTGAGCTCTCTCCATTATGGTAGCTGTGTCCATCTGAAGATGTAAGAGACACATATGATGCATGATTATCTTGTGATGAAAAAATAATAAAATGTGCACACAAGATAAATAACTTGTTTGTAAAAAATAATAACTCATGTGCACAAGATAAAATATGTGACCTTTCTCCATATCTCCATAGCTTCCTGTTCTTTAGCCTGCATTTTCTCTCTCTACTTGTATTTCCTCTATAATTTTCCTCTTTCCATCCTCATCCACATGCAGAGATCATCTCCATATCTGCTTGTCTTTTCTCTCTCTGTCATACTTTCATATGTGCTCCATGACTCTGTTTGACCTGTATGGGACCTTTAACCCTGACCGGCGGCCCGGGTTAGCTCGGATTCATGAGAGAGTCTGAGCAGCATCTCAACTGCTTCCTTCTTCTTCTTTTGCTCGGCTGCACTGTTGCTCTTTTCCTTCTTTTTTCCTCTCATACACAGTGGTGGTGTTTGCCCTCTAATTGGCCTTTTTTATGTATATTATGCCCAGTTAGCCTGGTTAGCATCTGTTTAGCATATTCATTTGACCCTCAGGTTAACCAGGGCTGCCTTGTCTTCATTCTTTTTTCTTTTAGCCTCATACATTTTCTTCCTCCCTCCCCTGTTTTAGTTTTGCTCCCCCCTCCTGCTCCCTCCTTTATTCCCTTCCTGAACCGTCCTCTCAAGTCTCTACTTACACCCTCCTTGTTACATCTGGCATTTTCCTCCTCTGGCTCTGATAGACTTTTATCCTCTTGGTGTCTGGGATATTCCCTGTTAGCCTGGGCTAGCCTCTGATTAGCATTGCCAGCTGACCCTGTGGCCTCTCTGACTCCCCAGCCTCCTGTGCTCAATTGAAATGGATTTAATGCTGTATTCGAACCAGCAGTAAGAAATCCAACAAAGTATCTCACTGTATAACTGTGGTTTTATATACAGCAGTGGTTTCACATGCAAAGGCAACTGTACAATAGATGAACTGGATGTTGTAAGATTCACTACTTTCTTCTCTACAGCTGCACGTTTGATGCCTCAATGCTTGAATACCATCTTGTCTTTTCTCCTTGTCTGTATACAAGGTCCTTTTTCTTTGGTCCTGTTCACACCTGGTATGAACATCCCTCTCAGGTGATCCAATCACAGCTGGGCAGCTCTGAGTTCAGGTGTGAACGCACCCAAGGTGAATTGAGGACGCATTTCAGACCTGATCACTCAGACCACATTCAGAGGTGGGCTGGGTCACGGTGAAGCACCGCCTACTCTGCTGATGTCCTCTGACAGGGTCTGATTTGTCCCAACATAGTTTCATCATGAACCCAGAATATTTGACTGTTTTTTAATGGATAAAACCTGATTTCACTGTAGAGCTGCGAGCAGTGAAATGATTCGCTCAACCCCTCCTTGCCCCATGCTCTCTCTCTCTCTCTCTCTCTCTCACTCTCACAAAAGCACATCAACAACAGACCTGTCAGTCACAGTAGGACTGGCTTGAACACTGTATACCTGTTTATCTGCACAAACAGCAAAGAAGTGAGATCAGACCACAGGTGGTCACTGCAGACACATTTTAAGCAGGTGTGAACAGACGAACTTGAGCTGACCACCTGTGATTGGATCACTGAAGACAGGTGTTAATACCTGTTTTAACAATACATGTGAAGTGTTTGAGTATCATTTTATTCTAGGCTGCTTTGGTAACTGTCCAAACATACCGAAGGCTGTAACATAGCTGCTACAGAAAATGGCCTTATTCAGTGGTGAGAGACACTTTACACTCGGCTCTCACAGTAAATCTCTTCTAAACAATAACAAGCAGCAAAAGTCTGCATCATTTCATCTTTAGGGGATTAAACCAGCATCAATATTTGTGCATTTCTCTTGAAACCAGCCCAGTGGTTTTGAGTCTGCACCATTGTTTATTCTGATGTTTGCTTGTAAAAGGATTTCAAGCCTTGGGCAATCAGACCAAGTAATCCTCACACCTTCCGTTTCACCTCCCTGCAGCTCTAGACGTAGTTTTTTAGTGTAGATGTGCTTCAATTATTAACATCAACAAAGTGTCACAGTGGCATTGTTGGAGCACATTTGCTCAAATTTCATATTTGCACTTGTCACACTAAAGAATTCAGACAGTGGACTGTGTGTGCTGAAGCAATATGAGCGACACATTTGATGCCTTTTTTTTTTTTTTTTTTTTTTGCTGTAACCAAAGTTTTGTGTAAACTTTGAGTGTGAATAGAGAAACTGACAAAAACATAAAATAATGACACAGAAATGTCAGCAAAACAAAATGTATAAGCAGTAATGTGAGTGAGGTAGAGAGGGATGGATGGATGGAGTGATACAGAGAATTAGAGAAAGTAAAAGAAGGGCAGGTGATGGTGGCAGGCCAGTGTGCATGTTGACAAAGACACAGGAAGCTGTGTGTGTCTGCTAACTGAAACAAAGGGATACAAACCATATCTCAACTCTGGGCACCTCTATCACTATTATTTATTTTGCCTCTGAGGGTAAGAGAGGATTAAGCACATCACCAGATTCAAAACATAATTCTGACATTTTCATGTCACCTGAAGAAACAAATTAAAGTTTGTGGCCAACAATCAGAGTGCGGCCTGCAATGTTAAAAAAATGTATATCTGACATTATCTGACTCTGAAACTAAATGGAAAACATTTTAAATTCTGATTAAACCTTTTGACTGATATCCCCTTCACTTCAAGACATTTATTCCCCCCGCCTCCATCCATAAATGTAAATTTGAGCCTCTAACCCTTCACATCTATATGTCATACTATCTACTATCAACTATGAGGACACTTTAAACTAACATAAGGTCTATCCATCTGTCTGTCTACCAGTCTGTTCAGTCACATGCTTTAAAGATGCCAAATGTAGTGTTTTATTCATCAACATGTGGAGTTGTCCGTGTACTTAACATTTACAAAATGACACAATGGTCGTTAAGATGATTGGTAGCCTCGGTCTCGTGCCAGTGCTGCTGTTATAGCTGCCATCTTTTAACTTTGTCTTCAATCAGCTGTTGGCTCCTTTTACCATCTCCAAACTATTAAAGGTCCCACACAGTCTAAAGGTAGATGTCCATGTGTTTGTGATTATAAAGTATTCCTGTATTCTCTCAGCTAAGCCCTGCCAACTCGGACACACCATCCAACCTTGCAGGATTTGGTTTCTCTGAGTGTTTACCTGAAATCTGCTATATTTTTATTTGATCAATCAGAAAACTGTCAGCCAATCAGAAGAGAGGATCTGATCCTCTCTTCTGATTGGCTGACTGACCTGTTGTTACTAGAGCTCCAGAGAGAAGCCTGAGAGAGGAGATGTAAAACCACACTTAGATGATTTCTGTTAAACCCACAAACATATCTTCTGATGGAGATCAACACTTCAGATATAACACTAGAAGTTAAAATATGGGACTTTTAAAGTTTCAGCTGAGTTCCCTGTGGAGGAACAGCCCTCTTCCTGTTCTGTGCCACAAAGCAACTCACCGGCAAAATGCAGCAGAATCTGACAGAGGCTACCAACTGTCTTGTCTGTGGGTTAAGGAAATTGCAGTGGAGATGCAAAAACAGGACGTGTTAATGATTTACTGTTGTTATAGCACCTTTAAGCTGCTACTGTGTCCTGACGTTCAGGTTTATCACCTACCTGCGTTTGAAGGTGAGGACGACGCCGAGGAGGATGATGATGAACATGAGGATCCCTGCGATCACTCCAGCCATTTTCACCGTGCTGTCCACCTGCTTCTCCGGCTCCATGGCATCCGAGTCCTGGGTGGACGCACCTACACACACACACACACACACACACACACACACACACACACACACACACACACACACACACACAGGTATGCACATAGTCACATTGGTAGGCAACCACATACAAATAGCGAAGCACATACAGTCACATAGAAATGACCACACATGCATGCACACACAGCCAAACACACACAAACATACGATTCAATTCAATTCAATTCAATTTTATTTGTATAGCGCCAAATCATAATATACATTATCTCAAGGCACTTTACAGGGTCAGGTCAAGACCTTACATTGTTACATTATACGATGCGTGCACACACACACACACACACACACATTCATCCTCTCCACAGAAATATATACATATATATACACATCATCATGAACACAAAGGACATGTTTACCCTTGGTTGCCGTCCTTGAAACACACACACTCTCTCTCATACTTACACAAAACATTCACACATTAGCCACAAACAAAGACACACTGAACACACTTGATCCCAAGGTGAAGAAACTTTAAACACTTCATCCATATGCAAAGACTCATAATCACGAGACAGTGATATGCAGAGGGTGAAGACAACATCATCAGCATGCAAAAAAAAGTTAATATCCAGGAACAGATTAAGTTTTAAGGTGGAAAATAATTTCAAATTTCAGATTTAAGAGAACTGAGATATTAAAAAAAAAAAAATCATTTTGAATACGATGTGAATATTTGCTTCCTGCTTGCTGCTTAGACTCATTCACTGATGACACATACAGTTTAATTATTATTAATTATTAAGTTGCAATATGTCATTTACACTTTAATTTGTTTATGATTTTGTCATTTTCAAGAAGATTATGTGACTAATGAAATGCATCGTGATTCACTGAAATTCTTGTCAGGAAGTCAAAATGCATCATGGGAAATGTATTTTCTTTGTGTTTTCTGCAAAAATGTCTTTAAAGTCACAGTTCAGACAACAACCTGAGCGAGGGGAGCAGATTACAGCAGTAACCTGGATGAAAACAACTAAAACAACAGCATAGTAAATCACTGCCTCCACCCTAAAGCTCATTAATGTTCATTTTTTAAAAATCTATAAATGTAAAATAATAATAATGATAATAATAAAAAATAATGAAAATGTTGACAAATGTGCTTTTCATCAACCATATTCAGTTTCCAAGGCAAAGCGACAAATTTACAATAAAAGTCAAAGGTTTAAGGTTTCAGGTGGTTTCTAGTCATGTTTCTTTCTGCTTCAGAGGCTGAGTAATAAAAGATTTAGTGAAGGTCACATTTTTCAGAAAAGCCTCAGGTTGTTTTCAAAGGCCTCAGGTCTTAACGCACCAGAAATTTCTAACTGATCAAACGCTGGCAGATAATTTTATCTGACTTAAAAAAAAGAGGGAAACTTAATAATTCCAACCATAACTTAATTAAAAAAGCAATTAGTATGAGCTGTACACCTGAACCGAACACTGTGTTGTCACAGAAAAAATAAAACAAATCTCTATTGAATACCTGCCAGTGAATATTTTCAAAGTGACATGTTGTGTTCAACACAAAAGGAGAGTCAAGTGTTCCTCAAACACCAGCTCCAGTCCAAGGTACACTTTGACCTCTCAGAGAGGTGCCGCTCTGTTAGACAGACATGGGAAGCAGACTAATCAGTGTATTAAACTAAAACTGGTGCCCTTTGTCTGAGGATGACTGACAGCAGTCAAGGTAACATAATCCAGAAAGGAGGGTGGTGGGGAAGATAAAGTGATAGAAGGAAGAAGGGATATGTAAAAAAGAGAAGAAAGAGCAGAAACCCTCGAGCTGAGGATCCTGGGATCCTGCGCATGAATGCACCTGTGCTCTGGCAGACATGCACCGAGCAGCCTCTCGTTATAACCTTGATAGACAAAGATGGCTGATTAATAGAGTGATACTGCTGTGTGGGAGTTCAGTTTAATCCCCTGTCTTGCTCATCTTGCCCCCCCGCCCCCGAGCTTTAAACACCTAACCTTGGCACGCCCTGTAATACCTGCAACAGTCCTCAATGGCTGCAGTGATGAGATGTTCCTTTAAAAACCCCTTAATGCCTTCAATGGCAACACGCTGTCACCGTCTTTATAATGCGATTGTGGACGGCGTCTTGAAGCTACAGCGCTTCACCTTGTGAAGAAATGAAAATTAAGAAAACACATCTGTCAGTCTGCATCGTACGTGCTAATGCAGCCTTTTCTCCCTGCATCCTTTCCATGGAAATGAGAAATCAAACAGACATTTAAATGGTGGAGTTTGGTATTAAGTGCTGTACTTTTTGAAAGTGCAGTAAAAAAAAAACAAAAAAAAAACAGGATATTCAATGGATCCTGAATATTTTGTCTACTTTAGAAACTCTTCGTTAAAAGGAGCTACAAAGTTTTAAAGCTTTGCTCAAAAAAAGATGAAGTGCAGACTTTGCATTATCCTCCATGTCCATCAAACTGTATACAGCTGTAGTCATTAGTGCAAGAACGAATGAGGCTACAAAAAGTGCTGATATTTATTTCACAGCAGATATGTGGTTGGTTCAAAGATACACAGTGGAGGTATCAGGAGAGTCTTTCTATCAGTGTGTGGAGCACTTACTGCAGACAGGCAGAGTGGTTCTGTTTTGAAAAGTTACGCCTCACCTAGATGTCAGGACGGTGCTTTTAAAAACTCTCAGGCTGTCCTCAGTGCCACCCGATCCTCTCAAGAAGAACTTATGTTCAGTCTACCACAGAGGAGTGTGCACATCCTGGTATTGTATGAGATGCATAGAAAAATAATTTGAAGATTTCAAATGTAGCTATTGGCAACTCTAGACTCTGGGGGCCCCAGGCAAAGAGGCCCATCGAAGGCCATCAATGCCCATTCAAACCTTCCCTGCATGCAGACTAGTGGCAGACATTACAATTTACTGACAGCTGCGGGGAACTGTACAGGGTCTTTATCGGAGGTTTAAGGGGGTTTTTGTCTGTCACTGCAAATTGTGCCGGTATGAGGGGCCATCAGGGGCCCCTTTGATGTTGATGATGATTTTGCCTGTTTTTCCTCTCCTGATGCTGGGCCTCTGAATTGTGCTTCCATAATTCTGCAGTGGATTTAATTTCTTATGATGGTGAAGAATCGTTTGATGAAACATCTCTGCTGTTGTAAACTATCTGGTGACTGTAAAGGACAATAAATCTCATTCACTTGTTGTACATTTCAGGTACACTGCTGCTGCACATTTTGAACATAGTGTCAACACACAAACTTGTAAAATGTCATCATTTACTCAACACTTGTGCCAACTCCTCCTTGAAGTATATCATACAATTACAACAAGAGCCTGTCCTCAATCAGCCTGCAGGAATCTGTTGCATATTTCAATCCAAAACTCTACATATCTGGTGGCTTTTCTGGTTGCTAACTGACTCATTTTTAGACAATCAGACATGATAAATGCATAAGTATGTAGCTTCCTGTTTTAATTCTCATTAACACTATGAGAAAATAACCTAGGAAGGACACTTTCTGATAGCCTCTGGCCCTGTAATCAGCAGAGGTGTACAGAAGTGTGAATTTCATCTTGTCTGTGTCCGTCAAGCACATTGCAGTTACATAAGAGCCTGGAGCGGTCATGCAAGAGACAAGTTCACACATTTCCCTGTAGTCTGTGCCCTGGTAATCACCCCACAGGTGTATTAAACCTCAATTTCCCCCCCTGAGTGATCCGCAATATGTGTCACCTGACACATTACAGTGTGACCCCATTTGTTCACACTTCACCGGCCCACGTGCTGATTGGGTTCAACAGTTCATAATGTAACAGCAGAGGACCCCACCTGGCAACGGGTTCAGCTCCATTTAACACTGTGATTGGCCAGTTTGGGAGCCACTCAGCCAATCAGGCGACCTCAGACGGTGGCAGCAGAGAAGCGTTCTCATGTGAGTGCGTCCATTACAAGAGGGTAAAAAGATGAGACAAAGCAAGTCAACACGGTAAAATAGGATTGATTGGCAACTGGTGCAAACGCAATATGGAGGATACCGCGGCCTCGTTTATGGTTGTATTGTCACCGCGAGGTAACAGGTGGCCCCTAAGTATCTACAATTTATGAATCCATCTTGCTGTCTTGCCACCAGCACTGGCAGGTGGTGTGGGTATTATTTTGTTGGCACGCATCAGGTATGCCAGAAATAAAAATAAAAAAAAAAGGACAGTCATAAGAGAAGAAGACTTCATACTGTACCTGAAAAACATATTTGATGAGGTGACTCCCTTCACTTTATTCATTAAAGGAATTATCAAGGAGGAGGATGCAACATCTCCTACTGGTCCCAGGAACTTGACAATAACTAAAGTGGGTCTAATGCTTGTTTTCCTGTGGCCCAGTATATTCCCAGTTCCATGGCCCGAATCTGGCCCATATATAGAGTGAGTGTCAGATTCCACATCTGGAACAATTCTGGTGCACAAACTGAAAATCTTCCAGCTGTCACACAACACTGGAAGAGAACAGCCAGAAGCTGCCCAGATGTGGAAGTATATGGACCAGACTTGGCCCTAGGAGCCAGGTATAACATTTGGACCAGAGGTTTTACACTACATGGATTAAAAGCAACGAGTAAATTCTTTTCACTCCTCTATTGAAGGTCCTATATCATATAAAGTGAGATTTTTAATCATAAAGAGGCTCAGATCCTCTCTTCTGACTACCAGAGCTCCAGAGAGAAGCCTGAGAGAGTAAAACTACACTGAGATGGTTTTTCATTCTTAAAATCACAAATATATCTTCTGATGGAGATCAACACTTCAGATAAAATGCTGAAGAAATGTAAAATGTGGGACTTTTAAATATACACCGAACAGAAAAAAAGTGATTGTCAAGTGTCAGTAACTGACAGTAGCTGTCAGCCACAGTGTTGTGAAATGATGATTGAAGTGTTGACCTGATCACAAGGATGTTTGCAGTTACAGCCATTTTTAGTTTCTCTTAATTACTTGAGTGATCAAAACAACTCCAAAATTAGCCAAGATCTTTCCTCTTTATATCCATCTTCATGACACTTGCTCTGATTGTGCAATGTTGCCATTAGCAACCAAGTATGTGGCGTGGGAAAATTACAATAAGTGTTTGAGTGTATTTTTAAAACTTAATGAAAACATAGTGTAAATCTTAAACATTTATGAACAGTGAAATGAACTGGAATCTGCTTTATCCAAAGTGCTCTACCACAGAATCACAAACGCTCTTTACTTATCTCCTCCATCAGGTTGACCATGAATCTACTTTCCTGCTGAACACAGTACGGCTCATCTGTACCTGCAGTGCACAAGAGGTTGACAGAGAAAGGAGGGGGAGGGTCTGTGGGGCGATGGCTCCAAGAGGGTCTTTAAATTCCTCACTCGACCTGTAAAATCCTCTCAGGGGAAAGACATGAAATATCGATCTGAGAGGTATAACTGCTCCGACTGCCTCTGTAGATGCCACAATTCACAACCACTTGGCCTTCACAGTGATAGGCTGTCCCACCAGGGGAATACTGTAAGGACAACAACACAGTTACTGGTGGCTATAGGGAGTAAAGTTTATACACACATATTAACTGTCCTACTCATATAGTAAATATGTAATGCTGCAATGCAAAAGAAAAAGAGTGGTAGAGATGCTAAATGCTAGCTTAGCATCTTGGAGCAGCATACGATTAAATAAGTGATTAAAACACACTGCACCTTAGAAACAAACCCTGAGGTGAAGTAGAGGAAAGTATCAAAGCCTCAGTCCACAGAGAAATGCACACAGCCTGTATTCAGAAACTGAGCCTTAAAACCAGCCGTCAGGACTTCTGGAACTTTGTGATGTCACAACAAAGCAGTCAACACCCTCAGCCACGCCCCAAGCCCCGCCCACCCGGACCCACCATCCAACCTTGCAGGTTTTGGTTTCTCTGAGTGTGAGAGAAGCCTGAGAGAGGAGATATAAAACTATACTAAGAAGGTTTCTGGATCTTAAAGCCACAAATAAATCTTCTGATGGAGATCAACACTTCAGATATAAAACAGGAAAAGTGTAAAATATGGGACTATTGATTATAATCTAAAAAGCTATATTATATATATACATAAATGCAGAATGTAGCAGATGTAACTCCTTTA
>NW_027273864.1:30812500-31072500 GCF_046630095.1 Trachinotus anak
AGATTTTATGTTGTTGAAAGAACAAGATTTAAGCCTGTTTTTCTGTAGTCTGCTGCGTTCTAACTAATAGACACAGCTACAGTTTTAAGTAACTTTAATCTTGATCAAAGTTGTGCAGATCTGGGGATCAAACGAAGGTCTTTCTGAACCGCAGGACGAGCCGAGAGTCGACCAACGATCTGACACTGATCTGAGCTTTCACAGTCAGTTCTAGTAAAGTGAATGAGCGCTGTAAGGGACTGACGGGATGCATAACTCCGCACAGAAAATCAAACACCTCACTGAATTCAGCAGTGAGTTCAAGAGTTCATCGCTTCACAGTTCAGCTGCTCAAACATAATCTATCTATCTGTCTGTCTGTCTGTCTGTCTGTCTGTCTATCTATCTATCTACTGCTATCTATCTGCTTTTTCTCTAGTGTTTGTCAGGTTTTCTCTGAGCCCCCCCTTCATCCTCTCATCATCCCCTCTGTCTTCCTCTCTCTATCCCCAGATGCTGATGAGTACTTTACAACCCGGTTGGATTTACACAGGGACAAGTGAACATTTTGTTGCTATGCTGTGGAGCAGATGGGAAATTCATAGTGGAGTTGGAAGGGCAAACTTTGCATAAGACAACACTTTGCCACAAGGTGTCTCTGGCAGAGAGCGAGGCAGGTACACCTGTCTGCACACACAACGCTACAGCAGGATGGGAGAAAAAAACACCAACAAATCCTTGAGCCTCCACTGCTGGATCTGTATTTTTTTCAAGACAGTTTCTGTCACTTTCTGTCTCTCTTTGTTTTCGACCATCTTCTCTCTGGGGTTCTATTTCTTTTCATTTCTGGAATATGGTCTGTTCCTCTTTCTCTCTCTCTATCTCCCAGCTTCTCTCCCTGTGTATTTCCCCGTCAGCTGTAGACGCAGTCGAACCCGCCTGCTCCCTCTACAGCTTTAACATCATTTCATCCATTGCTGAGTGGTATTGAGCCCGTAAAATGCCACATCAACGGCAGATATTCACCTACAAACATCCCTGAGATTGTTTTTTTTCTCCTTCTTTTAACAGTCTGACTCAATCTGTTGCAAATTCTGAGAGCACAGTGACTCACTAAGCAGCAAGCAGGCGGCATTCAGTGATGATGGGAACGCAGAGGGATAGGTTGTAAAGAACAGTGTGTGTTTGTGTTGGTGTAGGTCTGTGTGTGTATGTGGCAGCGCAGGTCAATGACAAAGATAATTCGGATATGATCCCTCCAACGTTTCACACACACACTCTTACATCACACGTGCACAGATAGCAAACCACATGTTGCATCAGTATTGCGCAGCAGCTCCGTACACCAACCAATTATAATCGACCTTTGGACTAATGGTAATGGGAATTGAAGCTGACATATAATACCAGTATGTGGATGACAGGGGGCGGGTTTGATGCTCCTGTGAAATACAGAAGCTAAACGCTTGCAGGGCGCACAGACAACACCGGTGCAGAAGTCCCACTTATCAACGCACTGAGGCGCAGGAGGAAAAAGAGGCATCACTTGTAAAATCAATCACAATTAATGAGAAATGATGTGCTAACTGGCTGACAACGAGAGCGTGAGGCTGCATCACGCTCCTGTTCAGTTCTGCATTACTCACGTCTTGACTGACTTACAGCAGTGTGGCTGACGCAAGTCAGAACTGATACCACGACATATTAAAATATAACTGCGCCAGGAGTGGAGCAAAGTTATTTTCAGTCACCAGGGTCGTTTTTTTTGTTCGATGAGCTACTTGGTTTTTTTTTTTTAAGTGCCTTTGTTTTCAGCCAGGTTGGAAAATTATGGCAGCTGTCTCCCATATGTAATATTTTATTGTGAGACTGTTGTCCTGTAAAAAAGAGCCCACAGGTCGTCTGTCAGCAGGTTACTATGACCCATAGTCAGGTTTTGTTGCTAGGCGACATCTAGTGGTCGTAGTAATGATGACAGGAGCAAAGGGAAAAGTGTTTAGAGCGACAAAGTCCACGTCAGGAAGAGGTTGGGGTGGATGGATGAATATGACGCAGGAGAGCGGTGTTCGATTCCCATGTGACAGGAGCAGTTTATGTTGTTTCTATTATCCATGACTGTTCATTGTTATTATTGTAACCATGACAACAAAGATCGTCCAATTTTGAGGAAGTACTTATTTTAACCCAAATCACCATCTTTTCCTTAACCTGACCAAGCCAAGACTGTTATTATAGTAACCATGGCGACAAAGGTAGGTACGCCACTCTCGGTACAGTCCATGTGTTTATTATTGTAACCACAACAACCAATGTCCGGTACGCCTACCGCCATCGGGGCACTATTCAAGGAGACACTGCCACGGGATGATGATTGCTCAGGTCGGAGGAGCTGGTTGAATGAGCTGCTGGATCGAGGGCGGTTGGACCCAAGTCCAGCTGCTGCTGATAACCATGACCTGGATGACTGAGAATCTCCACACAGCTATTTTATGCAGCTTTTTGCTGTTCAAACTGATTGTTGCTGTGGTGTAAACTCCACTTTACATATTTGTGTTTAATTTACTCATTATTGCATAATAGTTGAGACATATATCTCTGAAGGACTGCAGTGGGAGAGATGAACCAAGTGGGACTTCTGCCACCTGGCTAGAGCTGCACAGAGGGAGTGTGATGTAACACCAGGGCTGTGTTCGATTCACTTTCAAATCAATCTCTTTAAAAAGTGGATGGACTTAAAAATCTGAAGGAGAGATATTTACTGTACCAGAACATCAACAGATACTATAGTTACTGCTGCAGTACAGCCATCTTTTATCTTGGAAAACTAAGTTATAAAATTGCTGGATGCTGGATGTGGTGTAAGCCAAACAAGCCACTTTCTGACTTCACTCTTTAAACAGTTTGAGCTGAAGGTGAGTCGATCTCAGCCCAGTTACAGTGTCAAAGTGGAATCATTAACACAGTGTTTCAGTCCTCTGGGTTTAGAAAACATAAAGTGGGTTAAAACAAGTGGGTTTGGCTGCTCCAGCGTCACTGGATGAGCCATAAAGTGCTGGATGAGAATACTCAGGAGAAGTGCTGAGCACAGGTGAGTCAGAGTGGATGAGGGTGAGGAGATGCATCAGTGTTGTATGTTGCTCACAGATTTCTTGCAGTTGAATATATATCATATATCTGCATGTGTTTGTCTTCATGCATACATGTACTTGTTTATCTTTTAAAATGCTATAACCAAGTAATTAGACAGTGTAGATAAATAGTCCACTGAACACACATTTATTTATTTAGTATCTATTGAGGCAAATAGATAAACTGTTATTTTTTAAAACAATGAGAGTTAAAAGTAATTGTAAATTGTTCATCCCTAAATTGAAATGCCGTTCTAATGTACCCAGAGGTTTTCTGCTCTCATCTGCATTGAGGAAATCAACCCGGCTTCATATGAATAACATCCATATTTATTCAATTTAGGATTTCACCAGTGTCTGCAGCTGTGCATGATATGCAGAATTCTTTGTGCCAGGCCAGGAAACCTCAATTTCCCTCAGGACAATAAGTGTTATTGTATTCATGTGAAGTCATCGCACATCCCTGACAAAGGGCTTGTGACAGCAGTTTATGATTACGTCTGCCACTGACTGATTCTCTGTTATATCCCCATTGTTCACGTCAACATTTTGATTGTTCTATTACTGAATGACATTCATATTGTGCTGCCACGTCTCTGCACTGCTGAATAAAATCCTAAAGAGATTAGCATAGACATGGTTTTGACGAAGTAAAAATTGTTTAGCTTCTGTTATTTTTTTTTTAATTGCAAGTGGGTGATTGGATTTTAAAGGACTCCACTAAAAAAAACACAAAGTAAATAAAATGTTTTGCTGAAGAAATTTTAGATTTTTTAGACTTTTGATTAAATAATTCCTCTGTGACAAACACAACATTTAAGAGTGTATGTTATATCAGTGATGAAAACCTAAGACAGAGGAGTTAAAGTTGATGACTCAAGGAGGGAAAATGTACCATCAATGCCATCATCCAGTGATGTTTTGGTCAAATCACTCACTATAAATCATGTAGGAATGAAACCGCACTAAAAGTAAATAGCTTACGTAGAGTAACTTAAGTTTTAGTTGGTAGAGAGAATTAAAGGTCTCAGTTCTATATTAATACTACAAATATATAAACAGTGTAAAATATGGGACCTTTAAAGTTCCAAGGACAAATTTAGTTGATGGCTCTCATCCTTTTCTCTCAGTCAGTCCTGTTAATATGAAAAACTACAGCACTGTAGCAAAAACAGAGTCTAATTTTAGCTCATTGTCGTAATACTTGAGCTATTGACTTGTGGTGTGTGTGTGTGTGTGTGTGTGTGTGTGTGTGTGTGTGTGTGTATGGAGGTTGGGGGGGTTTACATGCAAGAAGGAGAGAGGGGATTCCCAAACACAGCCAGCGACACTCAAAGCAGAGCAGACATGCAACAAATGCAGTAAGATGGCAGAGACAAAAAAACCCCCCAAAAAACAAAGAGTAAAATTCAAGAAACAAAGGAGGAGGAAAAGGAGGGGGCCGGGGAGACAACCAAAATGAAAAAGGGTTTGTGTTGAGTTTATGGTTGTACTGTGATGAAAAAAGATATAACATAGGGAGGAAAATATTCTGCCTATAAAGCAATAATCACCTTCGCTTGGGATGACTAGAATGTACGGCGTTGTTATTTGTCCCCTACCTATTACCACTAAGGCCAAGGGCCGCACGTCCCAGCCGGAAAGCATGAGAAAGAGAAGAAAGAGAGAAAACAAACAACAACAAAAAAGGAAAAGAAAGAAGAAAAAGTCTAAGAAAAAAAGACGTATAGTTTTCTTTATCCATTTCATCAAGGTTTAGATCTCCCTGGTTCTCAATTGCACAATCTGTCTTAGAGGAGAGAAATGTCAGTGGTGAGAGACAGCACTGGAACATTGAGATCAATAGGACAACTAGCACGTCAAGATGTGAGCTGGGGCATGGCTGGTCTCATCGCCACGAAGTAAACGTAGCGAGCATCGTTGCCAGGAAGAGGCCTAACATGTGATGTGTTGCTGGTGAGTGGTGAGATGTGGTGCTAGGGGTTAACATTTGAGTCTGAGGAGTCGGCCAGCGGGTCAATAAAAAGAAAGGGAGAAGGGAAATGGAAGAGAAAAGAAATGAAGTGATGGTTGAAAGAAAAAGAAGTATGAACTTTGTGGCGTGGCGAAGAGAGAGACAAAATCAGAGCAGTTAAAACGTCAACATCAGATTACTTGTAGATTTGTTTGTAGCAACTATTTCGAGGCAGCAAGTTGGCCCTCGAACAGTTCTCCTGCTTTATCAGCTGTGAACACTGGGGGACTTGTGTGGTGACAAGTTAGTGGTCGACCATTAAAGAAAGCTTCAGATTCGAGCTACAGTTTCTCTAATCTACATCTCCCAGAGGCATGGAGTAGAAATATTCTGATTGATTAAACACCATCTCAGCTGGTTAATCCAAAGAACCAGGTTTTCAGTGAGGAACTAAATCAGTCCACAAGTTCAACTGCAAACATGATGCATGATAACGTTACCTGATGTAGCAGAGCAGCTGAAGAGGCAGCGGTTAATCACTGGGTTTCCTTCTGGGTATTTAATTTCATCAGGAAACCTTGGTGTGTATTATCACATCTATACAACAGACACTTACTCATAATCAGTCTTTTATAGTCAGTTTGTGCTCAGATTAGCAGGTCTTTAGGACCACATCTTATTTACCAGCTTCCTGCACTGGCAGTAGATTAAAATGAATATGTAATATTATTATTGATTATTGATCTTTTTAAGTATTTGATATTGACACTTGCTGCTGTAATAAAGGACTATTTTATCTTATCTTCAGAGGGTGAAGCATGAAGAGGATCCTGGCTAACTGTCTCACTGATGACTTTAAGGCTGACACACTTTCTCGTTTTAGTCTCACATTGTCAGGTTTTGTAAAGACTGGGGATCTTGCAGGGTCAATATTTGTGAGACTGGATTCCTTTGAGATTATTTCCCATCATGCTTCTGGTGGATATTTACAGGAAGAAAAATTGTTTTTTGTTCAGACTTTTTTGCTCTTTGAAATTCTACATTGTGATGTTTTATTATTATTATTATATGAAGTTAGTAACTCAAAACGAATTGTAATGATTTGCCCCTAAAATGACTGTTTGGACTTTGTATTTATGATTTCCTTCTTTATTTAGAAATTATTTTCTTTGCCTGTCTTGTGTATTTAAGGCCAGACTCACATTATTTTTTTTTTATCATTTTTTGGGGCATTTTTATGCCTTTATTTGACAGAAAAGAAAAGCACGCTAACCACTGGGCCATCGTGTTGCCCCAAAACTCAGATTCTTACTTTTCCCTGGAGTCGCCTCCATGCTCACTATCAGTTCAGTTTGCTGCTTCCTGTTTGGTGCTGGAGGAGTCGACAGTGTTAATGTCATTGAACGTCACCATCTGCAGGAGCCAAGACTAAAAACTTATGATAATACTGAACATGTTTGATTTGATTGAAACATCAAGGCACTAAATGATCAAGATGACGGTATCGTGACGCAACTCCAGCAAAACTCTGTTGATTTTATTCTGACATAGAAAATCAGTTAGTCAGCTAGAGTGCTACCATCATCATCACCATCATCATCATCCTCACTGGACTTGGAAAACATGGTTCTTTGGTTCTTTGTCTGTGTCTGTTTCTACAGTTTTATAGATTCTTTGCCTCTGACAGATTCTTATACAACTCTTTCTTGATTCTGTCCCAAATTGCTGCCTGAAGGTTTTTTATTTCAATAAGCTGAGTTCACTGAATAGAACATACTGAACCAGACAAGTGGCATTTACCACTGAGATCAGCTGCTGCAGCGAATGAATAGCAGGTATTGTAACAAAATTAATCATAGGCATTTGCAAAATTAGCCATCTGCATTGCCTCACAACGCTGCCCACATATCCAAAACTTCCAAAAAGTGCATTTCAAGTAGCTTTAAAGTTTGTTTTGGGAGCAGTGGTGAGTCTACATGTTGAGGAAGAGTTAGCATTTTGTAATGTGAAAGACAGCCACAAAGTTAAAAGCATGTCTTTTACCAAACACACACACATGCACACAGACAGAGAGCAGTGTCTACACAGTGTAGACCTCCACCCACAGTACGTCCCACTCAAAAAAAAAAAAAACAGTCGAAATGGATGGAACAAGAAAAAAACGGTATAAAAGAGAAGAATTTGCACAAATGAACAATAAATGCTTGATGCAGAAGAAGAATAATAAGAAAGACGGAGGACAGAGAAAGGAGGTGTGGAAAAATCAAATCAATGTTTGATGCAGATGAAAAAAATAAAGTAGAAAAAAGAGAAACGAGGTGAGGAAAATCAATAGCAAGCTGAAAAGCCTTCAATAGCACATTGCCTGGCACACAAATGGGTGTATTTGCCAGAGATGAGCAGCAAATAAAGATGGGAGACATGGGGAAAGCAAAACAGAACAGGATGAAATGGGCTGTGGGGCCAACGCCTCAGCCTCCGTCCACCGGGTTTAATGAATGCGGTCAATCAGTATGTAATGGCCCTGATGTTCCACTTTACACTGATGAGCAACATGGAGGCAGTATGAGATGGAAAAAACAGAGAGAGAGAGAGAGAGAGAGAGAGAGAGAGCGGGATGGAGAAAAAAGAGGGAGAATGTGAGGCAGAAAATGGTAATAAAAGAGAAAGATGGAGGAGGTGGAGAGAGAATGCTGCGCAACAAAATCATGCAGGATAACATGAGAGGATGTAGGGCTGCCTGGGCTAAAGGCTGAGGTTCACCTCCTTCAATACAGAGTATATGTATGTTTGTGTGTGTGTGTGTGTGTGTGTGTTCATCTCATCTAACACACTTGCAACACTGCAACACTATTCTGAGGGGGGGGGTCATGTAATCACACAGTCTTTAAAATGAGCTGTTTAAGCTGCGTGTCAGTGGAAGGCTGCTCGTACCTTTGTTGGCCAGGCGGACACAGTTGATTTTGGTTTCCTGTGGAGAGAAGACAGAGACACACAGACGCTTCAGTTAACTGCTGGTAAATGACAGGACGACTCCAACAGCAACAATCAACTCCATCACTTCTTCTTTTATTGTTTTTACAACCGTTAGAATCATTTAGTCATCAGCAGGGTCGGCCATCTTTGATGGAGGGAGCTCAGCAGACGAGGGCTGTGGTTGAAAAGTCTTTTTTTCTTAGGAAGGTTCCAAACTGAGTGAAACGACCTGAAGTCACGATAAGAGCTGGTCAAGTTCTCCAAATGATAAGGAAAGGAGCTTCTGTGCTTCCTGTCTTACAATGTAATGAACCTTCCATAAGGAAAGGAAAAGAGATAATGCTGTCCCATAATTCCTTGCCACAGCAACTTTTGAAGTGACACGCCACTGTAGTTTCACCACAGCAGACCCACATACACGTGGAAACAACACAGCACCTGTTTTACGCCTGTGACACGGTCCAAAACTTATGAAAATCCTTGTATGATAGGCAAGGAAACTCTACACCCACTCATTAGAATTCATTCTGACTTTTATTTGATTTTTATTTGAATAGCTCATCTGCCTCTGCTATATTCCCCTCATTTTCTCTCAACATTTCAATCCTGGGGGGGCCCAGAAGGGTCAATACAATGCAAGAGCCATGAAAAGCCTTGGGGTCGTGGCTTCTTCATTGTGTTGACCCATCTGCGCCACCGTACAATCCTGCTTGTTTTGATTTTTTCATCAGAGGGTTATCTTTCATGCATGTGTTATAAAGTTGATCTAAAAGAAAAGCACAGTGTAAATGCAGCTGGATTCTCTGCACAGTGAGTTTGTCCTGATGAACTCTCCTTCACATCGTTCCTTCACCTCGTCTCGTTTTCTGTCCAGGTCGAGGAAAAGTGGTTAGGAAAGGAGATCATTTTGACTTTTTGATCGCAACCCATGTCTGTGTTTTTGTAAACTTTTGCAACATGATAATAACTTCTACAAATTAATCTTAAACAATAAGTAAATCATTAAATGAAGGCTCCATGTATCATTCAGTAATGGTATCATGGTATCATTCAGTCTTTGACCACTGAGATCATTAGACTATGTTTTTAGGTTTGGATTTTTTCTCCTGCTTTGTGATACACTGACCAGCCTGTTTACTGTATTTATGGAGCCATGTCATTGAAATAGTATATAATAGAATGTCTGACCCAAACCCAGTTCTCACGTGACCCCCTAAAACCAAGACCTAACCCTAAAACAGTCATTTAAACTAATGGGGTCCAGCATTTTGGTCCCCACAAAGCTGTCAGACCCCACAAGTACAGCAGGCACCCAGTTTTCAGACGCCACAGATATACAAATAGATGTTCAATCACTCCTATATGACTATATGAGTATATAAGTTATTATAATAATTATTTATTATTGTGTCTGTAAATATAAAGTACTAAGACTAAAACCTGCTATAATGAATAAAACATATTTTTTAAATAATCTTAATCATGTAAGTGTCATCTATTGACCTGAAAATCATCAAGTCAGCAGAGATCAGATCACTACAGCTGAATCTATTCATCCCACAGTCGAGCCTCTTCATGCTCCCAGGTCCCTGCTCTTCCTGTTTCACACACTCGACCGTTCTCATTCTGTTCCCAATGGTCTGTCTCCACCTGAAGGGGTGTGTGCTTCCCTTTATTCCAGCTCTTTTATTCCTCCGCTGCCCCTGTCCTTCCCTCTATTCTTCCCCCCATGATGTGCTGTCATCAGTGAGCGTACATATCTAACCACTTGTCATACACAGAGTTCGTTTCACACATTGGCCCATTTGTCTTCATCATAGACGGCGACTGCGGTGGCTGCCGACACTGACACCTGTCACTTTAGCATTTGAACAAGATTCCTCCCATAGGTGATGCCCATGCACATTTCTTTCCCTCTAAGTTTGGCCTTTTCAGGTCAGAACAGAATTCAACTGGAACGTGGAAACAAACAAATACATATATTTTTAAAAAATGGAAAAAGATGAATATTCAGAAAGCACAAAAGTAAAGTATAAAGCACGCAATCGTTCTATTGCCCTGAAAAGTGAAAAGAACACGCACTGAACCTTATATGGAAAACCAAGTTAAAAACTGTAGGTAATAGATTTCAAATGGTAAATGCCTACAGCTTAGAGCTAAACGCTTCGTTTGTTGTCAGTAAAAAACAGCAAAGTCATCTCAGTGTGCAGTCGTCAAGTTTGATTTTCATTTCAGCTGTTTGTGCGACTAACCAGCACCCGATCGCTAATACAGGCTGTGCACGGGGAGTTTTACTCATGAATCTTGGGATACAAAGCTGTAACGCAATCGGTTTTCAAATGCAGCCTCTGAAGGATGCGGCTCTGGAACGGGTGCACAGCTGTTGTGTAGTTGACTACACACGTTCCATCGGCAGCAGCTGGGTCAGAAGTTTCTCTCAGGACTGAACCACAGGAGGAAGTAGAAAATAACTTGCAATGCTAAAAACTGATCAGGTTGATTGATGAATAGTAACACTTGCACCCTGTCGGAATATGATGGAGAAAGATGGCACAGGGGCAAACTGAGAGACGGAGTGAATACTGTGGAATATTCAGAGTTTTTAAAACGTGGCTGCATCATCTGGAAGTGGATTTCAGTTTGTCACAGACACAGGCACAAGATCCCTCTGGCACATTTCTGTTCATATGCTGAATGTCTGTTTCTGTCATGGTTGTGCACTTGTGCCTGTGCATGTGTGCCTGTGTGTGTGTGTGTGTGTGTGTGTGTGTGTGTGTGTGTGTGTGTGTGTGTGTGTGCGTGCGTGCGTGCGTGCGTGCGTGTGTGTGTGTGTGTGTGTGTGTGTGTGACTTATGAAGTCAAAGAGCAGGGAAGATGAATGTTAGTGGATGATGGATGATCTGAGCCTCTCAGCTGGATCTCTCCACAAGACTTAACACACCTGCACCTACTGCATCTCTGCCTGACGTCCATCTGTCTGTCTGACTGAGCGACTGACTCAACGTCCGCCTGTCTATCTGCGTCACTGTCTTCTTCATCAGAGTCTCTCTGTGGTCGAGGCGCAGCAGTGAAGAATTTGACTCTAGGCAGCTACTGGTCACATGTTCACACGCTGAGAATGAATGTATGTTAACACACGTGTTTGTTGAGATCCTTAACCACACTGATACTGATCATATGTAACAAACATACACTTCCTCTTGGTAAAGATTCATATTAATACCTGTGTTACTATACCTGTAAAACAAGCTCTAAGTGACACACAGAAGTTATGTCAAACCATGTCAACCAACAGTTTCCGTCTCTGATTACAGATGAAAATATTTGTTGTGAAAAACCCATTTGTGTGACACAGAAGCCTCAGTAGTAAAATATGTGTCAGACTCCAGCCTTTCTGATGTGCCTATAATAACTGCAGAGTCTCCTGTCCTGCAAATGGGCATCGTGGGAATAAGATCGGCTCCCTGAGCGTCAGTGACTTGTGTGTTCTAGAAATTGGCCCTATCGAGCCCGTTTACAGTCCACTTAGAGGTGGATTCACAGTCACTGTGAAGAGGAGGGCTGCCTCGCCCTGGCTCATGCTAATGGGCTAAACCTCAGGAGGTTGCAGGAAGCAAGGTTAATAAATGTAAGGCCAATTTATTGCCCTGCCTCTATCCAGAGAGGCTGGGAGACGAGAGGAGGGGAGATGTTTACGGTGCAGACGCTGGAGAGACAGTGTGTTTCTTTCTGTGTGTAGTAGTAGTTAACTTTGTGGAGCCTGAGAAGAATACTAAGTGTGTGTGGGGGATGCAGCTGCTGTGTGGGTGAGCTCTCTCTCTCTCTCTCTCTCTCTCTCCATCCATATATCCATCTTCCCTGCTCTCTTCCTGCAGTTGGTTGGGTCAGTGCTCTGACTGACAGGCAGGATTTCCAACTCTGTGTGTCTTCTGTCTGCTTGATGGATACTGTGATTGGCTGCTTGGGTTTCCAGGTAACCCAAGGTAGCCTGGGTAACTGGCACTTTTTTCTTTTCTTTCTCTATCTGTCTCTTTCACACTCTAAAACTCCGCAGCCTCCTGAGACCTGGCAATTCACTTTTGTCCTCTGAGTCTGAGACCTCTAAGTCAAGCACCATTTATGCAATCTACCTGAGAGGACTGTCAAGAGGACAGAGGGTGTGGCTAACAGAGCACATGGACTTTTTCAAAGTGGCGGCATCACTTTTATCACCATGAGGGACGTAACTGGTCGATTTAGAGGTAGAGGAGGGACAAACAGGTGAAACCTCAGAGGACGACTTATCAGCTTTCAAGGAGAAATGACGACCCCCACTGACCATTGTGGATAAGAAGAGATGTGTGAGCCAGGACTTTGAAGTTTATGGGTTTTACAGTTTCTATAAAGTCTGTCACAGCACACACTCAGTTAAAAGCTTGATTTAGCAAACAGCTGACCATGTTTGCTAAACATGCATGAAACTATACCTCTCCTATCTTTAAGTTTCTGCCTCATTGTGGAGGAGAATACTTTGCAGGACAATGGCATCTTCTCCACCACTCCTGAGGAGGTGAAAACCTTCTCCTGCCTGTTATGATAACACGCCTGCTTATATTATATTTCAGTCATCTAAAAAAAATCTATATACCAAAACTTTTTTTTTCCATCTGAGTCTCAGGAGGCCGGACACACAAACATACACAAATAGAAACATAAACGCACAAAGGAATGAGAGGTCCATTATTCATATGTAGTTCAATCAACGGCTTTTACAGATGATGGCGTGACCTGCATGCACACACACAGACATGAATGTGTGTGCACAAATTCCTACAACTGCCCACAAGCCAAAGGCTATGTGTGCTCTCTCTAAGAATAAATGTGCATTTGGGGATTTTCGAGTGCATCTTGATTGACGTCGACTGTCAGTTGGTAAAATCTCTGTCTGTCTCCAACAGCTTCCAAAATCTGCACCCAGAGGTTTGCTTGGGGTGTGTGTGTGTGTGTGTGTGTGTGTGTGTGTGTGTGTCTCAGGGTTCATGTCTTCCTATAGTTGTATGGACAAAAATGTTGTTTTTGACCATCGTTGTGAGGACATTTTGGCTTTGTTAGGACATTTTAGAGGTTCCTCCCGATTTCGCATCTGAGGGCCTGGTTTTAGGATTAGGGCTTTAGGGCTAGGGAAATCTCAACCAGTGTCCTCACTGCTATACAGAGACCTGTGTGTGTGTGTGTGTGTGTGAGAATGACATTGATTGTCAGAGTACCTTGGCCAACCCCTGAGGCTTTTTACTTGTCAAAAAAGGTGTCTGGCTGCATTTTTCACAGCGCGGGAGGGCATGTTTTTCAGTGTGTGTCACCGGCTCCTTTTGTTTTGTGCCATTTCTCGCCCCATTTCTCCTCACATTCTTACTCCTCGTCCCTCCTCTGTTTTTCTCCTCCAACAATTCCGCTTCTTCTCTCTATCCACTTTTCTCATCTCTTCCTTTTTGCTCTTCTGTGTCTTTCCTCCCTCCTCCTCCTCCTCTGGTCTTCTAACTTTCTGCCTGTCTCTTCTGTCCTCCCATGAATTCTTCCATGAAATTTCACATCCTGTATTTTATTAATTTAACTTATGGTCTTCAAATGTTGGCTGAATAAAAATTTGGTCCATACAAAAGTGTCTGTGAGTGTTAGTGTGGTAACACAAAACCTATGACCCAATTCAGGGGCCACATCCTTTAGAGGCTGCAGTTTAAGACCAATTGCATCACAGCGATGCGACTACACCGTCCTGATTGCTAAGTCTCCGTCAAATACAACCCAGAACCACATCCTTCTTGTCCTGGACAACTGTTACGGCCGTAGTGTCGTGCTGTGTGTTTTTGTCTGCTGTCCCTCTAGGTACCGCCCTCCTGTGCCAAGTGGATGAGCGCACCGGTGTCCCATTGCTCATTAGAGCCGGTATAAAGGCTGGGAGTGGAGAGGTGCAGGTGCCAGTGGGTCAGACGGCAGCGTGAGGCTGTGTGTGTGTGTGAGCTAGCGAGCGTTGACGGCTCTGATCATTGTTATCGGCCAGTGGGCCAGTTTTTGTGTGTGCACCAGATACTGTCTGCGTGTTAGTCCCTGTGGCTGGGAGGGCGTTCTCTGTTCTAACTTATCGTTTCCTGTTTGTCGCCCCTTTCTTTTCCAGGTTCTACCGGCTTCACCCGTTATCCGGAGCTTGTTTTTTGTTGCCGTGAAAGGATTTTCGTTAACTTATTTAATTTATAATAAATTGCCTTATTTGTGACCTTACATTTGTTTCCTAGTTATTCCTTCTCCCTGGTTTATTTAACATTGTTACTCCCCCTCCCCTGGACCACTTGGGGACATAACAGCAACAAAGGCTCCAACAGGTTGATGCTTCATGGCCCAACCTATCCCAAGTTTCATTGCGCGCTGGTAATGAAAGCAAAAAAGAGCGACGGAGAACCTGAGGATTAAGCTTTTAAACTTCTCAAATCAACAACTAATAGAACAATTATTAAAAAAAGGCCTTAAAAGCACAAGTTTTTGTGAAAAAAATGTACATGTTGTCAAGGTTACTAAGCGACAGGGGCTGCGTTTTGTGATGCAACTGTAAGGGTGAGAACAGACCTCCTCATATTGGTTCAGCCTTCGTGGTCTGCAGTGGTCTAAAGGGCCACATCTTCTAGACCGCGTCCTGCGAAGGATGTGGCCCCTGAACAACTAAAAACTCTTGTCTTCTCTGCTGTCATGCTCATTACTTATCTGACTCTTCTCTCCCTTCTTTGGGACACGGCATGCAAAACAAGGGTAACCCTGATACCAAGTGTATGGCCAAAAGTATGTGGACACCTCAAACCTGGATTCTGGCTGTAAGGATTTGCTCCCAATCATTTTGGGCAATAAAACCAGGCCTGCAGTCCGAGCTGCAGCTCCAGAACTCCTAAAGTATACCTGAGTGCTGCAGGCTTTGACTGGAACTAAAGCCAAATAACCTATTTTATCTTTTAGTTTGAGGAACTTGATGTAAAAGTCCCACAACATTGTAGCAGCTCATCAAAAATCTCCCCTGTCTCCTTACCCACTGCCATCCTTCCTCTCACCATATTCTCTCTCTCTCCTCTCCCTCTGTTCCTCTCCAGCCCTGCCGGCCTCCATCTCTGCCTCCAGTGTTATATCTTCTTTAATGTCTCCTTCACTCTTTTTAGACTTTTATTCCCCATCCCTCCGTCGTTCCTAATCTTTAAGTCCCTGATCACTATTGCACTTACTTCTCTTACTTATAGCCCCAGGCATTTTGTTCTTGTCTGTGTGTGTTTTCCTTTAATGTGGGTGGTGTGTGTGTGACATCATACCGCATCAAGGGAGATTTAAAGATCGCCGTTGGTGAGCAGTGTTAAAGTGAGGAGTGTCGATTAATTGGCACATTGATGGGAGATGAGAGACTGGCACCGGGGGGGGGGGGGGGTAGATAGACAGGTGGACCAGAGGACAAGACAGGAGGTTTGGGGGGAGGCAGGAAACATTAGGAGAGAAAAGGAGAGGAAGAAACAAAGGGAAGTTAAAAAAGGTGGAGACAGAGCAAGTACAGGAGGGAATGAAAGTATATGAAAAGAGAGAAATGAAAGAAAGAATGAGGTAAGAGAATGATGGAAAAGGAGAGAAAATAGATGGAGGAAAGAAAAATGACTGAGTGTGAAAGAAAAGAGAGAGGGATGAAAGACGCAGGAGATAGCTGGATGAGGAGAAGGAAGAGGAGAGACAGAAAAAGAAATAGAGGTCAAAAGATTGACGGACAAGGGTTAGAGGAGAGCAGAGGGGGAAATGATGAGGGGAACGGGATGAAGGGAAGAGGTGAGACAAAGAGAAACATGTGGCTGGATTTGTTTCTGTTAGAAGAGCAGAGACAGAGGCAGCAGCAGTGAGTGATGGAGAGATGGAGAGTGGGCGGATTGAGAGAACAATTTCTTCTAAATGTTCTCAGGAGAGAAAGAGAAATAAAGCGACAGAAAATGAAAGAGAAAGAGACGCCTTGACAGACAGGTGCAGCTCAGAGGGAGGAAAAAAAACGGAGGATTATCCGAGACATGCGGAGAATGAGAAACTGACTTTGATCCATGGGATCAAACTACAACAAACCAGCCAAGTCCTCTAAAATGTAAATGAGGAGTTTCTTTCCAACATCCACCAAAAAAATAACATCTCCTCACAAAATGACTGACGGCAAAGAAATTAAACAAATCACAGCACTTTGTGAGGATTGCAGATAACTTAGAAAATAACAAAATATCACTTTCTCATGTCCTCACTGCAGCTAAATGAGCCCAGGATAGTGTCTTCAGAGGAGAGAGGTCTGTGTTTCTGACTCTGACCACGGACATAAAGGGAGCAAGAGGAGCTGCCTCCACAGGGAAAAGTACAAACACGAACCCCTGCTCGATTTCATCAGATAGTACCATCAGACAGTTTAAATCATGAAGTTAACGATCTGTTAGTCATGAAAGCTCAGAATAAATAATATTCCTAACACACCTGTGCAGAAAAAAAACTCCATTTATTATTATTATTATTATTATATGGCTGAAATTCATGAGTTTTATGAATGTGTGTCAATTTTTTTATGCCTGACTTCCTTATCAAATCATCTGGGCTACAGTGCTGCACGGGCAGACATGCTTTTCTATTTACTGTTCCCCCCACCAACCCATCAGCCCCCAACCCTCCCCCCTACACACACACACACACACACACACACACACACACACAGACACACACGGCTCCTATCCATGACCCAAACAAACCACACACTGATTGGATTGACTGGGATCCAATCAAATAAGGAATTCTGATGTGACTGGATTTAGGGTGCACACATACACACACAGACACGCACACGCACACACACACACACACACACACACACACACACACACACACACACACACACACGTGACTCACACAAAAGTTAAAACACCAACACATTTCGCTCATCCACACACACACACACACACACACTTGTTCAATCATGTAAGATCCTCTCCACACTCAATTGCACACAGTCTCTCTCTCTCTCTCTCTCTCTCTCCACACTGAGTGCATTGTGGGAAATCTGCCTTCTGGAGGAGGATATTACATCACGGCGTCAGCCAGCTTGCCCAGCTCCGCTCGCCAAACTGAGTTACCGTGGTTACAGCAGTGGAAAATTAAAACAACCCTCGCAGGAGTTCGGAGTATTATGGAAATTCTAAAGCCCAAGCTGAAGTTGTGAATGAGTTATGAGAGGGAAGGGGGGGTTGGAGGAGGTGGGCGGGGTGTTGTTGTGTTTGCAGACGGTATAATTGGCAGAGAAAAAGGGGACGCAAACAGACAGATGAATTCTGGGAGAGAAGATTCTCAGAGGGAGTCTCTTTTATTTTTCTAACACTGGAAGCTGTGGACGGTTCAAACTGCTCCTGTCACTCACCTCAGTCACTGACCCCCGCTGTTTCCTACAAGTTTAATTTGAATGTGATTGTAGAATCTTTATAAATTAGTCTGATGTCATAATTTTTTATTAATGAAAAATGAAAACACTTCAGCTTCTTCTCTTGATGCTACACTTTTCTACTTCTACACACGTTTTTTGGAGGAATGAGGCGTCCCTCTGTTTGTTTCTGAACCGGTGATAAACATAACCTGAGTATCACATAGTTACAGGTAGGTTTGACACTCACCCCATTGGCTCTGCTCATGGCCTGGTAGTAGATGCTGTAGCTCTTGGCAGGAGACAGCGGAGGATTCCAGAAACCACCGTAGCTCTTGTTGTCCCCAACCGTGAACGGCTGCACGACCGTGAGGCTGGAGGGCGGCAGCTCGGCGGCGATGTAGTAGGACGAGTCCAGGATGGAGGCATTGCGGAAGCTGACGGGTGCAGAGAAGCACTCGGGGGCCTCGGAGGCGGCGCGGCGCGTCTTGGACTTGCGCTCTTCCTTCACAACGAGCTGGTAGGAGCTGGAGGCAGAAACAAAGTCACTGAAAATCAAATATTACAAATCTGCAATTTTTCAGTCAGTAGAGGTGTTTGTTGCAGCCTTGTGTTGTCATTTGAACTCTTAAAACTGTATTAAATTAGAGTCTAATTCGGCTAAAACAGTGAGGTGTGTTTGACCTGACAGTTCTAATTATCTCCACCATTCAGTCCCTGTGGAGCACCCACCATTAAAAAGCTTCAGCTGCTCCAGTGCATGCGTCCTGTCCACTTTGGCAGTAAGTGTATGAGCAGAGGAGGGCCGAGGTCCGTGAAGGATCCTCAGGAAACTGTCGACTCTCCGTTAAGAAGGAGGGTCGTTTGTTCCGAGGGTCACTTTTTATTTCCAAATGGAAGCAAACTCCAGCTTCTAACTTTCTAACACAGCAGCTGGTAGATCATTTCCTGTGCTGACTAAGCAGCAAGGTGTGATTTAAAAGTAAGAAATGTATGTGTGTGTGTGTGTGTGTGTGTGTGTGTATCTGTCCTTTGTGCCCACTCTCCAGCAGGTGTGCATGTGTGTGTGTGTGGTCTAACAGGTGTGTAGAGGTGTGTTTATGAACTTAAAAGGTCTCTCTTTGTCCGTGTGTGTGTGTGTGTGTGTGTGTTCCGCTCTGAGAGGCTTCATGATTGGCTGAGGGCTCCTTTAGCGGTCAGGACAAACGCAGCGGCCCTCCGCAATTACCTCCGTCCTCCACGCCAAGAACTCACTTCACAATTATACGCAATTAGGGAAATGTATGTTTCTGTGAAGGGCTGCGGCCAATTATCCCCAGCTCCCGTTTGGCAGCTTTCATAAAAGATAATTGCTGATGACCAAAGATGAGTCTCGCTCTCTCTCTCTCTCTCTCTCTCTCTCTCTCTCTCCTGTTTCTGCCTTTCTGGTGAAATATCCATTTCAAACTAATGACTTTCAGAGGCTGCACAGTGGATGAAGCGGGGGCCTTCTACAAGGGCCAAATAGGGAATAGCGTGAGCCTATGTGCCCTTGTCTGTGTGTGTGTGTGTGTGTGTGTGTGTGTGTGTGTGTGTGTTTGTGGACTTGCAGGTGTTCTTTCAGTGTGTCTTCATGCAGTGAAGTGAGGACGTTTTGGAAATTGAGGACAATTTGTAAAATAAGGACATTTTTAGAGAGAGAGGACATCTGTGGTCAGTGAGGACATTTTATGGGAAGTGACACCATTTTGCAATTCTTACTTCTTCACAGGGCTGTTTGACGGCTCTGACCTGGGGCCGTATTTAAACGACCGCTCCACAAAGTTAAGCATGTTGTCATTATTGTAACCATGACAACAAAGATTGTCTAATGTCCAATCCATGGTCCATACTTATTCTAACTTAAATCACCATCTTTTCCTACACCTAACCAAGTAGTTTTAGTCAAGTAAAGTCAACTTTATTTCTAGAGCACATTCAAATACAGTTAAGCTGCACAGGGGACAATGAAAATAAATAAAGGCAAGTAAAACACATGAATAAAGTACAAGAACACACATGAGGAAAGACAAAAACAAGAAAACATCAAGGAACAATACACAACATGACAACGGACTAGAAGGTTGGTTAGAAAGGCCAGTGAATAGAAATGTGACTTTAGCCTCGATTTAAACATGGAGATGGAGGCAGCATGTCTGATATCAGTTTAACGGTTCCACAGTTTTTGAGGCTCTGTCACCTTTTAGTTTTGACTATGGGACATGTAGGAGGGATGAGCTTTGGGATCTGAGAGGTATAGGAGCTGTGATGAAAGGTGGGGCCTGGCCATAAAGAATCAGCAAGGTCTTAAATTGAATCCTGAAGTGAACAGGAAGCCAGTGACAGCAGGCTAAGACTGATGATCTCGGAGAAATAGTTAGCCCTGGTTTTCTTGGCTGCTGTTTGGAAATTGGAAAGACAATTTTTAAATCTTCTGAGTGAAACTGAGAGGTGAACTTTTTTTTTTCAAAAGGCCTGTCTGTGGGAGCAGGTTGATTCATCCAGCTACTGAGGTTTTGAGTTTGGGATGTCAATATTGGAGGGGGGGGGAGCGACAGAGTCCAGATAACTGTGCAGCGGGAGTGGAAGACAGAAATTAGTTTATCTGGGTTCAGAGGAGGCTCTGCAGCAGAAGAGGTGGAGGTTGTGATGGCCTTCCTTTGATATGCTTCAGCAAATTGAAGAGTGAATAAGGGTCGAATCAGAGGGTGGTTGGTTGTTCAGGTTGGAGGACTGGTTGCCTTTGTTAGTTTAACTGTGGAAAAAAACCTTCACAAGGGCCAAGCATATGTTCAAAAGGGTTGTATTTACTTAATTAGAAAATCAGATGCAATAAACAAGTCAAAGTGCAATCTCCCATTCCTTCAGAGGCTAGGTGTGCCTCCACCTTGGTGAACTGTAGCGAGAAGGTTAAACTCTTCTCTGCAGGGGAAATCGGATCGTGTGCAGAGAGAAAGCGTGTGAGCAGAATTTGTTTTTGCCCAAACAGTTTCATATTGAGCAGAGTGGTGGGTGCACGGACTGTACGGGTGTCTTCATGCCATGTGTGTGGTTATAGTGTAGCCTGGTGTTGTTTGCAGGTGATTTAATGAAGGTAAACACACTGTCTGTCCATGTGTTAGGGCGGCGCTCTGACAGTGCTGAAGGCACTGCAACTACAGGATGTGAGGAGGCAGCCTCACGACAAGAGTGAAACACTGCACCAGTGTCTTCAGACCAGGTTTGTGTTGGTCAGTATCTGTCTATGCCTGTGTGAGTTTTTGTGCTTGTGCATATTATAATGTTTGTGTAATGTACAAGTCTGGTCTCATGTGTGTGTCTCTTTGTAAAAACATGCTTCTGATCAGGAAGTTTATGAGTTTGTGATGATTATCTGCAGGTATCTGACCTTTAGTGTGTGTGTGCACAGGTTGTCATGTTTGTCTGTGAGCAAATGTGTGTGTTGACGTCCACAGGATTTACAGCTGCATTTATGTAAATGCACACGTGTATGCATCTGTGCATGCAAGCCTATGTATGTATGTGTGTGTGTGTGTGTGTGTGTGTGTGTGTGTGTGTGTGTGTGTGTGTGTGGATGTGTGTGTATGTATGTGTGGATGTGTGTGTCTGAGCTACAACAGCTGCTCCTCTTAGCAGAATCATTTTGGTAAAGCTCCTGAACTTGAAATGCTCTGATTTCCTCAGAATAAATGAATAGAAAAAACACGCACAATTCCTGCAAAAACATTTGCGCGCACTTTACCCAACAGATGACTTTCCCCTGCAAACCCCACCCCCCGCCCCGTTCATCTGTTGGCACTTAAAACCATGTAATACTTGCACAAAACACTCATAATAAGCGAGCATGTTACGGGGCTTAGCTCAGACCGATGAACACATAAAGATGTTAGTGACTGGAGAGCAGCCTAATTCAACACAAGATATATTTGCCATGTGTGGGTGATAAATGGTGAGATATGATATGGGATTTGCAGAAATTAACACTAAACCACTGACCCACGCTCGCATTTCAGAAACACATTTCCCCCATTCCAAATTGAAGTGATATTTATTCTCCATGCACCCTCGTTGAAACTGTATTTCCCTGAAGGCGACTCAGAATAATGTTCTCCCTTACACCAATTAAATGGATGAGATCACATGTTCAAAGTGAACTTTTAATTTAAAAAAATCACTGGCTGAAAAATGAGAAAAGAAAAAAAAGGAACAAATTAGCTGTATGGTCATTTTTAAAACAAAACCATAGTGGACTGAAGGACTGGAGGAAGGACACATGACCGTGGTGTGTGTGTTTCTCCTCAGTGTTTTTAAATTTTACATAATGTACAGAAAGGATTTCAGTTTTGTCCTCATTTAACTAGAGGGAAATTATTGTTCATTCATTTATTTATTGCTAGAAGAAAAGTAGTAATTGAGTTTATAGCTGCAGCATCATTTATGAACTGCTGGGAAAGTATGTGTGCAAGTATATATGTTGTATCTGAGTCTGCCTCTTGTTTCTGCAGTAGGTGAAGAAGACCCTCGATCAACAAGCTGTTAGCAGGGAGCTTCAACTAAAGCAGTCAAGTCTCAAGGGACCAGACACTGATTGCCAAATTACCATCAGTCCACCATGTTCACTTGGAGTCACCATAATGCAGCGGCTAAAAAGCTACAGGATGGAAGAGACTAATGACGAAACGTTTCACTGCCATATTTATGAAAAAAAAAAAGTCCCTTTCACTGACTTCCTTTGCATACAAATTGGTCTTATATGTGTGAGTGACTTTAATGGCTTTAAAAGAGACCCTCAAGGAAAGTGAGAGAGAGCAAGAAGAAAGAGAGCCAGGATGAAGAGAGAGGAGAGGGGAGGGGAGGGAAAATGAAAGGAAAGGAAGTAGAGAAAGAGGTGGATTGGATTTGCAGAGAGGAGTAATTAGGAGATAAGAGGAGAAGAGAAAAGAGTGAAAAGTGGGAACTTGTGTTTCAAACAAAAAGAAAAATGTCAGAGGAAATTACCTGATAGGTGCTCCACGGGACTGGGCGGGCTTCAGCAGGATGGTGATGGTGGTCTCAGTCTCGTTCAGAGGAGCCTCAGACTCGTACTCGGGCATCGCCGGAGCTGATGGAAAGAAAATTGACATTTGAAACCAGGGAACCTTTTACTGCCGGGGAGTCCCATTTTTTTCCCCAACATAACACAAATAACCACATTTTCTGTTTCATGCGTTTGTTTAAAGATACATTCTGTTTAATGCCACCTTTATTCATAATTCAATCAGGATTAAATAGGCAGAAACATGTGGACCGTGACCTCTTCCTCTTTTACCTTCAACCTAACAAGAAATTTTCAGTAGCAAACATGATTTCAATGTGTAAAATGAGCATAATGTAAAAAAAAAAAAGCACTTAAAGGTCCCACATTCTGACGGCTGGTTTTAAGGCTCAGTTTCTGAATACAGGCTGTGTGCATTTCTCTGTGGACTGAGGCTTTGATACTTTCACAGTATTACTATAGAACCTAGACCTGCTTTATAATCACAAACACATGGACATCTACCTTTAGACTGGGTGGAACTTTAATAAAATGGAAAGGAGAGAGAGGTGATTATCAGGTGCTGTTAAGAGCAACAAAAAGATGGCTGTATGTGTTACTCACTTACATTGAAGTTATAAATTTCACATTTGTCATTTCCTCACATCGGCAGCGCAGCATCTATCTGAGTAAAACATCAACACTTTGTGGCATTTTAAGGTTATTAACACCAGTGCGACCCCTCCCCTTCTGTCCACTGCTCTCTATCTGTCGGCATCGTTTAATTCAAATCTCTTCACCCGTTGGTTCCCGAATGAGATAATGAAGATTGGTGATGGCGTGACATTTGAGAGAGAGACGTCTCTGTTATGTGTTGAAGTGTGTGTGGTTTTTTTCCCTCCTCTTAGCAACATTTTGTTAAGATTTGAAGAGATGATGGAGGAAAGGTCACGTTAGCATCAGTGTTTACAGACAGGATGCTGCTGATAACACGCTGATGACACATTACACTGTCGTCGTCTTTAGTTTAATTAACACCGTCAGGACACAGGATTCAGATGTGTAGGTCACTGATGGTGTACAGTTTGTGATGTCCCCGCCTCACATGCAGGCACCTTGTTATCACTGGCTACGGTGCACATCATCAGGTGCCCCACTTAGAGGGGGCTTTGGGGCAGCAGCAGTGCCCTGTGAAGTGCCTTAGCTGTCAATGCAAAATGTGCCAATATGTGGGGGCCATCGCAGGCCCCTTTTCACCCTGGGGACCCTAAGCTTTTGACTGGTTTGCCTCTCCTGATGAAAATAGACTCCCCAGGGGTTAACTGTGATATGTGAAGCATCGTTATCCCAAACACACTTTGGTATAATTAAAGGGATTAAAGTGATCTTAAGTCATATTTCCCTTAAACCCCAGAGCTTATTGTATCAGAGGAGAAGTGGCCACTTGTTGTGGCCCTGAGCAGCTTCCAGTGCTGAATGTGTTTCCTGCTCAGCACAGCCTCTCTGCACAGGAAGCTGTGGGGCATTTCATGTGGATTAAATGATACTGATCGATCAAATAATGTGATTTTGAGTGATAAACTCACCGAGGAGTTCAGATTTCTGACAGTAGGTGCAAACTTGATTTTCTCTCAATGCATCAATACACAGATTTTGAAAAAAAATGTTCTGAATTTTGGAATAAATCTCTTCACACTGTGAAAGGAACAGGTTACTATGTGTGGGCCTGAGCTGAGCAGATGAATGTTGCTGTGATGGCTGAACTTGTCACCTCTACAAGACACTCTGGCAGCTGTCCACCCCATGTTTCACTGGCTGTAGCCGAACTATGTTACATATTCTGAGACTCACAGAAAGGACTCCCTGTTATTAAAGAAGGAAAATATTCATGCTGAACAAACAGCTTTACAACTATAATAATAATAATAATAATAATAATAATAATAATAATAATAATAATAATAATAATAAATCACAACTTAAAACTCACTTGTTTAGGCTGGTGCTCTGTGAAATGTATAGTATGTATTTATTGCTTTATAATGTGTGTGTGTCTATATGTATATGTGTTTGTGTGTTTTTATGTATGTATATGTGTGTATGTGTATGCATCTGCATCATTTGTTATTATTATTGCTATTATTACAACAGTAGCATAGTTTTAATTCCAGAATACATCCTCATTGCAATAATGCGACTGTTTCCACCATATGTGTATTTATCCAGACTGGTGCTGCTGCAGACACTTCACAACAGACAGAGCTCATTGTAACATAATTCAGGGCAAGTTGTAGTTTCCACCTAAAATAGCTGATCCCAGTGACGGGACAGCAGTGCAGCTGTGATTTAGCGTGTCTGCAGAAGGAAGCTGGACAGTGATTGTGTCTCAGAGCTACAGTGAGGGTCTCCACTGATAAAGTCACAACAATCTCACTGAGGAGGAAACAGAAATAACAACATCCTGAAAAGACAAGACAATCAGATATGCCATTTGGGAGAGGGATTATAGAAGACAGGTGAAAAGACAAAAAAATAAAAAAGCAGAGAAAATTGACAGAGAGGAAGGAAGCAGTGATTGAGATACTGAAAGAGGAAAGGGAAGAGTGAGAGTGAGGTAAAGCTGGAGAGAGACAGAAAGGGTGAGTCAGAGAGATAAAGGGCAGTGACACATACAGAGAAAGAAAAAGGGTTTTTTATTTTGCATCTGTCATTTAAACAACAAAGAGCGCCCGTCACAAAACAGCTGGAATAAGAATAGAAGACGTCCTCTTGTTCCAGAATAAAGAAAAACATTAACGTGTGAGGACATGTCACACTTTCTGCTATGAAAGTTGTTTTTCATTCTATTTTTTTTGTGCCATTGACATTTTCTGTGGATGAAGGCTGGAGACATAAACAGAGGGTTACAAATGGAGAGAAAAGGCCAGATAGATATGAAAACGGCCACTCAGACAGACAGACGCAGACTGACTGACACGTCCACCCAGCAGCCGGCCGACACTCCAGCCTTCAGGGTCCCACACTTTACCTGCGCTTATTGTCAAAGTAAGCACAGGTGCATCACAATGCCTTTGTGTCACTGAAGAGCAAACATCCCAAAAAAAATGTCAGCACAAGTTAAAAAGACCAAAAGCTCACATCAACAAAGACATTTATGGAATAATTACCTGCTATCTTGGTGGTGATGCGGGTGGTGACGGGTGGGCCGAAGCCCTTGTTCGTGGAGGCTTTGAGCGTGAAGAAGTAGGTGGTCCCTGGGTAGAGACCCACAAACAGGTGATGGGTCTCGTTCCTCAGCTTGAACACCCGGCCCCTCTGGGTTGTCAGGTCTGCGCTGGGGTCCAGTGAGCTCAGGGCCTTGTAGGTAATCTGGAATCAGACAGGAAACAGTTTTATTTGTTTCACGTTTACTTGGTTCTAATCTTAAGGAGGTTCTTATTTCAAACCACAGACTCTTTCTAAACCCATATATATCTGTTCTTTTCAAGATTGAAATATATGTAAATTCAAACCCTATTAGAAGTGGCTGTTTTGCAGTGTTGCTGTTGCTTCACTGTAACTGACTGTTTTTTGCAACACTGTCTCCTCACATAGCTTCACCAGTTTACAGCTTGTTTTACGGAATGTGGATGAAGCTAACCGTTAGCCTGTGCTAAATCTCACCAGTTATCAGCGGCCTGTTCACTATAAAACAAGGTAGGTCAATGAAAAAGAAAATCAAATGAAACCTCCAACACAGCGGACACAACAGGACATGATATCTGGCCAGGGTTAATGAGTGTGTGTTGAGTTTTATGCTACATGAATAGCACCACTTGTTGCCATGCAGTGTGTGAGCCACAGGCTGGTTCAAACTTTGCCTCGTGTAGAGGTGATGCCAGAGCTGAGCCTCTCTTCTCTGTCATATCCAACAAAACTGTTGGTTCTGGGGATGTTTGGGGAGTAAAGTGGTCTGTGAGTTTTCTGTCAGTGGCTCACTGATCCTTGGTCTGAAAAGATTTAAGAAACTATGAATTAACATAACAAACTGAGGCTCAGTTTCTTAATGGGTTTCTAACTGCTATGAATTCCAGAAAAGACGTTACATAAATCAGTTCTCTCTCTCTCTCTCTCTCTCTCTCTCTCTCTCTCTCTCTCTCTCTCTCCCTCCCTCCCTCCCTCCCTCTCTTTCTCACACTCGTACACACACACTCACACATTCACACATCAGCGCTCCAGCCCACAGGCCCGGTCGAAGCGAGGTGTGCAGCTGGCCGGGCCTTTCACAGTGGAGTCTGTTAATGGAGCATCGAGATCCACCCGACGTCCGTGAGTGTGAAGTCCTGAGATCCTCCTCACCACACACACACACACACACACACACACACACACACACACCTCCTCCAGGCTCCCCATCCTGCACAAACATCCATCTGCATCACTTGTTATCACTTTTTTCTCTCCCTCCCTCACAGCCTCTTTCTCTTTCTCCTTCATTCATCAACCGCCTTTATTTTTTATTTTCTTGACTTTCTCCTTCTCTAATCAGTGTTTTTTTTTAATTAAAAAAAAGTTTTCCATTCAGAACAATGATGCCAAACAGTGGGACATTTAAAGACAATCAGACATAATCAGATCTCTCTGAGGAGCCTTGTATCAGTGTGTGTTTGTGTGTATTCATTCATTCACTACAGTAACTGTGTCTCCACATCTCCTGTGCTTGTTTCTCTCTTTGCGTCACCTTCTCTCTCTACCTTTTCTCACCCTGTGTTGTTCTGTCTCGAATCATTACGCAGCAGCTTTATTGCACAAACAGAAAAGTGCCTGAAGTTGTAACACATCACTCCTCATTTCAGTGTCACTGGGACACTTGTTCTTTGTCTCCGTCTTTAAGGTTTTATTTTTTTCATTTTGCCCTTGGTGGACTGACCACGGTGGAGTGGGACAGAAAGGGCAGATGGGAAATGGTGATTGCATGTGACAAAGCTCTGCGGCTGAATCCAAACTGCAGAGTTTATCATGATGTGGTCAGTGGTGATTCTAGAGTCCACTGGGGCCCTCGGCAAAGACCTGCCAAAGGGCCCCTCCAATCAGAGATCATCATCATTATGTAATAAATAATCAGACACCAACGAACAATATACGAAATCTCAAAACATTTTTTATTCCAAATGTTTATGTCAGTAGAATTTTGAAAATGTCGACATAAAACAATAAAAACCTTAATAAATAAGTGATTAACTTCAATGTTGCCTCATTAGAAATAAGCCACAGTGTAAGACCAGTGCTCATCGACATATAAAGCCTCTTTAAGAAGCTCTGACTGACAGTGTTCAGCAGCAGCACGTTCAGTCGACCAATCAGCAGCCAGACACAGACATGACTGAGCTGTGAATGGTTGTACCTAGCGGCCAATCCCCATGGTTTTTATGCTGGGGCCCCTTTAGGGAGGTTTCCTGCTGAGGTGTCATTGCAAATTGGTAGTTTAAGGTGGAGGGAGACATTTTTGTGGAGTAAAGTTTGTCAGCCTTCAGGGGCCCCAAGCAGTTGCCTGCCTTGCCTGTTCACAGGCTATGTCTCTGTCTGTGTATTAATAGCAACATATCTCTGAAGATAACCAACAAATTTGGAGAGAGTTTGGCAGACAGGACGCTCTCAGCTCAGCCTTACTTATCTGATTGTTTGTATTTGTGGTTAATAGCTGTGATGCTCAACTCCTGCTGGTGGGAAACTTTTCCTCGTGGGAATTCATCGTTGGCAGTGAAGTAAACAGTGCTGCCCTCAAATGCTGTTTTGTCAAGAAACCAAAGCCAGAAGGAAGGCGATAGAAAACGTGAACTGGTCCAGGGGCTGAAGCTGGAGGAGAACACTTTCCCTTTCATTCATCAGAATCAGAATCAGAATCAGAATCAGAATCAGTTTTATTGCCAAGTATGTTTTCACATACAAGGAATTTTTTCTGGTGATTGGTGCAATTGATCAGCAACAGTGGAGCTCTCTAGCCTTGTTGATGAGGCTAATAGCAGATGGGAAGAAGCTATTTTTGTGGCGAGAGGTTTTGGTCCTGAAGGACCGCAGCCTCCTGCCAGAGGGGAGTGTCTCAAAGAGTTTGTGTCCAGGGTGGGAGGAGTCAGCTACAATCTTCCCTGCACGCCTCAGAGTCCTTGAGGTGTACAGGTCCTGGAGGGACGGAAGATTGCAGCCAATCACCTTCTCAGCAGAGTGGATGATACGCTGCAGTCTGTTATTGTCCCTCTCCGTGGCAGCAGCGTACCAGATGGTGATGGAGGAGGTGAGGATGGACTCGATGATGGAGGTGTAGAAGTTCACCATCATAGTCCTTGGCAGGTTGAACTTCTTCAATTGCCTCAGGAAATACATCCTCTGCTGAGCTTTTTTGATGAGGGAGCTGATGTTTAGCTCCCATTTGAGATCCTGTGTGATGGTGGTTCCCAAGAAGCGAAAATGCTCCACGGTAGCCACGGGGGAGTCACACAGGGTGATGGGGGTGGGTGGGGCTGGGCTCTTCCTGAAGTCCACTATCATTTCCACTGTCTTCAGAGCGTTTAGCTCTAGGTTGTTCTGCCTGCACCAGGTCACCAGACGCTCAGTCTCCCACCTGTAGGCAGACTCATCGCCATCAGAGATGAGTCCAATGAGAGTGGTGTCGTCTGCAAACTTCAGGAGCTTGACAGACTGATGGCTGGAGGTGCAGGTGTTGGTGTACAGGGAGAAGAGCAGAGGAGAAAGAACGCAGCCTTGTGGGGATCCAGTGCTGATGGTCTGGGAGTCAGACACGTGCTTTCCTAGCTTCACGTGCTGCCTCCTGTCAGACAGGAAGTCGGTGATCCACCTGCAGGCGGAGTCAGGCACGCTCAGCTGGGAGAGCTTGTCCTGCAGCAGAGCCGGGATGATGGTGTTGAAGGCAGAGCTGAAGTCCACAAACAGGATCCTGGCATAGGTCCCTGAGGAGTCCAGGTGCTGGAGGATGAAGTGGAGAGCCATGTTGACGGCGTCGTCTACAGACCTGTTGGCTCTGTAGGCGAACTGCAGGGGGTCCAGGAGTGGGTCAGTGATGGATTTGAGGTGGGACAGGACAAGACGCTCAAATGATTTCATGACCACAGAGGTCAGGGCAATGGGTCTATAGTCATTTAGTCCTGTGGGCCTTGGTTTTTTGGGGACAGGGATGATGGTGGAGGATTTGAAGCAGGCTGGCACGTGGCAGGTCTCCAGTGAGGTGTTGAAGATGTCCGTGAACACTGGAGACAGCTGATCAGCACAGTGCTTCAGGGATGATGGAGAGACAGAGTCAGGACCGGCTGTTGTTCATGTTGTCTGTCTTTGTCTCTGTCTCTTTTGTTTATCCTCCTTCTCTCATTTGTTCTCACCTTGCCTCCACCGTTTATGTATCTATGTATTTTTTTCTCACTTTGAGGCTGAAAGACAAACTGAAATGCACTTAGAGATCCTGACACAGACAGACACATTCACAGAGCTGAAATGTGTTTTGGGGTTGAATTGCTATTAATGTGTTTTTTCCCACCAGTCAATACTCTTTTGTTCTGACTGTCATTCACAACGACAGCTGTCCTCCAGTGTTCTACTGTGTGTGTGTGTCTGTCTATGTGTGGGCAATCATTGACAGTTGTGCAGTGTGGAAACTTGCCAGTAGCAACATAACGACAGACATTGACAGTTCTTTTAACAGCAGAACTATTGAAGTGCCTCCGCCGGGTTAGTGGCCCCGGGTCAATTTGCTCAGTTCGTTCCAGTCTAAAGTGGAGATCATGGGGAGAAACACAGAGCTGCGGTAAAGAGCCAGCATCGCTTCCACTTCAGGATTGATTTGTGTGACGTTTAACAGCCATTTAATAACAGGCGGTGGGTTTGTATTTGGATTAGATGAATGGAAGTGGTCTGTGGGACTAAATGATACAGTCTGGATCATTTAGCTGGAGATCCCCAGCAGTGAAACTGGCGATGATGATAACACCTTCATCTCAATTGAGCGCTTAGCAGCTAAAGAGACTTTCTTTACAACAGGACTGTCTCCTGAGGTAGCACCAGGCGGACCAGACCTTTGTCACCATCATGGCTTGGTTAGGTTCAGGAAAAGATGGTGATTTGGGTTAAAATAAGTACTTCCTCAACATTAGACGACCTCTGTTGTCATGGTTACAATAATAACAATGAACAGTCATGGATAATAGAAACAACATAAACTGCTCCTGTCACATGGGAATCGAACACCGCTCTCCTGGGTCATATTCATCCATCCACCCCAACCTCCTCCTGACGTGGACTTTGTCGCTCTATAAACTACGTCACCGCACTTTTCCCTTTGCTCCTGGCCCATTTTTACAGGACAGTCTCACTAAAGGTCAACTCAAAATGCCAACCACTCAAATGACTCACATCTCCCACTCTCTCTCTCGGTTGTGAACACATCAACTAAATCTGGTAGGATTGATCAAAGGGGGGGAAATAAAATGATCGATAAATAAAAGAGTGCTCTGTTCTTGCTTTTCACAGGACGTGTACTCTGAACATTTTTGTGGCGGCTGCAGCTCAGGCGACCTTTGAACTAAGACGTGAACCTCCCACCGTCTGTGTAACTCCTGACATCCTTTAGCCTTCAGCATCAGATGATAGCAGTTTGTGTGAGCTGCTGACAGGACAGCTGTACAGTGATGGGGTAAGAAGGGTTAACACTTAGTATGAATTGAATGGATAGTTGCACAAATTGCCCTCAGACTCACATTGTCCTCTGTCTTCTTGTTTTAATGGAGCCGTTCTTATCGGGCCAAAATGACCCTAATCCAGACAGAAAGTCCAGGAACACACAGTTTCTTGAGAAAGTATAATAATGACGACAACTTTCCTTCTCCACTTCCTGACACTTAACTCCCCCGGTGCCCCACAGACAGACAACTGAATGCCTCTCAGATCGAGGAACTTGGGACAAGACCTTCAGCCAATAGAAGGCGGCGTTCTAAACTGCAGCAGGGAGGCCCTGGCGGAGCGGCGGTGAGCAGCTGACATCTCCCCAGGCTGAGAGTTCGCCTGGCTGGCTGAATAAAACATGTTAAATCAATAGCTATTTATACGGACTGGGACTCAGGAGCTGGAACAATAAAATATCATCTATTTCATCTACGCTGCAGTTTTGGTCTACATATCGACGGCTGTTATTTTATAAGTCATGAATGGCTCTCTGTTTTTTTATTGGCTTTATTCTCTCTCTCTTTCTGCCTGTGCTCTTGTTTCATACGCTAACTCTCTCTCTCTCTCTATCTCGCACTAGTTCCTTAAGTTTCTCTCCATCTCTTTCTTCATCTCCACGCTTGATCTGCTCGCCCATTCCCTCGCTCTTTCTTTCAAAAGAAGGATTTTGGGTCATAAACCTCAGGCGTACTCTCTCTTTCCCACCTCTCTAGCCCCCCCCCTTCCACCATAGTTGATGTACTTGGAATCGGTTGAGCTATAAAGCTCAGGTTGTTTTATTGGCCAATGAAAAGGCAGGCGCACAGCATGGCAGTGCATCTTGGGTAATAGAGTGTGCATCTATGGGGGATAACGCACGGGAGGGAAAATATAGGTGTGTGCCTGTGTGTGTGTGTGTGTGTGTGTGTGTGTGTGTGTGTGTGTGTGTGATTGAATTAGCGAGTAGGATGGAGAAAGTGAGAAAGGTAAAAAGGTAAACGTAGAAAAAAAACGATAGAAATGCAAAGAAGATGATTGACCCTTCCCCTCCTGCATGTCCCACAGTTCTCTGCTGCATGATGTGTTTGACTCCTGTATGAAACCATTTCACTAACTTATAACTTGTAACTGTTTTAGTTCGAGCAACATTTTGATGACTCTGTTTTTTGCTGTTGTGCGTATCTGCGTGGTGAACGTTTGTGTTGTTGTTGCTGCTCGCACGGAAACAGGTAATGAAACAGTGTTCGTTGTTAGATCAGTGTCCTGAAGCTGCGCCGCCTGTTCACGTGCTGATGATTCTCTTTGTTTCATGGTGTTGATGGTTCTTGAAACATCTGGCCTCAGGACTGCAGCTGTAAAACAGCCAGCTGGCTCACACTGGCACATTTACTGTAACTGTGATTAATGTGCATTGTTGCTAAATAAATAAACAAAATTAATGGCTAATAAATACGTTTTACAGATGAGTTAGAAGTCATTAATAAGAACAGCTTTCAGGTTACTGTGAAAACTCTCTGGCTGCTGTTTCTGTTTCTCCAGTTATTTAAATCATTGAAGATGTGCAGAGCATCTGGACCAGAATCCAGAATCTAGTAACGACTTATTAATATGAAGAACCACAGAGTTGATGCTCTGTTGTCAGAAACCAAACAACCTGTCAACCCAAAACCTTATAAACCCAGTGTAGAAGCTGATTGCAGAGCGATGGCGGAAACACTCTACCTGTGCAGGTGTTTGTGTGTCAGCACTTTGTGTTCCCACACGTGTGTTTGCACGTCGCTGCGTGTGTTTGTCCACACAGGAGATTGATGCTGGTTAATATCAGAGGCCGTAGCTTTTACCCAGCAGCCCTCTTCATCAAACACACCACTGCTGTGTGTGTGTGTGTGTGTGTGTGTGTGCGTGCCGCGGCATTTCTGAACTCCAGCCAAGTTTTATGGAAATAAACAATGTTTACGAGGCACTGTCGTGGGATTGGTTGCCGTAGAAATGCTATTTCAATTCAGTTTTGTCATTTTCCATTTTTTATTCTCTGTGCTCCTGTTTGTTTTATTAGAAAATATGCGCCGGCTTCATCCCTCTCTATCTCAGTGCTGCAGTTCTCTGTCATGTTGAATTAAGTGGGAACTGCGAGGTGTTTGTTCTCTTTTATTTCACCACCGTTCACTTGAGTTGAGTTTCAAATTGTTTACTGCCTCGCTACTTTTTTTCAGCATTTAGGAGACGCTCTCATCCAGAGCAGATTACAGCCATATAAATGAATATAGCAGGTTTCAGTCACTGCCTGTAATTTTCAGCGTAGTCAGTAACTATCTGGCTGAACAGTATTGGTTTCCTGAACTGACGAACCCAGAACTCTCTCCACTTTTCTATATTACTATGTATTTATACAGACCAGTACCCCAGGACTGGGTCTGTGAGACTCCAAAATATGGATTCTGTGTGTGTGAATCTCTTTACTTTACTGTGTTCTGTATCCAGTGCTTTAATAATAGACTGATGATAAACCTGGACGTAGACTCCTGAAGAGGCTTACAGCTGCATCTCTCTACTGACCATCAGGGGGCGACTCCACTGGTTGCAAACAGAGTCTGATTGTATTGAAGTCTCTGTGAAAATGTCTCCACTTCTCTCTGATTTATTACCTCAGGAAACATTTTCCTGATGAGTTTATGTCTCAGTCTCTAGTTTCAAGTCTTCTTCAACACAACATGATGTTCAGTTTTTAAATTATGATCCATTTAGAGGAAAATAAACAGGATGGAGGACAGAGCAGGTCAGATCCACCCCTCACTCCTCAGCTCCACCTTCTCCTCCAAATATGGTTTCTTTCAGTTTCTAAAAACCAAGATGGTGACAGCTTTTAGATGGTGACAGCTGCACCTTAAGCAATTTGCTGAATAACAGAGTGAGACAAGAAAAAGTCTAAAATCCACTTCCTGTCCTGCTCATTAGAAACTTTTCACCATATATCCTGAACCTCTAATGCATAAAATACAAGATGTGCAAAACCTGTTTTCTAAAGTTCCAGCATCAATAATGGTGCAGTGTGTTGACAGCTCCAGTCCCGCCCTCTGACTCTCTCTCTCTACGAACTGTGTCAAGGCCCAATATACATAACACATGATCCCTTATATCTCTGCGCCTGCCTTCTAACTCAAAGCTTCCCAGTGAAAATAACAATTTTTTTCTACATAGTTGCACTGAGTAAAACGTATCTCTGTTCCTCTGCACCCTGACACCTCCTGCCTTGCTCTGTCATTCAGCAGCACACCTATTGTTTTAAGTTCCAACAAGTCTGTTTTTAGAAGTTTCCATTTGGGACAGACTGTTCTCTTTCTTCCCGCCTTTAAAATGTCAAGACATTCTGGGTCACTACTATAGAAGAGCAAACACACACACAGACACACACACACAAAGACATGACAATCCAAATATGTATGTATATGCAAAGAAAAAAACCCACCCCCCAGATAAATGCCAATATGCAAATGCATGCATTGAATACTTACAGTACACATGTTAAACATCTACACAAACACAACTGTGAATAGAATCTTTAGTGTTTTCCTCGTCCAGTCTTTCTATTGTTCCCAACCAGATAAGCTAACTGGAGAAAGAGACAGCAACAGACAGTAATCCGATAATATTTCCCAGCCACGCTGTCTCTGTTGTTGTATCGACTCTCCACAGGCAAACACAAGTGAGAGAGAGAGAAGGACAAAACTAGATGAAGTCTAAATATAGCCTGATAAAATGTCCTGGTCGTACTACTGTTCTCACTGAGATAAATATACACGAGAAAGAGACAGAGAAAGAAAGAGAGAGAGGAGACAATATTCTAGTTTCATAAATAGCTGAGCTGTTCATCCCTAACAAAGATCTCAGTTGCTTAATCAGGCTGCTCAATCAAGAGTCGAGAGGCAGCAGGGAGTTCTGGGAATACGAACTGAAACAAATGACAGGATCCAGGAGCCGAGGGAAGCTCTCGTACGCTGGCGTTTGACTGTCACGGCAGCCCGTTGTGACCAAAGTTCACATCCAGATCTGTACCACCACTCCCCCAACCACAAAAAAAGTATCAAAGAGTAGAAACCCAGTTCGCCCTGGAGGAGGTGATCAGAGATGGAGCAGTGAAATCACTCCACAACATCAGCCGGCAGTGACAGTTTGACGGGAAACGGCCTGAATCGGCATCGGAGTGACGCCTGTTTGACAGCCGCATGGCAACTTCCTGTCAGCCAAGTGAGGACGAGCGGCAGGATGCGCGCTCTCCCTCTGGATGCTAATGTAGGCCATACATGCTTCTGCTCCGCATTAACAGTCATTCACTGATGACAGCACTGTTTCACCAGTGTGTTGTGAAACGTGTTGTGTGTCGTATTATATCAGCCTCAGTCCACAGAGAAATGGGCCTGAAAACCAGCCATCAGGACTTCTGCAACTTTGTGATGTCACAACAAAACAGTCACTACCGAGCCCCGCCCACCTGGACCCACCATCAAACCTTGCAGGATTTGGTTTCTCTGAGTGTTTGCCTGAAATCTGCTATAAAAATGCTATAAAGCAGAAGCTGGTTTGTAGTTTTTGGCCTGTGGGGGTTCTCAGGGGACAGCTGATTGGCTGGAGAGAGATGGGAGAGAAGCCCTGATTGGCTGCAGCGCAGGAAATTGCAGCAGTTTAGAGATTACAGTGCCACACATAATCCTTTGTGTGTGTGTGTGTGTGTGTGTGTGTGTGTGTGTGTGGAGGAGAGGGTAAGGGTGGGGGGTCTCGATGGATAATCCTCTCTGACTATTACCCTCTTGTGTGTGTGTGTGTGTGTGTGTGTGTGTGTAGGTGTATAATCCTCCTGTCTGTGACTACTGGCAGACAGATTAGAGGCGTCTTGCTTCACTGGTGTTTGACAGACCTGTATTTATTGCTGCTCATTTATTTAACCAAACTATCAACAGGGCAGATGGAAAATGTTGCTGCCACATGAGAATTGTGTATTTTCTTGATTATTTATGATTATTTTAATTATTATTCGTTGGTTGACAGAGCTCACTGTGTCCAATCTCCTTCATATTCTGCAGAGATGTTCTGTGACAGCATGTGAATCACAGGTGTTTTCTGAGGGATGCTGAGCTTCAGGCTCAAAAACTACACAGTTAGAAAAAGACAGTGGTTTGGGTTCCAAAGAGACGCTGGTTGTTGTGGTTATAGAAATCACCACTTGGATAAAGTTGTGAGAAAAAGAAAACCACAGAGCAAACAGGAAACAAAAGCGGTCTCCAGAGTTAAAGTCTGACATTTTGTTATGCCCCCCTCCTCACCCTCCCACCCCCCACCCTCCTCTCTCTGTGGACGTCATGGCTGTACACCTCTGTCACACTCCTTTGGGAAAGAGTCATAATTACTGTGAACCCTCCGAGCTCCGTGTCGCTGGAACATTTAAAGAAGTTGTTTAGTTCACGTAGTGGTGTTGTTAGGAAAAGCAAAAGTCTCTCGGCTCATTTCCTGCTGCTGACAAGATGATAAAATCAATACGAGCTCAACAACCTCTTGTATTTTTAATGCACTGATCAAAGAGTTGTGACTAAATATATTTACTTCACTGGGCTGTTGTTTGAAAATCTGGGTTTTCTTATGCAACACTGGAAGTGCTTAAAGACTTCACTGATTACAACAATGGAGGAGCAGGAGTCAGGTAAATCACCTGAGCTGCCTCTTTTCTTCTCTCCTGCTGCTGCAGAAGCTGAAGCACAACAGGCTGTCACAAATACAACATCTCAACTTTAAGATGCACACATACAGCAGGGCTGCATTACCATACACAAGTATACACACACATACACAACACACACAGGCGTAAATGATACATGGCTGTTCCCCTGCAGACCAGACAGGCAGGGTGACAGAGTGAATGGGGTCAGCAGCTCAAGGACTTGAAAGCTCCTCTAAATATAGACCATTATTGACGCAAATGAAAAACAATATGGAGGAAGACAGGAAAGAGAGGGATGAAGAGAGGGAGGATGGAGGGAAGACAAACATTATGGATGAGATTGTTTCTCACGTTTCAGTATCAATGACTTCATTCTGTCTGTTTTTGTCTGTGTGTGTTCTAAAAGTGGAAAATTATTCTCACACCACAAACTTTCTACACAAACCAAATAATTTCATCGTCTATTTCTTCCTTTAGATCATGTAGCCTGGGTGTGTGTGTGTGTGTGTGTGTGTGTGTGTGTGTGTGTGAGGTGGGGTTAAGCTGTGAGTTGTGAGCCACCTGAGGTCGGATCCACAAACAAGCTATGTGTCAGTAAGAAGTCTTCGGAGGGAGCGGTGTAGTGATCCTCTGAAAACACATCACTTCTGTGTTCACACTACTCCAAAGTTTTTCATCCGGTGAAACGCAGATTCTTGAAAACACAGCTGGCTGTGTTTTAGTTTGAAACGCAGGCACCCACCTCGCCTCCTGATTGGTAGACTGATCGTGACGACTATCATGCATAATGAATTACGAGCATTACTGTCTTTGCTAGAAGCTGTCGTTCAGGTTCATTCTGTATTTTAACTCTACAACTGCAGAGTAAACCACCTGCTTCCTGTTTACACTGCCATGCAGCGGTGTACGTGGATGGTCATGTGTGTTTTCAGGTGTGTCATGATGGAGATTGTTTCTGATATGGAGCTGAAACGCTCGTCTCTTTCATTTTAAGACGCCATTTTGAAATATAAATGTATCAGCCTGAGAAGACAGGAACCTCCCAAACCAATTGACATTTTATTTTGAAAACACCCACCAATGCTGGACAACCACCACATGAGATGTAACAGATTTCTTTACATTAGTGAAAATGGGACAGAAACCTCAGTAATGCTCAGCTAACAAACAGTGAAATACTATTCTAACTAATTACTTAGAATTCATTTTGTGGAAAAATAAAAAAAACTCTCTACCCAACCTGAAGTTGTCACTCGTCCCGCTGGATTTGTTTAGGCATCGCTAACTTCCTGTCTCGCCCTGCAGTGAGCTGAGCCGCTGCCATCGCTCAGTAAACAGTGAAGGGAGTCGATGGCGGCTGCACCTCAGGTGACTCCTGCTCGCCTAATGAGAATCAATCATTCCTCTGTTCGGAAACCAGGGATAAGGGAAGAGAATGTAGCAACTATATGTCTGCTTCTTCCTACAGAAATCAACTCACTGAAATAAATGCCAGAGTGGTTGCCAGTATTGATTCTTGTGATTGATTAAAGGCCATACTTGAGGAGAGAGGAATTGAACAGTAAAGGCCGGACCAGAATAACTACTAGTAGCCTATAGCTTGGTGTGTTGGATTAAACAGCCCAAAGCTCTGTCAGCAAAATGTTCTCATATATATATATATATATATACACACACATCTATATTTCCTTCAGTACTGTAGCAGCTGGAGGGTTAAGTGCCTTGAAATATATCAGAGATGGTCACATGCAATGAGTCCTCACACCTCAACAATACAGCAGGTCATCTATCAGCAAGTGACTCACCTGAGCGTCTGCTTATCGACCACTTCTGTGGTTACGGTTCGGTTACATTCATGGCAGTAACCACAGATCACATGTGACCTTAAAGGTCCCATATCATCTAAAGGTAGAGCTGTGTCACATCATGGCTCTTTAGACAAACAGAAGATTTATATGCATTTTATGGAAAGTTTTATTTATGTACAGCAAAGTCCAACTCTTCCAGTTCTGTAGGCTGAGGAGATATTATAAATATATATGCTTAATTAGCCCACTTCTGAGTCCTAGAAAGGCTCCACACCACATGCTTACCTGCTTTTAGTTAGAGAAGATGATTTTTTATGTCAATGACAAGCAAGTGCTGAGGAGACTTTTGGCCTCCACAGTACAAAGAATTATAATTCTCAGCTTCCAATTCAGATCAGTTTCACTAATTAAGAATGTGAGTTCTTACCTTTCCCTATGTTTTCATACAAAACAAGGGAAATGGATGAAAATGAATGTCCTCAAACAGAGTAGAACTGGATTGAACTGAATCTCATGATTCACTCCACTTCATTCTAATCGATGTTAGCATCAGCATCTGTTAAGCTAGCAGGAGTTCAGGAGAAACTCCACAAAGAACCAGCGGGGAGGGAGGCTAGCTAACGGGGGCGACCTGCGAGGCTTGAATGGTTTGATGAGGCATCAAAGAAGGGATTGACAAGGTCATGCTCTGTGTGTGTGTGTGTGTGTGTGTGTGTGTGTGTGAGTGTTCATCTGCTCTCAGTTCAGTAACCACTATATCTTACACGGGAGACGGCGTGCATTCATTTAGACCAATTAGAGTGGAGGCCTTCAGTTGTGCATCCAGCTAGGTTTATTTTCACAGCTGTTTTGGTTCAATCGTGGCTTTTTGTCCCTGCAGCGTCAATACAACATGAAAATGATAAGTATTTTATTGGAAAGAAACTTTTTGTCAAGTTTATTATAGAAAACTGACATTACAGATCAAAAGCTGCTCTGTTTTTAAACACAAGACATATCTGTCTGTTTAAAATACCCACAGCACAAACTTATGTATTCAAGCCCAACATTGCGAAATCCACCTAAGTGCAGCTAAATCCCAACGACCAGCTCGACTGACCAGCCTGAGAGCCAATTAAACTGCAGCACACCAGTTAAAGAAGATCAGAGTGAAAATCCTGCATCTCATTTAGTCCAATCTAATCTAAGTAGGAAAAAGGAAAGTCCACGATGTCCAGATCCTCCCAAACTCGCCACTCGCATTCGTTACTTTGGAGTAGTAGTTCACAGTGACCAACCCAGAGCGGAGGGCGGGATGGAGATTTCCTGCATGACCAGGGCTAAATGTCAGCTGAGGATGACATGCTGATCAGATCAAGTGCCAATTAAATGCCAGTTTAAGAAGCTTGCAGGAAAACCTTGCATTAAGTTGATTAATCTGCTCTTACTGGGTTCTCCAATCTCCAAAACCTTCTGGTGCTTAAAGAGTGTGTTAGTTTTGCTGTTTATTTATATTTAGAAATTTTAGATCTTACTTAGGAATTTAAAAAGTGGATGTGACACAATTATAGTTCACAGTGGTCAAAGACCCCCTTTGATGAAAAGCAAGTTTTTAACCTTGTTAACGTGCACATGATGTTTTTCCATAATAAAGACACATGATGAGTGAAATAATCAGTCGACATGACTGAGTGTTTCCACCTTGACCTGCAGTGAACCAATGAGAGTCTCATAAAAACAGATTGAGACAGTCAGGGATTCATACATCATAGAACCTAAGGAACCAATCCTGTCAACTTGTGGGGACGGGGGGTGGGGCTAAATACACATGAAACAGAGAGCCAGAGTTAGCATTAGCACAACGAATAACACTGTGTCAGCCGCTGCCAGTTACAAGCTAACAAACAACATAAACAAATAAAAGATGCTAACTACGCTAACCGTTGTGAGAAAATGTGAGAAAACCTTTAATTAAAGTTGGACTGATCTGCTGTCACTGCATCGCCCAAGCTCCAGAAGTTTCTGGTACTTAAGTGTGTTCTGCAGTTTACTCCTTAAATCTTGGGTCTTAAATGGGAATTGTGGAATTGAAAGAATGGGATATGACAGGATCATAGGTTACAGCATTTAAGGATCCACATTCTGTGTCTAAATAACATGTCAGGCCATTATTTCCTTGGCTATAATTCTGTGATCGTAAACAGTTTTTGTGACATGAATAGCAATAATGGAACTGCAGCGGTGGCAGATCCTGAGACTTTCAGAATAGAATAATCACTCTTGCTGTTCATCCATGAAAAAAAGAGTGATAGTTTTGTTCTTCGAGATTTTGTTCTTTAAATTATCATCAACATTTTCCTCTGTCCTCACCTAAAACTTCCTCCCCCCTCCATCATGTTTTCCCCAGACATCGTTTATCCTTTCTCAGATGAATAGAGGACAAGAGGGAGTGAGAGGCGGCAGGGAGAGTAGCGGTGAGGTGGGGGGGGCTTGGTCCCTTTAGATCTCACCCAGATGTTTCCTTTTAATCCTGTAATTAGCTGCAATTATAGTAATAGATAAAGGAGATGAAGTGATCATATTTGCACACTGAATTAATTCATGTAATCGTGCCATAGGATGAACACTGTCTCCGTCTGACACATTTCCAACTGCTCACTTGATGTGTTTTATCTCCTCTTGCAGTTCTCCCTTCGTTCTTCTCACTCTCCTTATCTCTCCTCACATTCTACACCTCCACCCATATATCTAACCCCCTTCCACCCCCACACCACCTCTTCCCCCCTTCCCTCTCATTGTTCTAGGTGTAATTCACCTGTCCAGAAAAGCGAGGGATACGCGGGAGGGTAAAAAAAAATGAAAACACAAGAGACAACAGAGCAGGATGGGACATGACAAGAGCCCCTTTAGATGTTGCAGATGATGCCTTTAATCCTGTCAATAGCTGCAATTATAGTAATTATCTCTAATAGCAGGGCATTGTGTTGAGGCTCTGATATGTTTAACAGATGATGCCGAGTCGTGCCGCCTCCACCGGGCGGAGAGGGCAGAGAGCTTAGATTCATATTAATGAAACCCACACAAAAAAAAAAATAACTGCAAAACCAATGATGGTCCCATGAGGTTCATACACTGCAGAGTGTTTTTTAAGCTCCAGGTCGAGGGCTAATGGAGGTCTCAGAGATGGTACTGAGTGGTCTTTGTACTACGTGGAAAGAGGAGAGAGACTGGAGATTGATGTTAGAAGGTAGAAAGGGCTCAGGAGAAAATAGAGGCAATTATATGGGAGGAAGATGCCGCCAAAATAAGATGTGCTTGTGTTACAAGATGTGTGAGGTTGTGTGAGATGATTTGAAAACAGCAGATAAAACACAAAATATATCTATAACTATCAGTCGAGCTGAAAAGCTGCTTTTGTAAATATATAAAATGGCAAAGAAGCAAACCAGCAAATGTTTGTAACTATTTATAATCCACTCAAAGTGTTAGAAGTTGTGTTGCCCTCCATAGAAACACAACTTCAATGCAAAGGTGAAGTGTAAAGTGAGGTGGGTCAAACCAGCTTCCTCTTAGCAATGTTCCACACATGTTAAAGAGACAAATTGACAGGTAAAGAATAAAGCTGCCATGCAAACACCTCCCATTAATGCCCCACGCCTTTAAGTGTAGTAAATAAAAATACATATAAAAAAAAAATCCAAAACATTTTCTGCTTCCAGCTTCTCAAAGAATTGGCTGCTTTTCTCTGTTTCATGTGATTGTAATTTAAACACCTTTGGGTACTGGATTCAACCATCACAAGAAATTGAATTAATTTGATTTATTTTAATTTTTTAGACTGAATGCTTAATTGAAAAAACACGAGATTAATCAATAATGAAAATTATTAAGTATAGCTCTAGTACAGGCTAGAAGAAAACTTTTCACTTAAGTTTGAGACATCAGAAGATAATTAGAGCAGAGAGTTTAGATTCATATATCAGAAATAAAATAAAATTTAAAGCTCCACACAGTCTAAAGGTAGATGTCCATGTGTTTGTGATTATACAGCAGGTCTAGGTTCTATATTAATACTGTGAAAGTATCAAAGCCTCAGTCCACAGAGAAATGCACACAGCCTGTATTCAGAAACTGAGCCTTAAAACCAGCCGTCAGGACTTCTGGAACTTTGTGATGCAGGATTTGCTTGTGTTTACCTAAAATCTGCTATATTTTTATTGGATCACTCAGAAAATGGTCAGCCAATCAGAAGAGAGGCCTGTTGTCACTAGAGCTCCAGAGAGAAGCCTGAGAGAGGAGATGTAAAACTACACTGAGATGGTTTTTGGTTCTTAAAACCACAGATATATCTTCTGATGAAGATAAACACTCCAGATAAAACATGGGAAAAGTGTAAAATACGGGAAACTCTAATACAAATAAATAAAATAAGATACTGAAGAGACAACATGTGTTTCATAATTGGAAATAAAAATAATTTAAAACTGAGAAAAAGAGGAGAAAAATGGGGAAAGTAAAACCTTTTTGTCCTGGGCTCAAATACATAGAGGTTTTTCAAACTCTACACAGACACACACACACACACACACACACACACCCTTACCCTAACCTTAACCATCACACCTGAGAGCCTAACCCTGACCCTGACCCTGACCTTAACCTAAACCTAATTCTAACCATAACTCTAAAACCAAGTCTGAACCCTCAACATGTGATTTGAAGGTGTCTCAAAAAGTGAGGACCGGCCAAAATGTCCTCACTTTCCCAAAATGTCCTCACTCTGTTAGTAAAATACTTTTTTTGGTCCTTACTATGTAGCAAGTACAAGTACACATACACACACACACACACACACACACACACACACACACACACACACACTAATAGCCCTGCCAGGTCTTGGTGTGAGGTAGCTCCTTGATGCAGTGATACAAGAGGCAGACAGGAGACAGAGAACAGGTCAATAATTCATTAGATAGAGGGCTCAACTCAACTTCAACCCAAATAAACCGTCTATAACCACATACACACACACACACACACACACACACACACACACACACAATGTACACCCACTTCCTGGGTCTGTCTCTCTATCTCACTAACTCCCAAACATTGTCTTAAGGAGTGTCAGGGGAGGAGTCTCTCTTCCACTCTCCCCACTTTTCTCCCTCCACCAGAAGTTACAGTCACACCTGCTCATTTCTAACTTCATGCGAGTGTTCATCTCTATTCCTGGATATAACACATATTTCATACCAATATGACCTGACAGTGATATGCTAAATATGACAAATGCTACAGTTTCCTTACCTGAGGTCTTACACATAGTTTCAAACAACTGTCCTGTTTTGAGTCTTGATTCAATTGATGAATGTTCAAAAATATAACAACTATACTTCAGAAAAATGACCCTATGACATGACTTCTTACCACAGCAATGCTAAAGAAATCCTTATTCATGTTTTCTTTATGAGCTGCTGTCCATGGTTTGGGCTGAGCCCCTTCGTTCCACTGAAGGGAATCTTAATGTCCAACCTCATTTATGGCCAAATGGAGCAAAGTTCCCAAAACTTTGACTGAACCTCCCCAGAACAGTGGGAGATGTTACAGCAGAAAAATAAACCCATCGATGTTGGAAACAGATGTTCTTCAATCACATGTGTGTGTGTATAATGATGAACATGGGAGACAGCTGTTTGTTTCCTGTTCTTTTACATGTCTGTTCCACAACCAGAGCAGGGTTAGAGTTACAATAACCAGGTTACTGTAACCAGAGGACGCCATACTCAGCTGCTTACAGGAGGACAGGCTCTGTTTTTGTGACTAAACCTAATTAAACAATAACCACTACATACATTTATCAAGATGTTTGTTAGTAACCATGACAACAAAGGTCTGGTCGGGGCGCTATTTCAGGAGGTGCTCCTATGGGTTGTATCAGTCGGGGACAGCTGGTCATTCAGGTTGGGGGACCTGCTGCAGCAGGTGTGTCAGGTGTGGTGGGACTGGGCAGTTGTTCCACTGTAATACATTTATAAACTTGAAATAAACTGATCACAACCAGGAATCTTCAAACAGGAGGAAAGTATGTGATTCAATGCAGCTTTTTGGTCTTGACACTGATTAGAAAACATCACATTCAAGTTAAAATTCACAATCTGAACAGTTCCAGCTGCAGAGTGAACAGAGTCAGGGTCTTACACCTCTATTCTTACTCTCGCTCTCATTCTCACTTACCCTTGACTTATCTCCTCTTACTTCTAACTGGATTCCTTCCTCCCTCTCTCACATGCTTCATTGTTCCTGTTCACTTGAAAAAGCTGCTCAACAAGTTTCTCTTTCCATCTCCCTTCTCTTCCCTTATTATCTGTGTCATATCTGTGTCATAAAATTGCGTGCAAATCAATTCTCTTCCTATCCACTCTCCCTCTGCCTCGTCCTCCATCTCTCACGTCCAGCTCGTCCAGCTGCTCCGTCTCTGCTTCTGAGCAGTTTGTGGTATGAGGGCAGACAGACAGATGCTGGTGTTTCTGCTGCAGTTGTAATACAGCAAAAAAAAACCTTGCTGAGAGGCCAGTGGAGGTGAAATGAGAGATCTGGGATGTGAGATCAGCATTAAACCTGGGATCAAACCTGCAACCCTCTGCTACACACAGTCATAGCCCAATGCTTTCAATCCAAAATGTTATCAGTGTTTGTTAAAAAATAAAAAGCTCTCTTTTGAATGTCGCAGTAAATACTAATGTCCTACATGCTGATTGTAGATAATATTATCTATCCACCTCCAAGTTGTGATTTAAACCAATAACCTGAATCAGGTGCTTGTTAAAAGGCTTTGACTGACCTCGTACAGTGTGATGACCCCGTTGGTCTCATTGGGAGCTTTCCACTGCATGTAGATCCTCTCTTCGTAGGGTGTATTCTGCAGAGATTCCATCGGTACAGAGCCAGGCACTGCAGACACACACACACATTACGATGCATTAGAACATAAATACAGTAAGTGCTCAAATTCACAGTCTCTACTCAGTGCAGCAAAAGTTTTGGCAGTTTTGTTTTTTATTCCCTCCAAAGAAAAGGCCACAAAAACACAGCAGAGACAACTGTGCCATTGTACGTGATCCAGATCTTGATTGACACTCATCATTTTCAGGGTGTAACTTGCTGTTGTCTGCAAAAGGGTTTTTCAAATGCACGCAGCCTGTATTCAGAAACTGAGCCCTAAAACCAGCCATCAGGACTTCTGCAACTTTGTGATGTCACAACAAAGCAGTCACTGCCCTCAGCCACACCCCAAGCCCCGCCCACCTGAATCCACCATCCAATTTTGGTTTCTCTGAGTGTTTACCTGAAATCTGCTATAATTTTTGAGAGGCTCAGATCCTCTCCTCTGATTGGCTGACTGACCTGTTGTTACTAGAGCTCCAGAGAGAAGCCTGAGAGAGGAGATGTAAAACTACACTGAGATGGTTTTTGGTTCTTAAAACCACAGATATATCTTCTGATGGAGATCAACACTCCAGATAAAACACCAGAACCTTTAAAGACCAACAGGCAGGGGAAGAGGGTAGAATGAAAGTGGAGGAGAGGAAGAAGTGAGGAAGAAAGGAAAGAAGAAGGTGTATATTAAATTCCACTTCAGTTCCTAATAATTTAATTCTGTTATTTAACTGCAGCAGTTAGCAAGCTTCAAATATCTGGGAACCTACTCATCAGGAACATTGAGTTTCCCAAAATCTAATTTTGTTTTTTTTTCTTCCTGTGAGGCAGGATGAGATTCAGAGAAATTTACAATGAATGACATTTACAATAATTAAGTATGACATGATATTCTATTACATTTCTTATATTGCGAAAGGCTGGATTTTCATTTGTAGTATATATTAGTTTTTGCTGACAAGAACTGAACTCAGCTTCTTTGCATCCAACACAGACTGTTGATTGAGGTTTTATAAAACTAGACAGAAATGCAGCTGAGAGACATTTTTAATATGAGACATGGTTTGAGTTAAGTCTTCATCAGTTGCTCAATTACATGAAAATGTTGTAGATTATTACTTTCTGTTGAACATAATCTCCCGACGAATGCAGTGTGAGAAAAGTTCATCAGAGCTTCTGCTGGGTTCATAATCAGCTTTCTGATGCTTCACAACACACGTCAAGGTAAGTTTAACCACAACCAGCTTCCACTCTCAGGTATTGCTGTAATATGGTGAAATTAAAGCAGCCTCATCCTTAGCCGAACAGGAGACAGACAAGCTGTAATGATGTCGTGTAGAGATAAATCTTCAAGCAGCCCTGTGGACGGTGAATAATGGAACAACTGCTGAGACAGAACTGGAGCAGCCTCTGTGATTTTCTCGGGCGGTGGGCACATTTTCTGACTCGCAGCCGGGAGCCCTGCATTCAAATCAAACTCATTTGGTTGGAATACCTCAAACGAAAAGTTTATTAGCTTACAAAGTCAATTACTAATTCAATGTCAACGGGCCGGTGGCCTCCTGTCAGGAGAAAACTTTCACCTGATGTCTAGAAGCTGTGGTTTCCAGTTCAGGGTCTCAGTGCGGTTTGTACCTGTTTGCACAGTGAGACTGTGTTTTTCTGTTGTTCTGCCTCTTTAATCAACTTGCACTTGAAATGAAACAATGACTTTGAGATTGAAGTGTCAACTTTAGGCTTTAATTTGAGGCTGTTCAAAGCCACATCAGAGGAAAACTACAGCAGCTGCAGTCCTTTTTCTACACACTCCACTGATTTCAGGGAAAAGAAAGAATTTAATTGGACGGAATAACAAACTTTCTAAAAGTTTCATATTTGATATTTGATTGCACATGTTTTGCAGTGGCTGAGGTTTAGCACTGTGGCGATCCCTGCTGTTTGTGTAATTCATCTTGGTACCTGCAGCATGTTCATCGGTGCCTTCTGGTGACACCTGGGCCCTGTGTTCACCAGCCTATAAATCCAAGGCCCCGTTAATCATTCTCTCTCTCTCTCTCTCTCTCTCTCTCTCAGGCACCCTGTTGGTGATGTGGCAGCCTGAGATTCTTCAGTTATCCTTTGTTTATCCTGTGCATCCGACACCCACACACACCCTGCACCTCACACTGATCCTTCTGCCATTCACGCTCCATGCTTTGAGAGTCTTCTGTTATATAAATTACCTGTGTTAATGTTTAAAAAGGTGTGTCCCCCTCCTTGTCATGGCTGCAAGAGCTGTGATGCAGCTGTCCTCAGGTGACACGTGATTTATTCTGATTTCTCAGTCTCACCATCATCTGCTATCATCTGGGCCATGTGGCAACAGAGAGCAAATGTTCTACCTACAATCAGTACAAACCTTCATTAGTTCTGCTCAGCAGCCAGTTGTAGCATAAATTTTGGTCACTGGGAACTGAGGATAACTGGACTGTATAACACACTGAGACCATCCAGGTGTGGGACACCTGCTGCCACAGGGACGCTACGACAGGAGAAACTCCCATGGGTCGTATCAGGGTTGTCCAGGTTGGATGAGTTGAATACACTGGATAAAATTTTTAAGTGTGACTATATAAAAAGTGAACGTCAGCACAATAGTCATGTTACATTTCAAATCAAATGTGTTGGAGCCAGAAAAAGTCCTGGATTTGTCCGTGTCTGCAGATATTTACTGAGCAGCGTCATGACGACATCGCTGCACATCTCTCCTGCCATTCACGCAAACCGCGAGGGGCAGACAGGTTCACTGCTGCACACAGACTCTTCACTCATTATAGAAAAATCTACCTAGTAACTGTGTGTGTGTGTGTGTTTTCAGGCTGCCACACAGGCTTCACGAAGGCTTACAAACAGAGAAGTGTCAGACTCCTCGTGAGGGAGTCAAACTGTCAAAAACACACACATTCACACACAGTTACACACCAGCACATCCACACCTAGCACTAGAACAAAGACACACAACAGTCTGCAAAGACACACACACACACACACACACACACACACACACACACACACACACACACACACTGAGGGGTGTGAATTGTTCTCAGTGTTGAGGAGAAGGAGACAGACAAGGCCACGAAGGACGAATAACTGCAACGTGTTAAAATGTGTGTGTGTGTGTGTGTGTGTCTGTGAATCTGCTGCCTCTCCTGACTTCTTATTTTTGTTCCTCACTTTCATCCTCACCATCATTTGGCAGTTGCAGGAATATTTTCTGCCGTGACCTCTGACCTTTAATCTGTTTGCTGGTTTGCTGTGCATAGTGTTGCTGATGGAGGAAGTTAAGCTCGATCAGCTGTTGCACCGTTGCGGATGAGACTTCCCACTGAAGGCAGACAGCTTTAATTTCTCCTTTGTCTCAGGTGAGAAAGTTTCCTGAACATTGTGAACATTCAGCTTTTTGCAGCTGCAGATTGAATCCAGCAGAAATGCTCCACAGCGTCTCCTCTTACGCTCCAGAGCTTGGAGCCATTATCCATCTTTCTCCAAAACATCAAGCAGCTTTAGGATGACCTCCGGTGTGGGATTTGTGGGGGGGTGAGGGGATGGGGGGTTCAAAGCATTCCTGCTACTTTTTGTAAGTGATGAAACTGCACGGCCTGACTGAAGATAAGATTTACTTTATTGTCACCTTAGGGAAATTTGTCCTGGGCTGAGCGTTGCTGCATCACAGTTATCTCCAAACAAGTTTAAGCACACCCTCGCAATCACTCACACAACGTAAAAACATGCACAAAAAAAGCTTCTTCTATGTTATATATCATGTTTTCAAAAACATTAAAAATGCTTAATACCAGTAACAACATTATTCTTTGCTCTTCTTGTATTACATTGTGGTTGCTAATTTTCTGTTTTTGTAATTATGATTATTTTGTCTTCTTGTCTCACTGCAGACAAAAGAAGGACACAGGTAAGGCCACGAGTTAAAGGTGAAAACAGAAGCATAATTCTTTATTTCCCTGAGTTCACTGCTCAAACTAAACGTCTTTACATTTTTATATTTATTCACACATTTGCGTAACGCACTGGACACACTGTGCACCATATTAACCTGACAGCTGCACCCAACAGCTCTGTGCAATTTAGCTTCATTTGATGGCGCCTTGCCTACAGATGGCACTGAAGTGATGTGAAGTTCATTTAAATGACCACAGTTCGGTGGTTAATTGAGTCATTGTGTGCGATGCGTTTGACATTTTTAGCACAATTCATCTTCAGATCACAGATCTGAGAACAAATGTGTTAATATTTTTAAAAGTGAAATAACTAATTTAGCAGTTGGTGCACTGTTAGCTGGTGTTATATATTGTTAATGGTATCAGGGACAATTTCTCATTTTTATACATATTATTAAAACAATAAAATATTTAAAACACTTTCAGTGATGACTGCACAGCAGCAGTGGAACCACTCACTTGCCAGGTGAGAAAAATGTGACAAAACCGTGTTACCACATTTTGTAACAACATTATTGAAAAATGTTTTGATCTCAAAGTCAGAGGTTAAAGTCCCCACATGAATCCCTGTGAGTCAAAGATATGGACACACACACACACACAGTCTCACAGACTGTCAGAGAAGTCTGACAGAAGAATATTATGATTAGTAATTCTAAGGTGTTGATTAAGGCCCCAGCCTGTGGAGCATATCAAATTACCCTAACAAAGAAACACAATTAGATGCTGCCATTTTTATTCAACACCTTATCACTCACTTTTGTGTGTGTGTGTGTGTGTTTGTGTGCACACTCTTGTCTTTTATGATACACAGTGTCTACCTGGATGTCTGGGGGGTGCCTTTGTGTGTGTGTGTGTGTGTGTGTGTGTGTGTGTGTGTGTGTGTGTGTGTGAGAGCCACCTATGACTCACAGTGTGTACCCTGACATTGGCATGCTGCTTTTCAATGTGTATGCATCATGACTCACACACTTGCGTGTGTATCCACTGGATACTTGCATGTGTGTCCTTCTGTCTGTGTGTGTGTCTGTGCATGTGTGCGTGTGTGCATGTGTGTGTGTGTGTGTGTGTGTGTTGCTGTGCACCGTGGGGGCCGAGACAGAGCAAAACAGGCTTCATTGAAAAGATAACAGCAGCTGTAACACATTAATCATAACTTGATTAACTTCCACCGTGCTGCACAATGAATGGCCTCCTTTATTAAACCAGCGCTCTCTTTCTCCCCCCCCCCCCCCCCCCCCCCCCCCCGTGATTCTTCATTCAATTCAAATGTGTTTCCTCTCCTCTGGCTTTCATTCCTCTATCGGCCCTGATCCATGTTCTCATTATGATAAGCAACAGACTGGCTGTTGGTTGTTTCTATGGAAATTTTTACTTTTATTCTTTGTTCAGAGCATCAACCTTTGTAGCAGCTACTTGTGAGCAAAAAGCATATTAAGAGTGAGGGTTATGAGTGATGGTGGGGATTATTTGCATGATGCATAATGAAGCTAGCAAAGAGTATTTTGCAGCAGCTAAGTGGCAGTTTAGCAAAATAAAAGTCTTAAATTTCTCCTGTCTCTGTAGTGGCTGCCAGGTTTATGCTTTTACAAATGAATGAACCCACCAAAGCAATCAGAAGAGAGGATCTGAGCCTCTCCTCTGATTGGTTGACTGAGTGATCCAATAAAAATACAGCAGATTTCAGGTAAACACTCGGAGAAGCCAAATCCTGCAAGGCTGGATGGTGGGTCCAGGTGGGCGGGGCTTCGGGTGTGGCTGAGGGCGGTGACTGCTTTGTTGTGACATCAGAAAGTTCCAGAAGTCCTGATGGCTGGTTTTAAGGCTCAGTGTCTGAATACAGGCTGTGTGCATTTCTCTGTGGACTGAGGCTTTGATACTTTCACAGTATTAATATAGAACCTAGACCTGCTTTATAATCACAAACACATGGACATCTACCTTTACACTGGGTGGAGCTTTAATTTAACTCTGTTAGTCATTTTGTAAGATTTTTTTTCCCTTTCAGTTGATCTGATTTTGGGATGAAACACCTCATTTAGTCTCATGTCCACATGTAGAAACGTGCTGTAATCCTGGTATCTCAGTATTTTTTACAGAGCCGTTTCTCTTCTTCTTCTTGTTCCAGATTTCATCATTGTAGATTAAATTCTCCTCCTCAGGACCAAATAAACACATGTTGATAAAGAGCAGCAGTTAGCAGCTGTGCTCCTGCACTGGATTAAGATTAAATTACACATTGTGATATCAGGATTACAGGACACACGTGAATTAGTTTGCATGATTTGAGATGACTGTGTTTTCCTTCTCTTTTTTAGGACGCTGGGACTGTTTGCTCCCAAACACAGGACGTTATATGATACAGAAACCTGGTTTTTAACATGTTAAAATCCTTCTTTTAACATCCAGACAGTCTCATCTGCAGCAACACATCAGTGCCTCCACAAACAACAGGCGACAACAAACACAGCATTCCTGCAGCGTTGTAAAAGTCAAACGCCTTTGAAATACTAAGATGAAAATCTATGTTGTTGAAGATTTGGTTTAAGGAAACATAAAACAATGCAGCACCAACAAAGACCAAGTTAATGATGAACAGTGAATCTTTCTCTCATTCTGTTTTTTTCGCTTGAAACTTTCCTCAGAGGTTCCTGGATTGAGAGCATCCTGTGATCCTCGATAAGGCCAAATAAATGGTTAAAACGATTAAAAACCCGTAAACGAGCGCACTCCCACAACTAACTGCACTTTGATGAATTTGCCTTTTAGAGAAGTGACAGCTGTTGAGAAACAGATAATAAAAGCTGATGTCTCTGATTGTTGTTTTTCTCATGCTGTTATCTCAGAAAAGGCCCCGCACTCTGAGGATAAAAGGATTATTAAATCTCAATGACTGTGATTGTCCTCGTAGAGAGAGGAGTTTTTCTCTCTGATAGAAAACAGGAGGGTTTAGAAGAATATAAACATGTCACGAATATAGAGATTTAAGATCTGTGTTTTAATATTTAATATCTGCTGTTTGACTTTGAGAGGCGCTTAACCACTGATAGGATATCTACCCTGAAAGATTAAAACAACATGAATTAAGCCATTATCAGCAGCTTGGAGGTTATTATTGCTATTTAAAAAAAAAAAACACTTTGCACTAACTTTTTCTTTGTAAACCAGATTTTTTAATGTTATTGAGCAATGTGTTTATGAGTGGAGCCCTGTTTTTGTTTGTGGGGTACAATACACAGGTGATGCGATTTATCCAGATGTTTTCATGCTATTCCAGTCTTCACTTGCAGGCCGCAGAGGATCTGGAGGGGTTAAAGGTCTCATACAGTATAAATGTCCATGTGTTTGTGATTATAAAGCAGGTCTAGGTTCTATATTAACACTGTGAAAGTATCAAAGCCTCAGTCCACAGAGAAATGCACACAGCCTGTATTCAGACACTGATTTGGTTTCTCTGAGTGTTTACCTGAAATCTGCTAAATTTTTATTGGATTATTCAGAAAACAGTCAGCCAATCAGAGGAGAGGCTCAGAGCCTCTATTCTGGTGGTGAGACAGCTCCACCGACTTCCTCTGACACATATTTGATGAATAGAGGCCTGAAGGTGAAGCCGCTGTGTTGAGCTGACCTGACAGCTACCTGACAAATAGGTGTTCCATGGTTAGGTTAATAGGCTGGTGTGTACAATAAGTGGACATGACATTTGTCTCTGAGGCAAGTGTCTGTGTGTTTGTGTGGATGTTTGTTTGTCTGTGGCTTGAAATTGCCTTTTGCTTTTATGAGCTGCAGGAAAATGGAGGACAAGGAAGGAAAATGGACATGAAGACACAAAAACCCAAACACAGACTCACACATATACACACACAAACATGCATTGTGTGCAACAGTTAAATAGTCTCCTGCACAGCCCGACCTGACAGTGTGCACAAGCAAGTCAATGAAATCATTAAACAACTACTACCCTGTAATTTTTGTGGGCATTTGAAATATGTGTACAATCTGTGTGTTTGTGTGTCATTTTTTTATATAATAAAAACACATGATGAGTGAAATAATCAGTCAACACCGTGACTAAGTGTTTCCACCTTGAACTGCAGTGAACCAATGACAGTCTCATCAAAACAGATTCAGACAGTCAGGGATTCACACGTCACACAACCGAAGGAACCAATCCTGTCAACTTGTGGGGACGGGGGGCGGGGCTAAATACACCTGAAACCTTGTCAGTACAGAGAGCCAGAGTTAGCATTAGCACAACCACTAACACTGTGTCAGCCACTGCCAGTTACAAGCTAACAAACAACATAAACAAATAAAAGATGCTAACTATGCTAACGGTTCTGATCCGTCTGCTAGTCTCTGATTCTGGTCTCAACAGACTCCTCATCTGAGTCTGGGTCTGACTGAGGCTCCAACATGAGGCTGAGTCTCTCTGATGTTTCCTCCTCTAACATCTTCATCCTCTCTGCTCTTTCACCTGGACACCTGGAGCCAGCAGTTGGTGGGCGGGGCCAAGGCCTGATCCAGGTTTCTCAATCAGGAATTCAGAGTAGATGAGCTTCAGACCAGTTTTCTTGTCTTTCACTTTTTATGTGAGAAAATCATGTTAAATAAAATATTCAAATTATCTTTACAGAGTTTAAAACATGTCTGGAGGAACTTTAATAATCCACATGACAGGCCATTATTTATTTGTCTCCAAGTTTGTGATTGTAAATGATTTTTGTGACATGAGTATAAAACTATTTTAAATCATCTCCACACATGAGAAACTTTACATCATTCAAAGTAAAACTTTAATCTCATTCAGACATTTCTTCCTCCCTGACTTGTATTTCTGAAGACATTTGAACTTTTCAAAACGCTCTGGGAGGTAATTAGCTGCAGAACAAAAGCAAATCAGTTTGTGGAGTAAACATGAGGAAATCTTTAACTTTCAAGCAGCGCTGGACTAAGACTTTTTTAAAAAATTACAATTTCCTAAAATAACAGCTGTGTCAAATCAGCAATGCTGGATGTGTCACAGTGAGAAAGCCGAAGGGCTCGTGACTGAACGTGACTAGGCAGGTTGTGCACACATTTGTGTGTTTGTGTGTGCGTGTTAATGTGCAGCTTCCAGTAGGTAAAACAATTAAAAAGGATATGATTAAAACCAGAGAAGTTCTCATTCTGATATTACTGCTATAAACGAAGAAAAATGAGTCCTGTGCAAGACAGAGAGAGAGAGAGGATAGCAATTTTATATCTTAATTGCAAATTCCCCATTTTGAGATATATTTTCTATTTCATCAGGAATATTAAATAGAGGAAAATCATATATATGTATTTGTGTGTGTGAGAGAGAAAGAGAAAGAGAGAGAGAGAGAGAGAGAGAGAGAAAGAGAAGCTGCTTCATTTGCAGGAGCCCCGGCTCTATAAAGCCATTACCGTACAAACAGCAATTAGCCTCCGTGTGAACAATTGCCGTTCTGTTCGCTAATTACTGAATTACAACCAGGAGATTAACGATGGTTAAATAAAAAACAATTAAGAACAAAACAATTAAGACTTCTTTTTTTCTTCCTTCCCCCCAAAGCCATCACTGCTCCCCAGTAATGTTAGCACTCTTTTTAAAAGGGTTCAGACAAACTCAAAGTCTGTGTGTGTGTGTGTGTGTGTTCAGCAAGTAAAGGTAGGAAGATGTGATGTTCCCCAGAAGCTAAATTCAGAGGATATTAGTTATGAGATCAGGAGAAGAACAGCGAGCCCTGAGGAGGGTGGGAAGGAGATGAGAGATTTTGGATCATTAGAAGGTTTTTTTATCCTGCTTATCAGGCGTCGCTCTAATGGATTCAAGCGATTCCATTTTATCGCAAGCATGTTGTTGAGAGAAATGTGAAGCAGCAGTGAATTATTAGTAGTAGCGGCTGGGGCAAACACTCTGTTCTGAATTTAGTAGAACATGGAGCCCTCTGGAAAGGAAGCAGGAGCTGAAAATGTTGTTTTGAAATCATTTCAACTGCTGGGGTGCATTTAAATACGAGGAGTGTGTCAGTAAGTATGGCTCGTCCTGCTCAGGGGCATAATAACAGCATATTTCTGTTGATTACGCAATTTTGGATATTGCAGGGATCAAACCTGTGTGATTATAGATCTAGTGCATCTCTAAAGGCTATCCTGTCTCATTCATTGCTTTAGTTGGTTCCTGCAGCTAAATTTAAGTTGCATTATTCGATTTTCTGAAGACCAAAGGGTAGAAAAATATCAAAACACACTAACAAGATAACAAGCTGCACTGGAACCACCATATCATCTGCTGCAGAAGTTTTTCTGGTATGTTAGCAAGAATTTACCAGAATATTATTCATGGAAGACATCTTCCCGGCAACTCAGAGCTCTGGTTTGGTCTCAGCCAGCTCTTGAAGGTCCCATCCAGTCTAAAGGTAGATGTCCATGTGTTTGTGATTATAAAGCAGGTCTAGGTTCTATATTAATACTGTGAAAGTATCAAAGCCTCAGTCCACAGAGAAATGCACACAGCCTGTATTCAGACACTGAGCCTTAAAACCAGCCGTCAGGACTTCTGGAACTTTGTGATGTCACAACAAAGCAGTCACTGATCTCAGCCATGCCCCAAGCCCCGCCCACCTGGACCCACCATCCAACCTTGCAGGTTTGGGTTTCTCTGAGTGTTTACCTGAAATCTGCTGTATTTTTACTGGATCGCTCAGACAACAGTCAGCCAATCAGACGAGAGGCTCGGATGAGAGAGAAGCCTGGGAGAGGAGATGTAAAACTACACTGAGATGGTTTCATCAATTTGTTTGATGATGTGCAGGTAATAATCAAATGTGGAAACAAAAAGCATTTTACTGATTTCATTTAATGTTAATAACAAAAATGTGACAGGTTTAGAATTTAAAGATCATTTATGTAATATGGGAAACACTCCGTCCCCCTGGTTACCTCAGGTTATAATAAATAACCACAAATGTCAGTTCTCCAAATGTAGGTCCTGCTGCTCTGTTGTTTCTGCACCTGTCAGTCGCACCATGTGGGTTGGACTGTAACATCCTTATCTCGCGCTCCCTGATGGAGATGTCTGCGTTTCTGCTGGTGGCCAGTTCTCCTTCAGTTTATTCTAAACAAGCTGCTGCTGCTGTCAGATAAGTAAAATGAACCATCTTCTGTGAGCCAGAGGCTTTTTCCCCCAGGAGATGCTGACCAGACACGGAGCTGCTGGGTTGCTGAAGCTGTTATGGACTGGCTGTAGGTTGGACCACTGCTGTGTTATACACTTTGCTGTTAAACAATTTGAAGAGATGTCTTCACTCACCGTCCTCCTCTGTCTGTTTCACTATCTCCTCGCTCTCCTTGCTGCCCTCGGGGTTAGCCAGGACCAGCCGCAGTCTGACTGTCACAAAGGGCCTCAGCCCCCTCAGAGTGTAGTGTGACGATGTCTGGATCAGCTCCTCTGCTGCAAACTCCTGCTGGTTGAACACGTACTGGTACTGCACCTGGAAAACAGAGGGGAGGACGTCACTGGGGCGGCTGTGGCTCAGGAAGTAGAGCAGGATTCTTTTATTGATTATTACTTCCTTTGTTTTACCAGGAAGTCCCATAGAGAACACAGCTAAACAAACTCACCACACATTAAAATACAGCATAAAACATAAAATACCACAGAAATACAACAGTAATGCATTAAACAAGTACATGTCTCATCACATGCCCTGAAGGTTTTCGATGGATATAAATCTATGTTATTTTAGATCTTGCTGTACATTCTTCTATGTCCAAGGTGCAAAATAATAAAAAAAAAGATCTATGAAAACTCCTGGTTCATTAAAAAGCAGCCACTGAGAGGATAGTAGCTGAGAGCTGCTTGAGCTGAGGCAGAAGAGGGTTCAGAGGTCAGCTGGGAGTTTACCAATAAAAATATACCAGTGCTGTTGTCTGTGAGTGGTTAATGATGTCCAGCCCATCAACTGATAAAGGGTGCAATGATGAGTGAGAGACTGTGAATTAGTGATACACCGAATCAAGGCTCCATAACAGAGAGGAAGCTGCATAATTAAAAAGGTCTGTGTCAGACCCCGGCTCCTCCAGCCAGCATGCTGAAGTGTCCTTGGGCAAGATGCTGTTCTATCAGTGTGTGGATGTCGGAGAGAATGGTTGAATGTTGTATTTATTGTGAAGCTCTTCGAGGGGTCTCTAAGACCAGAAAAGTGCTACACAAGTGCATAAGTTAAAAACAATGATTAACATGGAGCTGCCCTTATGTAATGGACTTAACCTTGTAATGCTTTGATAGAGCTGAAAGGAGAGAACCCTGTGAAGATCTTCACGATTGAAAATGACGTTTTAAATTTCAGTCAACATCTTAAAATAATGAACTTGTCAAAACTTAACTTTTACATAAAAAGGGCCCAATAATGGCACCAATTCTTACAGCTTCAGATAATGCAACATCATGGTGGAGACTAGTTAATGTAACTTGCACCACACAACATATGAGCAGCCGTGCGTACCGTCAGGTTGTAGCTGTGGCAGCGCGTCACGGCGTAACCAAAGGTCTCCCACTGTATCGTCAGCTGGCGAGCTCTGACATCCACCACGTTCACATTCTGGGGACCGTGGACTGGATCTGAAGAGAGACAGATGTGGACAGAAAGAAAAGTTAGTTCTTCAGCTCAGCAGGGGAAACATCCAAGAAAAGGCTGTTGAGCCAATTATTTCACTGCAGCACAGTGACACGGGGACCGAGTCACCATGGTTAGAGAGTTTTCAGACTTAAACTTGTGAACTTTAAGTTACAGGACGATCTTTCCCGGCTGTATCGGTCATGAATTCACATCTGATCATCGTGAGGACAGTTTTTGTTGCCACCCAAGTTTAAAATGTTTATCACCAAACTGAAGCTTGCTTTTACATTGTTTAAATAACATAGCTTTAGAAAGCGACATTCACCTCACATCTCTTCAGCAGTTACTCAAGTTCCTCTCAATAAACCTTTCACATCACCATCTTTCATAAACTGTGGAATATGACAAAAGAATTTCACTTAACTTTCCTCAAACTCTTTGTGATTGTGATTAAAACCTTTTGCAGCAGCAGCAATACAGGTAACAAAATCATTTTTTTGGACCAAATCTATATATGATTAGTTCTGATACTGTTGAAGTTTGAACAATGTAACTTGTATTAGATGAGAAAGTCTCTAAGGTAAATTTGATTAGACAAAACGTTTTACAACCAGCCCTGGTGTCCCTACAGGGGCAGAAGTTTGACATGTACCAGATTCAGCTGGTGTATTTACTTAATGGCCCTCTGCAGGGCCCGACTCTGATGGTTCAGAGGTTCCGACCTGTGGTCTGTTAGTCACTGGACGGTGTCTCTAACCATCAGGCCATGCTGTGTCACAACAGAGGAGCCCAGATTTACAAGCCACAGATTAGCACAGAAGTCCCTTATTGATCTGCAGATGGTTGGAGTGGTTATTACTACCTATCCCATATGTCACACACACACACACACACACACACACACACACACACACACACACACACACACACAGCATTGTTCCAGCCATATGTTGGGCTCTCATCCCCAGGTTTGTGTACCACGACTGACTGCACACTAACAAGCCTGCTCAAGCTGATCTCCCTGTCTGCTTAATTAGTTTCTATCATTTAATGACGGCAACCAGAACAGGTCAGTGTATAATTAAAGAAGCTGCACCAGCCGTTCTTCTTCCAGTGAAAATGAAAACTTCACTCATGACGACTTGTGTGATCTACCAAACCTGGACAGAACAGCTGCATAGGAAAAATGAATTTTGGCCCTGAAATTAAAAAATAAAAAATAAAAAAAATAATTTATCCCAAAACAGCAAGATTTAATAGTAAAACTCTGTGTGTCACATCTAAAGCAGGGAAAATATTTAGCTTCTTAAATAAATTCATTCTAATTTATGATTTCAAACTGAGGCAAAATCTGTCCATCACAAATATTTAGCATCATTTCTCTTTTTTTTCTGTCACTATCAACCAGCCCTGACCAAAAATCGATTCAGTAATCCTTAAAATTAACTTAAACATCTTCTCTTGGCCAATAAGTTGTAATGACTGACTGATTGGAAAAGCCAAATGATTTGACACCTCCTATAATAATTAACCAGGCTGAAAGACTTAAAGTTAACCCTTAATTTAACAATTGTGTATGAAGACATTTAAGTGCATTATGAGATTGTTAAAACAAGCTACTTACTATAAATGTAAGATCAGCCTAATGAGACAAGATTAGACAACGGCACCATGGATTAGCCATCTTACTGGCCATCTGAGACAGGAGACGAGTGTGTGTGTCTGTGTGTGTCTGTGTGTGTGTGTGTACTGTATGTTAGTGTGTGTGAGTCTGCAGATGGGGAAAAGCTATATTTCAGCTCAAGATGAGAACAGGATCATTATTGCAAGTCTGAGAAATCTTATTATCTTAAGTCTTATTATTGATTTATATCTTATTTTGTTTTGTTTTTCTTTTTTTGTATATATATATGTGTGTGTGTGTGTGTGTGTGTGTGTGTGCGCGTGTGTGTGTGTGCGTGCACTGCATTGACAGATCTGTGTGTTTGTGAGTTGGGATGGACTCCCTGGGGTGCTTTATGGTTTAAAGAGTCTGTGTTTCTACTTAAAAGACCAAAGCCTATATAGTAATCCACTATTCCTGGATAAAACTGTGGCAGACTGACATTTGGCAGCCAAGAAAGCTGCAGGGGGGAAGTGACATAACCAACTTATAACCCGATCCTCGGGTCAGCACAGCAGGCAATATGCTTTCACACAGCCCACATTCTGTCCCCAGAAAACAGAGCTTCACCATATCTGACTGCAACTGTTTGCTCCATTTCCATTTTATTCAAGAGAAAAGAACTTGCAGGTCATCACACAGCAGTCAGACTCAAGAATGACAAGTTTTTCTTAAGATATCCACTTTCTTGTTACAGTTCATATAATCAAGTTTATTTTTCGTGCAGGCATGACAGGCCTTGAGCCAGTGAACCACTCATGGACTTGTTATCTGATACCAGACCACCATCATTTTTAAATTATATACTTTTTATTTCCATTTTCTTTTTATTCCTTTATTGGTGAGATAACGTAACAAAAACAGGTGAGACATGAAGGGTATATAATAAAGGACAGTTATAGAGATATAAAAATGAAAACAATATGATGTGTATTGTGTGAGTCTGTGGTATGCATGTGTGTGTGTGTGTGTGTGTTTATATTACAGATAATAGTCTGGGGAGACTGGTTTTATATGATATATCTTACAACAAAAACATGATAACAATACAAAATAGTATGAAATAATATAATAATAGTGGAGTGATACTATGACAATATAATATGCATTTATTGTAATTTTAAATATACCATTATATTATAATAATATCATGACATAATTATAACACTGTGGAGTTGAATAGTGATGAGTGGTGAGGTCAGGTTGAGCTACAGGACCCCTGACCACACGGGGTCGACCCTGTGTTCCTACCTGAATGATTTTCATCATTTGATGATGAAAAGAAGCAGGAGCCTGATAACAAACACTAAGCTAAAATATGCAGGTTAGTCATGATGTCTGGGTGAAGCAGTGAGCTGGAGCAGGTTGGTGGAAACTGAAGCAAGAAATATTTGGATAAATTTAACATACAAATCTGTTGTGGGGTAAATCTTGTCTCTAACACAGTGCATGCTGGGATAGCACCAGCCCCCACAACCCTCAGCAGGATCAGTAAGTTACAAATTGGACAAAGAATGAAACTTATGAACACTAATGAAATAAGAAAAATCATTTAGTACCATATCTGCCTGATCAGAAGCACAGACATTTCAGTGGGAGTCTAAAACTGAGCTGATCCTGTTTTCAGTCAAACTCCTCCAGAGAACAAATGTGAGCTAACCTATAATTATGCATACTTAAACACATCAAGTGATGTACCTGTAATGAAGGCGCGCACCATGATTCCACAATTAGAGAGACATAATCGCTCATCACTGAGCTGAGGAGAGAGAATTAAATAACCAGTTTTCCCCAAGAAAAGCAATAAATCAAAGCTCCTCTGACTGCAGCGACTCGTGTTTCTGCACAGACTCAAGTCACATTTACGCTCTGAGGTCTGGAGAGGAACAGGCCAAAACCAACACGCAGCAACCAAACCAATCTGCCCCCCCCTATTGCCAGCCATCGCCACAACTACCACCCACTTAATCCAGTAGTCTGTGAGTCGGGAATGAAGGGAGCTAATCTTTCAGATAATCTGACTCCAGCTCGGTTGGAGCCCCCCTAAACAGACTGTTCATTTCTGGTGGGGAAACACTGGTGGTGGGGGTGGGGGAGGACAATTCAACAAAATAAAAATGAACAAGAGGCAGCAGAGATTATACCAGTCAGACTAATGTTAAATTTAAAGCTCAACCCATTGGCCCTGCTGTTCAATCATACCTGAAATTTCATTTCAAGATTATCGTCCAAACCTCAGTTGTTCTAAAAATGCATTTCCAACTGTGGTCAAACTAAAGACCAGGACTGCTGCAGATGGAGGGAAACACAGAGAGAAGAGACAGAAATAAATAGGAGAGAGAAAAAAAACTGTTGCTGATGAATTGAGTAGGATGGAGAGAGATGCTGAGAGAGAGAGATGGAGAGGAAGAGAGATGGAGAGGAAGAGAGCCGGCGAGGTTATTTGAATTATAACTTTGTTTACATCGTTAAGTCGATGATGGTGTCTCCCAGGCTGCCCTTGGTCATGACAAATGCCAGATTTGCCACATCATCCATCTGATTTATTCTCTCTTCCTCCTCTCCTCTCTGCTCTTTCCCTCCATCGACATGCCTCCATCTATTTTCCATCTCGCCGGTGCCTCCATTCCTGAGCCGCTCTCTACACCCACGTGCACATCAAAGACTGATTATGATGTGAGGAAGAAAAGACTGACGTCCAGCAGGACGTAAAAACAAGGAGCGAGAAGCTCAAAGAAAGTGTGTTGATGTGTCCACAGCTAACACGATGGATGGATGGATGGATGGATGGATGGATGGATGGATGGATGGATGGATGGATAAATGCACCAATGGACAGATGGAAGGAAAAGACAGGCTTATTGTGTACATGTGGAGGAGGAACCCTCGTACCTGCAGAGGGACACAGCCCCACCCTCATTAATCAGGATGGGTCAGGGGCTGGCATGTTAGCCATCACACACTGTGAGGGGGCACTTTGAACAACTCAGCTGGCACACGATGTGACAAGGCCAAACAGTGAGGCCTCCTCCCCCCTGTGGTGGACCAGGCGATACAAGTGGTCCTTGGTCCCATTAAGAGGACAACAGAGCGTACAGCCAGAGGCTTCCTCGCCCCCCACTACAGAACAACACCAACCACAAACAGCACTTCACTGCTTTTATACCAGACTGCTGCTCTGGTGCAGTGAAGCACAGGCCGATTATGCAGCTTGTTCAAACGAACAACTGTCTGACTGCAACTGTCAGGCTGTGACTACCCCACTGATCTCGCCACCACCTTCAGAATCACAATCTCTTTCAAGCCCCTGTTTATACACAACTTTAATGTGATTATATCTTTCACATGAATCTGATGTTGAGGTTGGTGATTGTACAAAAATGGTGGAAAGTGATGAAGTGTGGATGTGCTGGATAAATGACTCTTGCATTAGGAAATGAACTGTGGGAACATTTGAAAATGGTGACCGATGGAAGCTAATTCCCATGGCTGTACATAAGAACCAAATCCAGGTCTTTTAGCACCGGGGTTGACTTTTCCTTGATTTTTCTGCCACTCCGGGCTGAACCGTCTGCTATTACGTACAGTATTCTGGCTAACAAGCATCTGTGCCGGAGGATAGTGCTAATTCCCCCCTGATTTGACCTGAGGAAGAGATAAAAAGTTGTTTTGCCTGCCTTTGAAAGTACTTAAGGGTCTATTGGATGTTTTGGCAGGTAGATATCTAGTTCAGGCAAGAGCCTAGTGAGGCATTGTGTTTTGGGATGCCTTCCTGAATCTGATGAATGAGCAGCAGAAATGGAGCCATTAATCCAAAGACTTTAGGGAGCCATTCCAGGGAGAAGAGGGAGGGGAGGGAGAGGAGGAGTGGAAATCAATCTTACTGCCTCCCTATGCTCCCCATCCTCTGTGTTGCTCTCCTGTTCCTTTTGTTTCAGTCTAATCCTTCCTCATTTACTTTTTTCCTTATGTTTTCCTTTGCTGTCATTAATACTTTTTTTCATAATGTTTTCTGTGTCTGTTTTATCATTGCTCCCATCAGTTCTCATTCATCCCTCCTTGAACTTTCCCACCTGCCTCTTGTGCTCATTCTCTACCTCAGTCACTCACTTCCCTCTCATTTTCCCTCCCATTTTACCACCATCTTTGCTTTTAAATTGTAAATCACAATTTTAGCTTCTTGGGTTCAAGCTTTTCTAAGACACACTTGGCTTGTTGTGGAGATGGAATCCGCTGCCTGTGTCAGTCAAATTTAGAAAAACCCTCCTGGTGACAGTCATGTCCAACATTTATGACGATTCCCGACTCACCTGGGATTTTCCTTTTCTAGACTACTTATCAAAATGTCATGATGATTAAAAAAATGATATGGAGGGAAAGTAGTTGTTGCTGAGGAAAAGGCTGATATTATTTCCCTTGGCGACTTTGGTCTGGAATCTTAGCTCTCATTTGTGGAGCCATTTAATCGTGCTTGCTGCACGAGAGCAGCTCGTTAGGGGAAAGGAAGGCGATGTAAGACCAGGTGTATTCAGTAAAATAAAGTTCTTCATTTGCAAGCAGCTCACATCATTGACCCAAACAAACAACCAGGAGGCAGCTACAAGAAAAACAGGGCTCGTGGACGCTGTTCAAATCAAAGAAACACATAAAACCACAAGAGGACTCTGAAAGCAAGAGCCATGAGTAACTTCTCCTAAAAGAAACCTAAAATGGAAATAAAAGCTCACGATATGATCTGACTTAATGAAAACCAACCACCCCCCGGCTCCTAGTGTCTCCTAACAAGCAGTGAGGACAGGTGAAACTGCGCCTGGCCCAGTCCCCAGGTAGTTAATGCGTACCTACAACAACTCCACAGAGGTAACATCTCCCAGTCTCACCCCGGGTCTGGGTCACCGAGTCACAGGACACTGACACAACGTTCTGAAGATCTGATCCAGAGAACAACCGATCATTCACATGCAGCCTCTGGATTCAAACACACACATAAATTCCCTCCACATTCGAAAGGTGATGCACTGTGCTTGAATGTGGTACAGCAACAAGCTTTGTTCTCCAAATGCTCCACCTGCTCTCCATCTTTTTCTGAGCACGTGGATTGAATCAGAGTGCGGCGCTCTTCAGTATGCTCTCATTGGCCGTGGCTGCAAGACCTGACGATTTCATGCTGATCTTTGCAACTGTGCCGTCAAAACGGAGCCCTGTGTTTTCTTCTCTCTCTCTCCATGGCCTCCTACACCTGTGCTGCTCTCCACCTGTCTCCAGCTTCCTGTGTTTCTCATTCGTTCTGTATTCAAAGACCTAAAAGGCGAAAACATAAAAAAATGAGAATAAAAGAAGAGTCAGAGGAAAACACAGAGAGCTTCCCTCTGGGTTCAACATAGCAGGGATGGCTCTCTGTTCCAGGCTGTGTGTGTGTCTGTTTGTCTGATATTTGTGTGTGTGTGTGTGTGTATTGGTGTGCACAGGGAAATTACATATTTCTAAAGATACACTGCCAAAGGCTAGAAATACAATTAATACTCGAGATCCTGACAACTCCCACCACTACAACACACACACACACACACACTCACACACACACTCCCCTGAGGCTCATATATCTTCAGCATTAGGTGTGTGACCGTTGATATGTTGCAGAGGTTGCACTTTTAATCTGCATCCTCACAGCGAAGAAATAACAGCCTAACCTCTATCTAAACACACACACACACACACACACACACAACACACACACACACACAAGCAAAAAAGCAAGATCGCCGTCCTTGGATTTAAGAAAAGTGTGCGTGTGTTGTTTGTGTCCAAGTGCACGTTTGTATGTTTCTGTGTTTTACAGCCCCGCCCAAACTGAAGTACCTATGAGGTCCTTACATAAAGACAACACCTATGAGCCCACGTGTAGAAGCACACCAGCACAGACACACACTCGCTCCCTCACCACAGCACTTAAGGACGATCTCAGATTCACCTCATTAATGAAAATAAAAGTCAAGTCTGTAATATTTCACCACGAAGCACCTCGACAGCAGCCTCATCAAATTATCAGCCTCTTAATCATGACAGCTTTAAGAATGTCATTAATTTGGCTCATTGCCTCCACACACACACACACACACACACACACACACACAGAAGTTTGAAACTGTTCTTTTCAGAGAAGACGTACATTCGCCTCAATCTCTACATGTACAGGGACACAAACAAACAAATAACTTAAAACATACAAAGACACACTCAACCCATGGCCCAAAACACACACACACACACGCAGCTGCAGACAGGGCGACACCCTGGAGCTTCGTGACTTGGATAAATTGGATTAAATCGACGAGTAGCAGATGCCTTTTAGTGGATTTTAATTATGTCTCCCTGCATGGAGTCAAATACTGAGAGCTAAACCATAACTCACCATATCTGACTGAACGGCAGAATTCCTTTAAACTCTGGAGCAGAGCTACATCTCTCTCTCTAACCTTTGGGAGACAGAAAAATAACTTTATCCAGAGATCAACAAATAAGAAATTGGATGTGAATATGGTTTTAAATCATATGTAAGCATTTCTTTGAGTTTTCTTTGTTTCTTAGGTCGACACAGATAGAGCTGCTGTATACATGGAAGCTATTAATGCTAATGCTAACCGTCTGATTTTTATCCCGAAGAAAAGCAAAGATCATCTAATTTGAAGGAAGAGAACCATGATCTTAAATCGTCTCAAGCAGTTTTTGTGCCTAAACCTAACAAACTCACGACTGTTTATCATTGTAACCATGACAACCACGGTCCAGTACACCTGCCACTGTAGGGGCGCTAACAAACGTCCTGTATGTGTCATGCCTCAGCTGGATAGCTGAGTTCCCTTTTTTGTTTCCCCTAGTGTGTTGTCTTGTACTTCCTGTTTTATTTTGAGACTCACCTCTTTTCTCATTTCAGGTTCCTCACTTCCTGCCCTCATGTGTCCTCCCCTTGTGTGATTACCTGCCCTGCCCTAATGTGCTGCACCTGTGTCTCATTGTCTTCCCTCTCCCTGAGTATTTAGTCTCTGTGTTCCCTCCCTTCTGTGCCAGTTCGTCTAGTTCTGTATGACTACGTTCCAGCCTTTATTCCCCGTGTGCCTTACTCGTATCTTGTCTAGTTTTTGGTTTTTGACCCTGCCTTTGCCCACCGATTTTGATACCTTTGCTCCGCGGACTGATCTCCAGTGTACCGACTTTTGCCTGATTAAAGGACATTGTGAACTCGCTACTGTGTCAATCTGCATCTGAGTCCGAGCCATTGTTCAGCCCTGACAGTATGGTTGTTCAGGTTGGAGCACATGTTGGGAGCCGGTGCCGGAGAAATGTTCCTACCAGCGACCTCCCAGCCCGCTGGTCACTGAGCACGACACTGAGGCCCTGTTGGCTTTAAAGTTACTGCCCCCATCCTTTTCTAAAGTAGGTAAAACAAAGTTTTCTTGATCTTCCTGCTATAAAACATCACATCATACCACAGCTGCAGAGTGGCTGCAGCACAACAACATCTTCAGTGGTTAGCGCTGTAGTCTGTCAGCAGGATGGATGCTGGGTGAATGTATATTGTGATAAGCAGCAAGAAGAGGAAAGCTCTGAGCCAAACCACGCACTAATGTAATTCAAAATGGAGCAGAGAGGAAATCTATTTTAAATCCTGCTGTATTAATACCATTGCTGCCTACAGGAAGGGAAGGGACAATTGAGTTGGAGAAATTTGCAGAATGAGGGGTCCGGAGAAGGGCGGGAGAAAGGGATACTGTAGTGAGGGAAAGAAGGAGGGGGTGTTGAAGGCGAGAGTCTCATTTGTGGGAGGGAAAGATGGGGACAGTGACAAACACAAGACTCAGAAAGAAGAAAGTAAAAAGAGAGACAATGAGGGACAGAGGGAGAAGAAGAGAAGCAATATGAAAGTGGAAATACATGAGAGAGACGTAAAGTCAAAAACAAGGCTGATAGAAGAAAAGAAAAAAAAAGGAGGAGGAACAGGGGGAACAGGCAGAAACCGAGAGCTAGAGGGGACGAGAGGAAGATTTAAAGCAGCGATATAATGAGCCAATTGATGGTGAGGCCTGGGGTTAAGCACCTGAAGCCAGCCAGTAATTGGCTGAGAATGGCAGAGTGACAGACAGAGAGATACAGGCTGCGACCTGGAAGGAGAGAGCGATGGAGGCAGGAAGATGGAGGGAGGTACCGAACACATTCATCGCCAGATAAAAAATGTCATCGTGGCCGGGAAAGTGGAGGAAAGGAAGAGAAACGCTCGAGGACCCAGATTAAAGGCATGAATCCAGCTGCTCGTTACAATAATGTCACTCAGCCAATTATATCTGCAACAGTCAGATTAAATTATAAAAGAAAATGTCTTTTACTTCAAAAGCCATTTGATTTTCATCGTGGTGTGTGATGATACCTCCAGTGGGTCTTGTGTTATGAATAATCTTTGACGATGGATCTTTTAAAACCATTTCCTTGATCATTAAAGCAAAATCCCTAATGTGGCTTTTTCAGGGCTGTGATTTGAAAGAAAATAAAAAATTGTTTTCATAAATCCCAGTGTCATGTTGGGTTCTTTTTTTTTCTTTTTTTTTTCAGAAAATTATTTTTCCAAAATTATCTGTGTCCCCCTGTTGATCATCATCAGTTTTAACATTCACTCTATTGCTGTAATAGAATCAACTAAACTGGTCCATCCGTCCATCCATCCATTTTCTTCAGGTTGGGTCATGGTGGCAGCAGGTCAAGTAACGTAGTCCAGACATCCTTCTCCCCAGCATCATTTTCCTGCTCTTCCTGGAGGATTCTGAGGTGTTCCCAGGCCAGATAAGGTACATAATCTCTTAAGCGTGTTCGACCTTGAGGCCTCCTCCCAAGTTGAATGTTCCTAGAAGACCTGGATTTAAAGGCACCCAGGAGGATCCTAACCAGATGCCAAACCAGCTCAACTGGTTCCATTTGCCATGAAGCAGCAACAGCTGATGTTTCTCACAGAGTGCCGAGCATACTGATGTAGTGATGGAGAGACTGATCGGCTTGAATGAAAAAGAGTTCAGAGAATCGTGCCACAGTCTCGTGTCAAACCAACCATTCCTGCAGACTGGTATCTCTCTCCTGTCCACAAGGCTTCCCCCAAGTCTGCATCCCACCCCAGGAGTTCACCTGATCTGCCACCTGCCAGGTGACTGCGCCCATAACAGGTGAGTTCTGACAGGAAAGCAGGAGCATATATACAGTATGTAATTATTTCACTATAATGCACTTTATCTAATGAAGAGCTTAAAGGCAAGAACTAGATAATTACCTGCAGCATTTACTCTGATGAGGGTGGACTCTGTGATACTCCTAATATCTGAGATAAACACATACAAAAAAGGTATATTTTGAAATTGCCTCGTATAAGGGGGTGGGATCAGGAGCAGGGCTGAACCAACTGTTTGAAACACCTTTCCATGGGAGGGTAGGTAATGAGATCTAGCAGGAAGGTAGAGGATTTCATTTGTGAAACCAGTTTGACCAGAATCAGTAAAGTGATGAGTTTAAATTGGCTCTGGGAGGTTATGTCAGGAAAAAACTGTGAGGCTGCGGGAGCAGGTCAGATGTGAAGTCTCATATTTCCCTATTATTTCTAAAGGAATTGAGAAATTCCTCACATTAAGTTAAAGATGGTTCAGTGTCAGGAACAGCAGAGAGGATCATCCTCACCTCAAATAAACTGTGGAACTACTGTCAAAATATTAGAAAGAAAAATGATTTTCATAATAAAACATATTTATGGCCAGAATTGACAAGTTAGTATCAACCATTAATTAGCAGCTATGGTATCTGTGCAGTCTGCACGCTGTCGGCCAGTGCAACAGAAACGTGGTTGGCACCACTGCTGCAGCTCAACACGATGTGCACTGTAGTGTTAGCATGCAGCAACACCTCCTGCACAACACACCGTGAATTAGAAACTCTACAAGCTCAAAGGTGAGCGCAACAACACAGAAACAAGTTTCTCTGAAATCAACACAAGCTCTAGCATCTTTTGCTGGCACATCATAAATTCCCCTCATGGTTAAATGGTCATTTTCACTAAAAGGCTGATGTGATTGTATTTTCCATCTAATGCTCATATACACCACTAAACTTGATGGGTTGTTTTTGCTTTTAATGTTTGGCTATAGATGAAAAAAAGAGAAAAGCCTTTTCAAAACGTGAGGCTCTTGTTTTTTTCTTTTAACGAGTTATTTATTTGGTCTCTTCTTTGCCTGTCTGCAGATCGAAGAGACAAGAGGGGAGCACTTCTTAGGCTTTGTGCTGAGACGCCTCTTTCCAAATGTCACAACACTGTCGCCGCATCGAGCGAGCATCTTACAATACACCCACTGTGTCTTTGTGTGTCTGTGCAACCTCTCCGCAGTGTGGTGTGCGTCCAAATATACACCTGTGCCTATATATGTGTATGTGTGTGTGTATTACAGGGTCCAAAACCAAGACGCCTTATGACCATTAGTGTCTTTGTGCTGTTCTGCTGGTGTGTTTTTGTTTCTGTGTGTGTGTGTGTGTGTGAGAGAGCGCTTTAAGTGTCAGAGATTTTTGTCTTGTCCACTGGCTTAATGGGGGAGTATTGACTGGCATCCCATGATATGGCTCCCCCCAGCTGGAGGCACAGACAGCAGAGTGGGATTTATTGAATCAAGAAAAACAGAGGCAGAGAGAAAGAAAGAGAGCGAGTGATGACATGCAGACGTCAGGGTGGAAAAATGATATCCAGTGTCGCTGATGCAGAGTTTGTTGTGACCTTGTTTGTCAGTCAGTTACACAGAGACTGATGCTAACTACAGTTCAGTGATGAGAAGTTTGTACTTGGATTCATCCAGACGTTGCTGACTGAACAGGACATGGACAAGTAGGAGAAAATACACAACAGGCTAAATGAGAGTCACGGTAAACTGACTTTAAATGTAACTACGGTGTCATTGCAAGGACGTCCACAAAGGCAGGTGATACGTGACTCTGTATAAGCTGTGTCCATCCTTTGGAGGACATGGTCTGCTCCAGCGTGGCCCTTCGTAGCCGTCGTAGACCGCGAAGGCAGAGCCCATACAGGACGGTCTGGCCTACAGAGGAGTTTCACTTTGCATCAGCAGCTGTGGCTTCTGTCAGCCCAGTCACGCCGCTGTGACGCAGTCGCTCTTCAAACGCAGCGTCTGAATCGAGACACAGCAACTGCACGTCTCGTGTCCCTGTGGGTGAGTTTGACATCTGTTCCTCTGTGTCAACACACTTTGTTTTTGTTGCTCACGTTTGTCTCGACTAACACGTAACTGACCTCAGTGCAGTTTGTAATCTTGATTTACAGTACTTCAGAGCTCAAGTCCTCCTCCATCAGTCATCGGTGTTACTTGGTGGACCCGCAGCTGATGTGTCATGAGATGTACCATGGACTTTAAGGAGGGATGGTTAAGGGATGCTAAGCTACATGATATGATGTGAATCCACGTCCCATCACGTCATGCTGTAGCTGTCGCTGCTTAAAGTCCCGACCAGCAGGTGCTGGAGGGGGGTTAGTAAAAGAGAGATAAACTCTCCATGAACCCACATGTTGCAGCTGACCGTGACGAAGGTCCTGCAGTTAGAGCTCAAACTGAAGGACCACTGAGTCACTTTGAAGCGCTCGACCCTTCATGGTAATTCTGACCTCTGCTATCGCTGCAGATGAAGGAATATGGCGTGTTTATATTACTGAGCGCCCTCGTGAGCTTTCACAAAGGCTCGACAAAGCTCTCATCAGCCGGGCTTTCATCACAAACCAGACGCGGGGCCCGGGTCCACTGAGGGACTGAGCATCTCAAATCAGAGGACAAAAAAAATATGAAATTTGTTTTGGTCTGGCAAATAAAAAAGCTCAGCTGGGAGATCTTAAAACTGCACTCAGTTCATTTGAAAAGGTGTTTTACTGGTGAGGAATAAAGCTCAGAGCAAACACAACAAGAGGCAGTGATGATGTCAATCTCTCTCTGTCTCTCACATTATCCTCCTTATCTGTCTCAGTTATTCTTCTTCGTTGTCTTTTCCTCTCTATCTTCTTCTCCATCAGCTCTCTGTCTCTCACCTTCCACCTCGTTTTAATTTGGACATTTCCCCTTCCAATTTTCTCCTCTTTCTTCCCCTCTCCAGTCCTCCTACCCTTCAAATTTCCTTGTTTTTCTTTCTCTAATCATCTTCTTCTTGTTCTCTTTGCTCCCTAATTTACATGCTCCTCATCTGCCTCAACCCCCCTCCCCCCACCACCTCCCCCCTCCAGCTCTCATCAGTAGTGGGAAACTGGACAAAGACTAGAGGAGGTCACTGGAGTCTGCTGGCTACTCTTAATGAGCTCAGCATACACACACAAAGAAAGAGCATCTTTACACAACAACACATGTGCACGCACACAAACAGACACACACATTCACACCCAATCTGTCTTTTATTGCCTCTTGTTATCTGATCTGGTGAATGAATCCCATTCACTTCAGCTTTATTGGTAAAGTGTGTGTGTGTGTGTGTGTGTGTGTGTGTCCAGCTACACACTCACAGTAATTAGTGTGACAGACAGAACCAGTCGAGCATGGAGCTCTCTACTAATGTCGGCCAGATCACCTGAGTGGTGTGTGTGTGGCAACAAACTGATGCTGCATTGATCACCTATCTGCCTGTGTTGCCTGTGTGTGTGTGTGTGTGTCTGACACAAACACACTGACTCTGAACTCTTTTTTCCCTTGAGTTTCTTCTCATCATATTTCATCCTTCCTCTTTTCTCTTTTCCTCTTTTCTTTTTTTTCTTCTCCTTTAAATCACCTTTATTCTTCAAAATTAAAATTAAACATTAGTTTAAATTTGATTTCCTAATTGTTTTGGGATAACTGTAGATACGTCACATGCAGATCTGTTTATGGCCAAGAGGATGTGAACACATTACACCCACATTCGACTGTGGAACCTCTGATGCATTAATGTGCAGCTTGAAGCGCTTCAGTCCTCTGAGAGTTTGCCTGCAGGGATTTGCTCCCATTCAGCCACAAGGACAAAAGTGAGGCTCTCAGCCTGCATCGCTCTTCATGCCAAAGGTGTTGGATGGGGTTGAGGCCTTTGCTCTGTGCAGACAAGTCAGGTTCTTCCACACCAAACTGGTGTCTTCATAAACTTTTACCACAAAGTTGGAAGCACTGAAAATATCAGAGTACGCTGTGGCATAAGAATGAAAGGGCCTACCTCACAACATTTTTTTTAATCTTCTTTATCTTTTGTCATTTCCTTTCCTTGTCTGTAGAGGCTCTGCTCCTCCCTCCCTCTCCCTCTCAGTTCTGTTCATCCTTGTTGCTCTCTCTCTCTCTCTCTCTCTCTCTCTCTCTCTCTCTCTCTCTCTCTCTCTCTCTCTCTCTCTCTCTCTCTCTCTCTCTCTCTCTCTGTCTCTGGTTAAACTGAGACTTTTGATCAGTCCAAGCACATCTAAGCTCCAACACACACACATGAGGGTTTCACAAACAAATGGTATTCATCTCTCAGCGTGTGTGTGTGTGTGTGTGTGTGTGTGTGTGTGTGTGTGTGTGGACTGACAGGATCGGAGGAGAGAGAGAGGACAGGATGAGGGAAGGGCAGCTTCAAATAAACACACGAGCACACGCAGTCACAAGAGCCCAGTAAATTGATGGTAATCAACACGCACCAACTTCCTCCGCACACAAACAACAAACACTCCCCTATGAAGACATCTTGGTTGTTACTGCCGTGCCTTCTGATGAGATGAGGAAGTGGAGAAAGCAATCAGCCTTCCGCCTCTGAATCAATCACACACACGCAAAATCACACACACATATTCAGCCCATCACTTTGCCTCAGCTTGGAGTTGGTTTACAAGGATCAGCGAGGAGGTGTGTGTGTGTGTGTGTGTGTGTGTGTGTGTGTGTGTGTGTGTGTGTGTGTGTGTGTGTGTGTGTGTGTGTGTGTGTGTGAGAGAGACTTTTCTTCTGCCATGCAGTAATGACTGCTCTCACTGGGGATCAGACAGCATGAATTCCTGCCTTCCACCTCCACCTCAGTGTGTGTGTGTGTGTGTGTGTGTGTGTGTGTGTGTGTATATGTGTTTGTGTGTGTGTGTGTTGACAAACCCCCTTGTGTGCACATTTATTAGCCCAGAGATTGAAGCAGTGGGCGTTCGAGTGGGGAGAGATGGGGGGAGAGAAAGTAAGCAGCCGAATCATTTCTCTCTATTATTGTGACATGTTTCTTACAGTTTATTGTAATTTACTGCAAAACACTTTGGCAATATTGTTAATTTGTTGGACAGTCGCACATAAATCACACTGGGACAAAAACTAAACTAGGTAGAGAGGGAGAGAGGGGGTGAAGAGAGGGTGAAGAGGGGGTTGGAGAGAAACTGAAGATGTATAAAAACTGGACCTCTTACTGCACAACCTTTACAATTTATATCATAAGGGAAGATTAAATATTAGTTCACCTGTTGAAGGTCCCATTTAGTCGAAAGGTAGATGTCTGTTTTGATTATAAAGCAGGTCTAGGTTCTATATTAATACTGTGAAAGTATCAAAGCCTCAGTCCACAGAGAAATGCACACAGCCTGTATTCAGACACTGAGCCTTAAAACCAGCCGTCAGGACTTCTGGAATTTGTGATGTCACAACAAAGCAGTCACTGCTCTCAGCCACGCACTCAAACAGTCAGCCAATCAGAGGTAACCTTGGCCGATTCCTGTAACTAATTACTGTCATTAATTTGATTCAAATTAGGTTCTGTACGGCATCAATCAGCAATGGTCTCCCATATGCATGAGAAACACCACGTGGGTTTGTGAGGCATCAGTCAAATGTGGTCAGAGCTCCTCCGGAGAGTTTTCACTTTTTTATACCAAAGTTAAAAGGTATAAACAGATTTTTAAACACGAGGAAACCTGCTAATAAAGGTGATTGACGCCTTTTACGCTGCCAGAGAAAGAGTGAGCCATAGCCACTGAGACGCTTCATTCAGTGATTGTGTGTTTTTGAAACTTATGTTGGGGCTGCAGCTCAGCTGCAGTGTAGCTGTGGTGTTTCTGGCTGAACAGCACCGAGCTGGGCAGGAGGCAGGTGTGTCAACAGTGTCTGTGCTATGAGAGAATTATCAGCATGGAAAAAAGTAATTGCTTTTCCATTGTTCAGAGTGGACATCCAGCAGATTAACCCAGTACTGATACTGGTCCTGGTCTTCATCTGTGCCACAGATGTGTTGGACATGTTATTATTTCAATGTTCATATGCAAACAATCACTTCGTGAAATGATTTCAGGTTGTGTTTTATCACTTTTTGAACATTTTGAGCACATTTTAATAACACCATGATATTACTAATAACTATGATCAAATTTTTTATACTGTGTCATGTCTATATGGAAGTAGTGATGTAGACACCCACAGTCGCTCCCTGATTGGGTCTTATCAGCCCCTTTAAAATGCTTTTATAAAGTAAAAATGTATTTATGTTGCTGTTTCTTTACCTGAAATCTTCTTGTTTCGCGACTGACCTGTTGTTACTACAGCTCCAGAGAGAAGCCTGAGATGGTTTTTGGCTCTTACAAACACAAATATATCTTCTGATGGACGTCAACATTTCAGATAAAACACTAGGAAAGTGTAAAATATGGGACCTTTAATATAAAGCAACCCAATTCAACAGTAGCCTCCAACATAACCACACAGTTAAATCATCGCCTCTCATAACCAGATTCAACAAAAACTACTGGGTGTATATGGAATACTTGAATAATAAAGCTTCCTTCTGATATATGACTTTATATCAACTGTTGTTTACTTCCACTCTTGCCTCTGCATTATTACTTGAGCTTATTGCAACATCTCCAGCTGTGGAGAGTCTGCAGTCCATTTTCCTCTCTGTTCTTCTTTTCCTCCTTCCTTTGACTCTGCACACCAACCTCACCTGCACCCTGCTGGAACTCCCCTGCGTGACCCCGGCCACGGCTTGAACACACCACTGCTGAGATATGATGGAGGTTTCAAAGATAGCTGTCTGCATCATGTAGACTGTCTGCTGTGTGGGAACCACAGAATTAAAGCAGCTTGAAATTTCCAATAATACTTTAACCCTTCAGCCAAGCTGATAGACCTGGGATTTCTTTCTTTCTTTCTGCCTTTTTTTCATTAAAGCAAAGGCCTGGGGGAGAAGTTATAATGGGAGATGAAAGAGAGAGAGAGAGAGAGAGAGAGAGAGAGAGAGAGAGCGAGAGAGAGAGAGAGGAGAGAGAGACTTATACCTGAGAGCTGTCCAGTGATACTGTCAAAAGAGTGTTTGCCTCCTCTCGGAGGAGAAGAGAGAAGATAAGAAACCCTAAAACTTGCCCATGTACAACTTATCTGCAGTTTTCATTATAAACCAGATAAGGACTGGATGAGACACACATGCGTACTATATTATTTTCTTGTTTTTAAGACATGTAACTGATGAAATGTACTGTGATCCACTGAAATTCAGGTCGGGCAGATGAAATCATAATGGTTTGTTCAGTGGTTTCAGATGATGGCTGACAACCTGAGGGACAGGAGCAATGCTGGAGCAGATTACAGCAGTTACCTGGATGAAAACAATTTAGAAGATTCAGACACTTTTAAACCAGCTAAGCTGCCAACCAGCTAGTCAAGGAGGAGGGGGAGGAGCCAATGTCACCATTACCTTGAGGTAAACATTCACCTGATGCAGTACTGTCACTAAGTCCTCCGCCATCAAATAAAAAACTTTGACTTATATAGTAAATGATGGCCATCAACATTTTAAAAAATCCATAAACATAATAAAGAGTGGAATTGAACTGAGAATGTAGACAAATGTGCTTGTTTTTCTAGCCATATACAATTTCCAAGGCAAAGCCAGTGACTCACAAGAAAAGCCAAAGGTTTAAGGTCTCAGATGTTTTTATTCCATGTTTCTATCTGCTTCAGAAGCTGAGTAATAAAGGATTTAGTTTTTCAGAAAAGCCTCAGTTTTAGGAGCTTGTTTTTGAACAGTGCTGAGGTTTTAGATGGAGACTCAGGTCTTATGGGTCAATGTAAAGAGAAAAAGTTTATACTTAAAAACATGAACTGTAAACACACTGTTGGCTGATATTAGGGAAAGATGATGGTTTTGGTTAAATATTAAAAAGGCAACAGTGACTTTGAAGCACAAGACAGAGCAGAATGTCTGTTTCAATATTTAATATTCAATGTTTTTTAAATATTAAACCAAAAGCATAGTAAGTAATGACAGCAGAGAAGGAGCTGTGGGAGCGGCTCAGACAGATCCTCCCTCTGCTGGGAGGCTAACACTGAGATCAATGAACAGATGCAGGGGTCGGGCTGGACGCCGCAGTTTGCCAACTCAAAGTAACGATATGAGCGGCTGTCTGAGAACAGGAGGGTTCGACTGTAACAACTGCGAGGGAGGAAAGCTGATGTGTGTTAGTGCGTGAAATACGGCACCGAGGCCACATCCATAAACACTGTGATTTAATGCCTGACGGCCAGATCCCTGTCGGATGAGTCCTGATCTCACAGCCCTGATGCATCGCGTCACGTCCCTGCGTACATAACATCCTGTCACCGAGCAGGGGGAGCGCTGTGCATCACATCAGGTGGGAGGGTGTTTGTGTGTGTGTGTGTGTGTGTGTGTGTGTGTGTGTGTGTGTGTGTGTGTGTGTGTGTGTGTGTGTGGTCATGTTTTCAGACACCTCTGTGATGCTGCCACAGAGAAATTGTGAGGTGTGCTATACTTACAATTAAACATAATTACACACACGAAAGCTTTTATATCTTGACTAAATTTTAATTGACAACTTAATGAAGCACTAAAGAAACTCTACAAAGGGTAAACTCTTGTTTTGTTTTGTTTTTCTCATTCAGGACAACAAACCAACTGACCTCTCTCTTCTGTTCCCGCCTCACCCTCTTTTCTCCATTTCACCATCCCCCTCTCTCTGTTCATCTGTTCCTCGCTCTTTTTGTCCTGCTCTCCTCAAATGTCTCTCTCACTCGCTGACACCATCAAGAAGGCCCTCATTAAGCACCAATCAACAAGACCGCAAACTCACAATCACCACGGCAACTCGTTACCACCTTAACCTGCCGCAGTGGAGATGAAACGATCAAGCCTCTGCCATTCTCATTATTGTTAGCATCATTGTTTGATTGTGTGTGTGTGTGTGTGTGTGTGTGTGTGTGTGTGTGTGTGTGTGTGTTTGAGCCTCTTCAGCAGTTATTTACGGCGTTGTGGTGCTAACAAGAGCAATGTGCCGATGTCAAGATGGCTGCAATCAGCTTGTGTTGGAGAAAGGTCTCAGGAACACGAGTGGGCTTGGTGCCGTTTGAATGACCATCACCACTGCTGTAATTCTGTCTTCATTAGTTCTCTTTCTTCTTATTGTTGTTGTTGAAAAAGAAAAGATAAAAAGACTTTAAAGCTCCACCCAGTCTAAAGGTAGATGTCCATGTGTTTGTGATTATAAAGCAGGTCTAGGTTCTATATTAATACTGTGAAAGTATCAAAGCCTCAGTCCACAGAGAAATGCACACAGCCTGTATTCAGACACTGAGCCTTAAAACCAGCCGTCAGGACTTCTGGAACTTTGTGATGTCACAACAAAGCAGTCACTGCTCTCAGCCACGCATTCAAACAGTCAGCCAATCAGATGAAAGACTCAGAGCCTCTCTTCCGATTGGCTGACATATTCTCTGGCTTCATGTTTACTCGTGCTCCTTTCACAGCAGAAAGTTTTGAAAAATGTAATCAACCCTCTTGTTTTAATCTCTGAGAATAAGTCAACACAGATCACAGTCTCTCGCTTAATTAATCATCAAACATTTGATCCAATTATTTTTCAGGAAAACGCACATTACCCACGTTGCTTTTGTTCATTTTCACCTTTTATGATTTGACTGGAAAATCACAGTGTGTAGTGTTTAAGGAGTTTGAATGACACTAAGAGCTTGTTACATCAGACTGCCTCATTGAACAGGATTAAACATGATGGTCCACTCAGCTGACAGTTTGCATCACTATCACAGCAGTCCATTTGCTAAAGTCTAAAAACATATGTTTTTTTTTTATTTGTGCTTTACCACGACCTCAAACCCAGTGGATCTGCTCCGCTTTGGTTTGTGATTCCATTAAAAGCAGAGTCAACAGTTGATATTTGAACTCAACAGCAACACAAACAGACTCCAAAGGTCAAATAGACTTCAGTGTTCGGAGCAAACTGTGGCTACAGTTGCTGCTGCTAAGCTAACAGGCAGAGAAGATGAGACGGTTTCCCACAGCCAGCACACCAGCTGTGGACAGAGACGCCCCCTACACTCCTGCTGCTACAGCTACCATGGTACCAAAGTGAGCAACCTGCTAATGGACCATGAGAACGCTTATTCCACTTTAAAAGGAAGATGATCCCCCACTCCCAGACCATTCTGGAGATTTCTAATATTATATTCTAATATTATCATATCTCCGAAACACAGTCTGTTCCTTTTTGTATCATTACTGCAAACTGAATGATGTGATAAGCAGCTATATTATAGGTCTGCACATACTGTGCTTTGGAAAACAAGAACAGGTCTGACTGACAGTAAAGCACAGATGCACATACACACACCTTCGCCTCACCCTCCTCCAAGGACATAAAAGCTCCTTACAGTCCACCATGACTTATCAGAGCTGTTGTAAAGTGTCAAAGATTGTCCACGTTGGCCTTTGATCACACAGCGAGTCCTCTCCTCTGCTAGAAGATCTTTAATATCGTCTGGAGGTGACCCTCTCCCCTGTCACAACATCTCTGCACCTGTAGACTGAGACCAGATTGTTTCTGTCACTTTCAATTCAATTCTGAGAGACAGTCAGAGAGTCAAGGACCTCGCCAGAGAAACTGCAAAGGCCATTTTCTCCACAGGGTGAGGACCTCTGAGCCGCTCCGGTTCACACCCCCAGTCACTGTGTCCACAACTGCAAGTGTGCACCTGAGCAAGGCACTATCAACCATACTTCATCAAACCTCTATTATGAGAGTCTGAAACTCCTCAATGACTGACATACATCAAACGTTTGAGTTTCCAAAGGAAAAAAAGCTTGGTGCTGGAAGCTGTGACCTCAGCTCCACACCTACAGGTTAAAACATCTTCCAATCCCCTCCTACCTTTATTACAACCACAGAGGCATTTAAAGGTCCCACGTTTCACTCTTCTTCTGTGTTTTATTTGAAGAGTTGATCTCCATCAGAAGATATATTTGTGGTTTTAAGAACCAAAAACCATCTCAGTGTAGTGTTACATCTCCTCTCTCAGGCTTCTAGAGAGGATGAAAGCCTCTCTTCTGATTGGCTGACTGTTTTCTGAGTCACTCACTAAAAATCTAGCAGATTTCAGGCAAACACCAAATCCTGCAAGGTTGGATGATGGGATGTGGACCTTTAACAGATGTTTTAATTCAGTTCAGTTTCATTTTTGTAGTGACAAATCATAACATACAATATCTAAAGGCACTTTATAGGGAAAGGTCAAGAACTTGCAATATTATAGAGAGAAACCCCACGGTTTCCACAGTGAGCCAGCACTTGGCAAAACGTTTGGCTTTTTTAAATTTTCATTCTAAACTTAACAAACTTGAAAACATTAATTTTATTTTCATTTTACATGTCTTTCAAAACTTAGACATGAAACCATCAGCACTCCAAATTCAGACTGTCAGAAATTACTTAATCGAAAAGTTGAACAGCTCATGATGTTGGGATTAATGCAAACAGCAGTCTGGATAAAAATGACTCTTTTTTATAATTAAAAAAAAAATCCTGTCCTGCCTGTACGTCAAATTTGTCCCCGGCTGCTTTTGAAAGCATTTTGAGACAAATCTGTCTGTCTGAGGACGTCTTCTGAAGAAGTTTGATTTCACTCACTCTACCACACACAGTGATCCACAGTCACACACACACAGAGAAAATCAAACATTCACAGTGAGCGGTGTGATGGAAATTGCCCCACTTTTCATCACTTGTTCAATTCAGTGTGTGGTGCTGTTGACTGCACGTGTCAGAAAATGCAGCTATCAGCTCTAATCCACTCTGTTCACCTCGGCTGCTTCAACAAGAAAGAGGGAAAGAGAGTCGCAGAGAATCAAAGCTGCTGCTGCATTGCCGCTCACCCAACCACTAAAACTTCCTTTCTCTTCTCTTCTTTACATAATCTTCTCTTCCAGGCCTCATCGTCATCTCAGTCTTTTTCATGTCTTCTCTGCATCTTTCTATCCTTTCCCCCTCCATCTTTCCTCTCCTTCCTACTTCCAACCACTCATCCTTTTCCACTCCCCTGCCTTCTTTTCCCGCCTCCTCTGATCTATAATCACCTTTGTTTTCCCACTCCCTCTCCCACCCAGCCTTTCCATTGCCCTCTACATCCCTCCCTCCCTCCTCCCCTCTCTTCTGACCTCTCTCTCTCTCTCTCTATCCACCACCTCCTCCTTCTATTCTTCCCTGCCTCTCTTGTTCCCTCCCGCTGTGCTTAGACATAGAGAAACAAGCTTGTTGCCCTGGAAACAATGCAAATCGGCCCCAACAGGCCAATTACAAAAGAGCACCAATTACGGCTGGACCTGTTCCGTTTAATGGGTTTCATCCTGTCTGCCTGTTAGATACCACACACACACACACACACACACACACACACACACACACACACACACACACACACACACACACACACACACACATACACACAAACACACAAACACACTCACACACAGGGCATCGACTTCGCCGTCCCTCTTGACCAACTACAGTGGTTGTGAACTTGGTAAAAGGGAGTCCTGCTGTGTGTGTGTGTGTGTATGTGTGTGGGAGGGGCTTGTTTTTTACATCTTTGTGGGGACCAAAGTGCTGGACCCCACAAGTTTAAATGGCTGTTTGAGGGCTAAGACTTGGAATGTATTATGTCAATACTGGTCCCCATGAATATATTAAGACATGGGTGTGTGTGTGTGTGTGTGTGTGTGTGTGTGTGTGTGTGTGTCTGTACACCATCCACTCACCAGCTGCTGCTAAGAGGCAGATTGATGCCAAAGTGATTGGCTGTGTTTGCTGCAGCCAGCGACGAGTACGACTACACTCTCACCCCACAGAGAGGTGAGAGGGGGCGAGAGAGAGCACTGCTTACCACAGGAGAGCGAGAGAGAGACAGAGAGAGAGAGAGAGAGAGAGAAAGAGAGAGAGAGAGAGAGAGAAGAGAGAGAGAGAGAGAGAGAGAGAGAGAGAGAGAGAGATCCATCAGATGTAGATCATCTCTGAGACCTTGTTATCTCTCCTCCGAGGGAAGAAGGGTGTGTGTGTGTGTGTGTGTGTGTGTGTGTGTGTGTGTGTGTGTGTGTGTGTGTGAGTGTGTGTGTTTGTTTGTTGTGGCCTTCTCATTTTGCTTTTTACAATTATCACTGTGTGAGTGTGTGGTTGTGTTTGTGTGTGTTCAGCTTTGTTGTTACAAGGCTCTTATTGATGTTTCTGGTTTGGAGGAAGATAAGGGGCATTTAGACTCTACTTCTGTGTGTGTGTGTGTGTGTGTGTGTGTGTGGTGACAGGGACAGAGCTAGCTACCTAGTGGCTGTATACTGCTTCCTACCCAGACTTAATGAAGGAGAAATTGGATCCTGATGGCTTCACGACAAAAGACAGCCCTGCAGCATAGTGCGTGTTTGTGTGTGTCTGTGTGTGTGTGTGTGTGTGTGTGTGTGTGAGAGCGACTTATTTGCGGGCAAAATGGGCAACATTTTCTTCTAATAAAGAGCCTCTATTTCTTTTGTGCTCGCCTGGCTTCCTCCTCAAACTCTGCCGCTTCATTGGCCGTGTGCTTTTGTGATTGTGTGTGTCTGTGTGTGTGTGTGTGTGTCACAACCCCTGTGTGCTACGGTACCTTATTACCCAGAATTCGTTCTGTTTTGTTGCATGAGGTCTCAGGAAAAAAAAATCAGCAGGAGAGGGCAGAAACAGAGCACGAAAGACGCACTAACTGAGAGAAGAACCCCAGAGGATGATGGGTAGTTGCACTAACCTGCAGAAGTGCGGCCACATCATGAGTCCTGTGTGTATTGTGCGTTTGGTATTTGTTGTTTATTTTGTTCTTGAAGAAAGTGTTGGAGGTTTTTATTTTTCCCAGACGTTCATCACACATCTGTTTTACACACATATTCCCTGCACCCTCCTGTCGCCTGCACACACACACACACACACACACACACACACACTCTCTCTCTCACCCCTGGTGATACTCATCCTGTCTGCTCACAGCTCTCTCTCAAGTGTTGATTACAACCGCTACACTGCTGCGAGAGCGAACAGTGTGTATGCATGGTAATGTTTGTGCATGAATGCAACACAACATTTTTTATTTTGGGTGGTAAATTAAGTTTGTGGGTTTGTTTTTGCGTGTTTGTGTGTTTGAGGGCCAGTGTCTTTCTGCTGAATCGAACGACTCCTCCAGCTTCTTGTTTTCATGTCTGTCGCTGGTTTTTAAGCAGTTCACACTCCATCTCTCACAGACAAACTTCACACCTTCTCCTCACAGCTCCACAACGACTCACACGTTCACACACCCTCAGAATAGAGGCCTGTTACTAGGAAGATCTGAAGTGTTGTTGGCGTATCTGGGTAGATTTCTCTGGATGTATGTTTTCATTGGTCGAAATTAGCTCAATGAAGGCAGTGAGGACCAGGCCTTATGGTTTGGACATAAATGCCACTTTAACTGATCATTTAAAGAACCCGTCAAATGAAAATCAAGTGTTTCACCTTGTTAACATCCACATGTTTTTAGATCAAAGAGACACATGATGAGTGAAATAATCAGTAAACACCATGACTGAGTGTTTCCACCTTGACCTGCAGTGAACCAATGACAGTCTCAGGGATTCATACGTCATAGAACCTAAGGAACCAATCCTGTCAACTTGTGGGGGGGGGGGCTAAATAAACCCGAAACCTTGTCAGTACAGAGAGCCAGAGTTAGCATTAGCACAACCACTGACTATGGTTTAAACAGATGCTTTCTGGCTCTTTTTAAGCTGGCCCCTATAACACCAGCCAGAGATTAATATTATATAAATATCTTTTTCTCCTTATTCTCAGATAAATGATCATCTTCAAATGAGCTGAACATCAGCTGAACTCCAGCATAATACCAGAGCATAAAGGGAGCTAGCTGCTGACCTTGACTTTTTAATCAAATCTTTTATCTTTATCTGTTGATTCAGTGAAGTGTTTTTACCGCCTGTTTGTTACAGAGGCCCAGAGAGGCAAATCATTTTTTGGGTAGAAAGAAAGAAGAATAAACTTTTTTCATTTGCCTTATCTTTGAAAACAAGATGCAAGTTTCTTCCCAGAAAAAGAAAACAAACAAAAATGATCTTTCACTTGTGTCTCTGGGCTTCCGTAGTTTCTACTGTGCAGTGCAGTTTTATTTTCAATCCAAGTTCTTCCAAATAGCCAAATGGTCCACAGCTCAGGATAATAAAACACCTCCAGGGAACATGCACATACAAAAGATGGAGGCCAGTGTCTGGAAGCTGTGTGCCATGCTCAAGGGCATCTGAGCAGAAGTTATTGAGAACAGGACTGTGTGAGTGTGTCATCAGTCTGCTGCTCTGATCCCTGTATTTTCATGGTGATTCAGAGGTGATCTGGTATTCAGAGCCTGTCCTGAGTCCCATCGCTCTGATTGATCTGATGATGAAAAGGTCCTTTCGAATCTAGAGGCACACAAATACATATTCAAGCACGACAAAGCAGGCACACACACTTGCATATGCTAGCACTGAGTGAGGAACAAACACACCTACACACAGATATTCTCCGAAGGTTTTGAGTATAAAAGGCCGGCAGACACTGTTTCCAGGGCAAACACATCCGCCAGCCTGAGTCATAACATTTGATTCAAAAGACTCAGGTTTCATATGCCCTCTAAAATACACCATTTCTCCTGATAAGCCTCATTTTATAAGGGACACCACTTGGGGTCAGACACACACTGCTGTGTCAGACTATCTTTAAAACGACTGGGAGCAAAAACAAAGAAAATTCCCACAATAACGATGATAATAAACACATCTGTTCTGCATTTAGGTCAACAGTCTTTTGCACAGTGAACCTAACAGGTAACAGCAGTACGGTCACATGGTTGGCACATGTGAGGCCCAAATAAGGACATTTGAGGAGGATATTTATCAATATGAAAATAATATTACGATTATATTTTCAGCCATATCGCCAAGCCCGAGCTGCATATATGATTCTACATCAGTGAAACACATCAGCACAGTCACTGGATAACATGAAATTTCTCTTCCAATATGAAATGAGGCAGACAGAGTCTTTTCTGTCTGGTAACTTCTGATGAAGACGCAGCTGCGACTTCATGATGTCTTTTTAAGATTACTTTTTAATGTATGTTGAGAGTTAATGTGTCTGCACGTGTGTGTGTGCACATGCTTGAATGTGTGTGTTTGCATATTGTGAAAACAACACAAACACACACCCACACAAAATAAGAATCATATTAAAGGAAGAATAACTGCAGTCTATGTGCTAATGGGAAATGCAGCAGATCCGCTGTGGCAATAACAAACACACACACACACACACACACACACACACACACACACACACACACACCACACACACACACACACACACACACACACACACTAAAGACACTATACAGTCAACTGGTGCGGTCCCTGATCATGTGTGCTGGAGCTGGCGTCTACCTGCTGCCTGCATGTGGCGTTTAAGGGAACATCTGTAAATTGTAGCATGTAACGATAGTCTGCATGTGAGGTGTTTAGGGACCTCTATAAATAAATAGTGTGCCATGCTATGTGTGGGGGAGCAGGGGGGTTTCTTTGATGGGCTTCTTTGCCTGGGGCCCCCAAAGAGTCTAGGCTCACCACTGCATGCACTCTCTTCTGTAGTGCCATCTTGGATTTAACTTGAGAACAATAGATTTCAAAAGTTGGTCATAAAGATGAATCCAGCATAATAATCATTTCAAGCAGAGAGAGTGGCACATGTCCCTCAAACAGACATGCTTGAGTTAATAAAAAGGGGCCACTCCATCAGGCAGGATTTCAACGCTGCAACAAAGCCGTAACAACAGCCACAATGAGGCTACGCTGAAAGAGTGACAAGACATCAGAGCAAATTCTAAAGAAGAACTCACAAGAAAGTGTGAGGCGCTCTGTGGGTGGTTGTCGGTCTCAGCATGGGAATGAGGGAATGTCGGATTGCAGAGAACCAACAGAAACATGTAGCATGACCTTAAAAGAGAGGAAGGGGAAACTAAAAAAAATAAAATAAAGGATGAAAGGACAGAGGACTGAGGACAGGGACATGACTGACACTCAGACACTGAGAGATGAATTAATGTGCTGACATGGAAACTCAAAGGGACAAGAGCAAATCACAGCAGGACGGTGAGTTTTACATAGAGTAGCATGATAAGAACAGAGAGAAAAAGGACAAAAGAATTATAAGATGTTCTGAGAAAAGAGAGAACACACAAAACAGCAGAGACCAAGAGACTTTCCTCTGAAGAATCGTGAGAACAAGAGGAGGCAGTTTCATCTGATCTGAGCTGAGTTTTTATCCTCCATTCAAGCTCCTCTTCTCTAAAGTGTGATTACATGAGGGTTGACTCATGTTCCCCCCTGTAAAGATGGAGGAAGAAACCGTGTGCATGGGGAGAAATGTGGGGTTTTTTGGAGGGAAATGCTGCAGAGAAACATTGGAAACAGGACAGACTGGAAAGATTTTTTTTTTTATGATCTGTGATTACAGCAACGAAACCTGTGGTTTTCAGTGGAGTACTTCAGCTGTTCATTGTGCAGGTAAAATGATCTTACATTTCTTATAATCAAATCAAGTTTCACATATTCATGCAACTAAACATCAACTGATCAAATCTTAAGTTAGAAAAAATTTATTTGTCTTTGGTCATTTGTGCTTTTACTTCTATGTCCTTTGTGAAACCAAAGTTCTGATAAATAGGAACAGGAAACGAATAATTTTCACTTCCTACAGAACAGGCCCTGTAAGAATGAGCTGCTTCATTTATACACCACTTATAAAAAAAATGAAAAAGTAAGTTTCTGTCTACGCTGTAAGGAAAGGAGGGCGACTCTGGACTTGAAGCTTTTTACCAGCAGAACTAGCCTCTTTGTTCCACCATGTGATTAGTGCAATTGCTCTTAGCATTGTGGAAACAGGCTCCTTCACTTGTGAGAGCCTCCATTATGCCACAGAGCATCGAGATGAAAAGATGCTGTTTGGTCAGAGAGCAGTGAGGAGGCTTGGAGGAGAAGATCATGGAGGGGCACAGTTGTTTACATTTTATTGAGGCTTAAAGTTATGTGGAATTGAGGGCGTGGCCTCTTTGAGTGACAGGTGGGTGAGCATGTGCTTGCCTCAGACCGTCATGCACTGAAATCTCTGCTCCACACAAGCCCCACCTCTTTTGGATTAGCAGGGATGTCCAACTACATACAGGCTCCTTCAAAACAGGTGAAACTGGACATGTAGCGATCAAGTGTCTTTACTGATGAGTGAAATATTTTCATAAACAAAAGAACTGATGAGAAAAACCAAGGCTGAGGCTAACAAAGGTTTCAAATCAAGAATTTGATTAAATGAAAAAATTCCTTCAAATGAAAACCACTCACAGTAGGAGGGTAAAAACACTGCTGCCTCCTTCAACTCCTGTCTGATGGCTGTTACAGACACATTAGTGTGGGAGAGGAGGACAAAGTGGCCAGTGAACTGGATATAATTAGAGCAGTCACCTTTGTCCAGAAGGGAAATGAAGCAGAAACGTCCCAGAGGCCTAAATCCACTCTGCTGAATAAAGGTGAGATGATTGCAGAAGAGGGGTGATGCTGCAGGAGAGCTACACTTTTCAGATGAGCTCCATATCTCTGTAACATTTAGCTGTGGTCTGCAGAAGATAAGGATGTAACTCTGGTGGAGCTCAGTGTCGTCAGAGGAGGTTGATGAGGAGACACAAAAGGAAAGACTCAATTATCATCCAGACCGCGCTGGCTGGATTAAGTTCAGGGGGAAGTTTTTTTTTTTTTTTTTTTAACAAACCAGGGCTCAAATCCACCCTGCAGTTCCTCTAATGACTACTAGAGCCTGGCTTCAAAAGTGAGTCAGTCCCCATAGACCACATTTTCCTCCTTCCTGACAACTGTTGAACTGGTAAAAGAAAGAAATTCAAATAGAAACATCATTTCTAGGTTCCAGGGTTGACTCAAGTCAGGCAGTGCATTTCTTTAACAGATCCAGAGTGTTATTTTATCGTACCTGCAAAAGCTGATCTCTGAACTGTTTCATTCTGGTAGTGTTTTACGCAGAAAGGATGCACTTGCTTAACTGCATCTAAACTGCTTGGCTTGGCAGAACAGTGGAGCAGTGGTGTCAGCCAAATCAGAATATACCCAGCAGGTGAATTAAAAATCCATCTTTATGGGGCAACACATTAGCCAACACTCACATTACCATCCTTCACATAAAGATCTACTTTATAAGAAATGGGCGAGATGGGGAGAGGAAAGAAGGCGCTGGGTTGTAGTATATAACTCTCAGGTGAATGAAGCCTTTATAGAGTGCTGAATATTAGCCAACATTCACATTAGCATCTGCCTCCTATAAAGAAGAGAGGAGGGGAGGAAATGCTGGAGGAGAAAGAGGAACAGAAAAGATACTAAAGGAAGATTTATGTGCAGCAGGTGAATTAAAAGTCCATCTTTATGTGGTAACATATTAGCCAACACTTACTTTATCATCCCTCACATAAAAATATGAATTCATAAGGAAGAGGAGAAGACGTGAGGAGAGGAGATTAGACGAGGATGCAGTTGCACTTTGGAGAGGTAACGCCAAAGTTAAAAGCTGATATTTATAGAGACAAGGATTACAGCCTGTATTCACTGTTTATGTTTGGTGAATATTGAGTTTAAGGCAATATTTTCAAGGAGGGAGAGGAGAGGCAGGAATACAGAGGATGAGAAAGATGAAGGAGGAAAAAAGGAAAGAGGATAAAGATGAAGGAAGAGGAGCGAGGATGCCAAGATGTCAGGGGAGTGTTTGCGTGTGTCGGCAGGCTCTGCAGCAAAGCAGTGTTGCCAACTTCAGAGAGAAAGATCAGCTGAAGAGAAAGAAGCCGATCAGAAACCAGCGACAGGGACAATGAAACCGCAGACGTCACACATGTACACTGCTGGAGGAGTGAGGGAATAACTGGTCCACTGAGACGGGTCTAGAGAGGAAACATTATCCAAATGAAAACCGGGTGATGAATCGTTCAAAAGCCTTAAAGAGTGAGGACAGAGGGGGACGGATGATGAAATCAATCACTACCAAGGCCGCGTCCTCGCTGCACCTCGAGCAAAAATGGAGAGTTCATTTCAGCTCGCCTCCTCAATCCGGTCTTCACATCGCTCTCACAAATGTGCCACGCTACAGGAGACACACGGCTAAAAAACCGCCACCGAATCCCTCGGAGCCACCAAAGAGCTTTTGGGTGAAATGGCCTGAATCCTATTCTGAGCGACGGCTGCCTGGCAGCTGGCTGCAGCCCCCGCCACAACAGTGGAGCAACAATGGTGGAGGAGCTGGTGGAGGAGCTGAGGGGGATTTCCACACAAACTCACAAGAGGCTTCATTTGTGTCAGAGCCAGAAAATCATCCAGCTCTTCTTCCACCAAATCAAATCTGTTAATACATCTTGTCCTTTATTATTCACTGACTGATCACTGAGACATCAATCAGCCTGACAGTCAGACCACAAGCCAGTCGCTGACACAGGTAGTCACACCTTTCTTTTTAATTGGATCTTCATTTCAGTCAGAAGTTTGCAAACTTGTTAAATTCATAAAGGTTTTTCCAAGTGCTCCGAGTTCTGTCCAGATCTGCTCTACTTCCCACGCCACACTGCTGTAAGCAACACTGCCAGTTATCAGCTGTGTCCCAGTTCAGGGGCCATATCCTCTAGACGCTACATTTCAAGACTGACGGCATCACAGTGGTGCCACTACACTGTTTCATTCTCAAGGCTCCTTCACGTATGTCCTTTTTCTGGGCAACAGAGTCTTTTACAAAGATTCTTCATGGCTCAACCCATCCCAGGACTCACTGCTTACAGGTAATGAAAATAATATGGCAGCAAACAACATGGACAGAGATCCAAAGATCACACTGTCAAATGTAAGTTTGGGGTTCAGCTCAGTTCAGCAGTAACGGAACAACTGTTAAAACCAAGGATCTAAAAACCTCAAGTTTTTGTGTGAAAAAGTTTGGTGTTGTCAAGGTTGCTAGGCGACAGGAGCTGGGCTTTGTGACGCGATGGTAAGGGTGGTGACCCAAAGCAAAAATCCTCTGTAGTTTTGGTTTGCCTTCATGGACTTTCCTAAACTGCATCCTCTGAAGGATGGGGCCCCTGAATGGGACACAGCTAATGTCATCGTTGGATAGGATTGGATTTGATAGGCCGCAACTGTTGGCAAATTACCAGTGAGGATGGTGACTGCTTTGTTGTGACATCACAAAGTTCCAGAAGATAGAAAACTACATACAAACCTATACTTTATTTTAATTTGATAAACACTGTTACTGGGCTAAAACACGGAAAACAACCACTTTAATTCTGAGAAGCTCTAATGATAGAAGCCGGCAAGAAACCAACATTTTCAATAATCGGTAGAGTTTTGTGATGACTTGATGTAAAATTGAGACATTACAAAAAATCTGATATGAATATGAAAATGCTCTACAGTGATGATTAAGCCTGTAGTTGGGGGCTGAGAAGAGCTCTAGATGCTAACATGAACAGAAAGGTGAACACAGAAGGTGTAGAGACCAATATCACACACAACAACACACACACACACACACCCCCAATGCTGCCAGTGGCCAGCAGGCTTTTGAACATCTGTCATACCTGCCTGCTCCAATCCCATCACACACAGAGACACACACACACACAGACACACACATGCACACACAGCACCCTGTGAATGGTTGTGGCAGCTCAACACAGCGGCACTAGCCCAGAAACACATGTCCGGTGTATGCATTATACACAAAAACCAACACATACACACACACACACACACAGACCACAACCCCTGTTCCACTTCACATCCACTGTCTGTCTGTCAGCAGGGAGGACACACTGCACTCACAGACTCTTCAATCTCAAGTTTTCTCTGAGCAAAATTAAAGTTTGAAGAGTATCTGTGTGTGTGTGTGTGTGTGTGTGTGTGTGTGTGTGTCCACAAGAATGCTTGTGAAAGCAAAGCAGGAGGGCTTCAGGTGGGCGCAGCAGGGAGTTTGACACTGTGTGTGTGTGTGTGTGTGTGTGTGTGTGTGTGTGTGTGTGTGTGTGTGTGTGTGTTTGCCTTTGTTACAGAGTTGTTCATGAGGTTCACAAATCAAACAGAGAAAGACGGGAAGAGGTGAGGGACAAACTACCTTCTATAGTTTTCTTATTAAACTGAACTGGCTGTGTGATGACAGTGAGAAACATGGCGACTTTTTAAAGAGGTTAGCAAAGATGCTGCTACAGCATCAGTTATATCAGCAGTGGAGAGTCTGTGCACTGTGAAGGCTTTTCTGATAGGTTGAAGTTAGCCCCTGATGCACAGTGACAGACAGATGGTTCATCCAATCACCTGCCAAGTATTTTTGGAAAGTGCCGGCCCTTTCCCAGATGGTTCTGTGTGACAAACCATCTGGTCTGTCAGGTTAAAAATTACTCACTTGATCGAAACACTTGTATTAATCCACTGCTGAAAATAGTCCCCAACAAGACCCCATTTACTCCGGCCTGAGTAACATCACTACAAACTACACCACCCAGATGTCTGGAGAAATCACTGAGCCTTTAAATGAATAAAACTACAGACTTATTACCCTTTAAAAAGTTTTTTTTTAAAGTTTCCAATGATAAAGATGATCATGGAACAGAATGAAAGATGAGGAGAGAGAGAGAGAGAGAGAGAGTCTGTACTATTAACACATCATTTTCACCTGCTGATTAAAGAACTCAGGGGGTGGACACAAGACACCACAAATACACACACAAACACACAATGATTTACCCAACACACAAACAGACACACAGCTACAAGTACACTCATACAAATAAATAAAATATGTGTAAATTCATGCACACACACACACACACACACAACCACAGACAATCAAATTCCCACTTCAATTAAATTAAAGCACCTGCCAACTTCATCCTCCAAAGTTTTGACATAACTTACTTGTTACAAAAACCACAGCCCCAAGACGCACACACACACACACACACACACACACACACACACACACACAAACACATAAACTATATTTTCTTATAGGCAGCTCCTCCACTCTTTATCCACTTCTCTCTCTCCTCTTCTCTCTCTGTTTGTCTTACTCCATCCATCTCTTCTCCTCCCAGGAAAAAAAAACACTGACAAAGGCCTTTGTCTCTTTTCTTTGCATCACAGAAAACTCTGGACAGAAGTAGCTGAGTGAGAACGACAAACAGAAAGAGGGGATGTACAAAAAGAAAGGTGAAGGCAGGGAAGAAAGGAGAAATGGAGAGATGGGTGGAGTGAAAACAGACAAAGGAGTGGAACAAGAAGAAGAGAAAACCTGGTAGGTGGGGGCACAAAGGAAATGTGAATGAAAGACAGAAGAGAATGAGTGAAATGTAAAAAAGAGAGAAAAGGGGTGAAAGAGAGAGGGAGGAGACAAGGACAGTGACACAGAGAGAAAAAACCTAAACAACCAAAAGAGCTTAAAGGACAGTTACAGTTTGGCTCAGTGTCGGCAAAAAAACAACTGGGGTAAGTTTAGGAAAGGAGGGTGGTTTCAGTTACAGTAAGTACTTTCTTTAAGGTCAAAGGTTACAATAATAAACACACAGTTACAGTTGCGGGACGGTTTCCTGTCATTATTAGTACAGCTGCTAGAGGGCGCCTAGAAATAAAACGTAACCGTGGGTCATAATGAGCTGCTGCTCAGACTACCTGTGGGCTTGTCTCAAGAATTAAGGAGCATGAGGGAAAGAGGAAGAAGCGAAAAATGAAAGCAAGAAGAAGAATTAGTGAGGAAGAGAAAGAGAGGAGGAAGGTGTGCAGATGAGAAAACTGTGAACACAGTCCACAGAGAGGAGCAGTACGTGCACAGTGCTGGTAGTGTGTTTGCAGAACACGCACACAGCAACCGACCTGCACCACAGCAGAGTCCTCCTCAGCCAGCAGCTGTCACAGTTACTGTCACTCACTCACCTGCACATTTGGTCCTGGTGACCAGCGGCGGTCCCGGCGGTCCCGTTCCTCCCTCCCCAGGCCTGGACAGCAGGACCTTGATTTCATACTCCACATCTGGGTCCAGGTGCCACAGCTTGTAGGTGGGGGCGTCGACCACGTGGGTTTCCGCCCAGTTCCCTGAAGTGGTGCGGTATTCCACTTCCTTCAGGATGATTGGCCCATCGCCGATGATGCTGTTGGCGTTGGGTTTGATCCAAAGGTAGGTTGCGCCAACGGCGAGAAGCTCGGGTGGAGCAATGGGGGTGGGCGGAGCTGTGAAATGGGAAGCAGGGTGGTTAGTTAAGTGTAGGATCTGTATAAATAAAATCTGTTAAACCAGAAAACACACGGTAACTGCACCAGCACCGGAGCTTATCATTGCTGAATTTAAAACCATTCTGAACCCAGAAAACTATTTTAAAGTCCAATCAGTGGTGCCTAAGTGTGGAATACACACACACACACACATACACACACACACACACACAGCACTCTTTAATTTCCAAAAGTAGCAAACACAATTTGAAATGCATCGTTTCATTATGTTGTGTTTTATGTGCCACCTGCCTGCCAAGATATTCTCACACCTCAGTTCATTTCCAACACAAATATCCATCATCACCACCATGAAAGAAAGTTATGATTGTGTTATGAGCATATCAATATCCAGTTTTACTCCATTCCCAGACTAAACATTTTACATCTTATACCTCTGAACCCCCACAGCCCCCCCTTGAATATAATGTTTCGTGAAGGAATCTGTGATCTTGAAATCAGAAATGAAATCTTCTTCTGCCGTCAGAGCTAATGCTGCACTGTGATGTAAATGTGGAGTAAAAGCAGTTTGACTTCTGCACTGAAAACAGCCACTAAAGGCAAAAAAAGGAGACATTTCAGAGAGTGAGTTCTCCACCTGCAGCACTAATCCATCACATTGTTGACATGTTGCTGACAGCTACTTTACCACTAGACTTTCACATTATGCTACTTAAAAATAATGGTCTCTGTCAAGCCTAAAAGCATAGGATGTTTTATTACTCCTGTGTTTTTTTTTTTTTTTAAGACAGCTGCTTCTTTTCAAAATGAGAGATCAAAGATCTATATGAATAGTAAGACCTTGTTGAAATGATACACACAATGGTTAAATAAAGATTTTTTAAAAAGCAGAATATCCGCACAAATGGAAGTTAACAATTATGTATTTATTTGCATTGCTGCTGATGCAGGCCAGGCAGCAGGATATACAACCCCCGCAGCCCACGCACAGCTCAGGCTTGGCTGAGGTGACGAACAAAACAATGTGCAACCTGATTCTGAGACACGTTCGGTTAAAGAGCAACAGGAACAGATGGAAACAGTGACACTGACAGTGATTTTCTGTTGGACATTAGACTGCGCCTGGGAGAACCCTGCTCATCAGCATGAACTATGGTCAGTACCATGGACAGCTCCTACAGCGCTGGTGGTCCCAGGATCAGCACCTTGGACAGCGCATTGATAGAAAAGCTCTGTGCAGCAGAAAACACACCAGGAGCGTGGCCTGACTTATTCATCACACTGAACTCTTTTATTTACAACTGAACATAATGTTTTTTTAGATCAATAAAGCTTTGTCTTCTCCTTATGTGTCATTGAAGCCTATTGCCAAGTCTCTGAATGTGATGATCCCAGATCAGTCTCTGTTTATATGTGTACCTACAGAGCTGTATATGAAAGGGAAAAAAGTGGGCACAGTTTCACTTGGTAAATCATTAGTTCATCATAGATCATCAGGTATTTATTCCTGAAATGTGAGAGATGAATCATGAATTATGAAAAATATGACTTTTTTTGTTTGGCCTTGTATGAAAGCCTTTCAATCGCTGTGCATGAAGAAAGTTGATTAATCCAAAGGTTCAAAGATGGACCACAAACACTTTCCCGCTGTCTCACAATAAGACGTTTTGCTTGTTCTGTTAAACTATTTTGTGATAGAAATGATAAAACAATTCAAATGTACAATTGAAACACATGCAGATAATTTTAATGCCTCTGGAAATATTGTCATTACAGCTTATTGAATTAAATTCCCTTTAGTGCAGTGTCATTACTATTTTCAATCATCTAGATGCCCCAGTATCGTTCATTATTCACTGATACACATGCAGCAAATGAGTTATTATGATCATAGACTGATTATGATGCTGAAAAACAAATGAATGCATGATGGAGGAGTGGCCATTGTACACAGCGTTTGGAAAATTAACTTCTCACTCCACACAGTAAACAACTAAAAGAGCCATTTTAAGACTGAAGTCTGGGGTCTCTCAGCATTAATCTTTTTTTTTCTCTGTGGCAGGTGCTTTGTCGGCTGACAGCTATGTTATGCCGACTAAGAATAATGGCCCCTCTCTTCCCGCTGTCTAAAAGCAAAGTCCTGATTTCACTGTGCAAGTTTTTTTTTTTGTACTTTCCTCAAGGACCCATTAGAATATGTATGGTGGCTGCGAGACCGATGAATCAACTGTCACTCACCACACACTCATCCATCTCAACTGTACGGAGCCTGTGAGTATGTGTGTGTCTCTGCATCTGTGTGTGCATTTGTGAGTGGAGGAGAGGGTAAAAAACAATAAGCATGAGAAAAAGTGCATAAATTTGAATGCATATGTCCTTCAGTCAAAATAAATATCTTAATATTCATGAACCTTTGCTCTTGAGATTGTTTCCTTCAAAAAGAGAAAGAAAATTAAAAGAAATACAGAGGAAACTAAATTATCCTCATCATCCTGACACACAGAGAACAATTTTGCCAACAAAGGCTTCAGTTAGACTGTTTCTGTTCATTCTGTGTGTAAATGGTTTCTTCTCTGCCTTAATGAAAGAGCACTTCACTTTTTCCAGGCTGATTCACTGGAAGCAAAATGGTCTCATTCTGTTGCAATTTTCCTCATTTGTTTTGAAGCAGGGTGGATTTAATACACACACAGATGATGTGTTTCTCAAAAACCAAAAAATCCAAAACACACAATTTGTAAAATGGTCGACTGCAATGTAAAGGAAGGGAGAGCCGGGACGAATGAAACACAGGACGGAAAACTGCGTCAGCACGTACGGCACAGACCCACAAGATATCACATGGATACGTCACGCTGCTGTGGAGTTCTGTGTTTATTGTTTCAAGTGTCACTGTAGTGATTGTATAAGAGACTAATTGGTTCTTTAAAGGAGCTCACTCAAGAGATGTCGCGTTCACGAGAATGGGACTGGGAATTATGAAAACATGACGCCGGGCCCCGACTGTCGCTGGTGTGGAGGTACAACAAAAATAACATAAGCAATTCAACTTGATACTATTGTGTTTCATCTGCTCCACCACTGTGTTTCTTAACAACACACAACTTCTGTCAAAGTCAAATGGTACCAAAGTCGTTATAACACCTGGTCCTGATGGAGCACACCTGAGTTTGTGTCTGTAACGTTATCTACACACACTGCAGCAAAACCCCCGACACTTCCCTTTAACAGGGGCCTGTTAACTGTGCTTTACAACTGCTCCACCAGACCCGACTCTTCATTACATCATTTATATTCAACAACTTCTCCTGATGTTTCTCCACAGGAAGAGAGAGCAAGAGCGTTCAATTACTCCCTCCGTCTGTTTCCTCCTGCCATCGCTCCATCCCTCCCTCCGCCAGCTCGTTTACAGGGGAGAGCTACAGAGACCACCCAGTGACATACAACCTGGCACCCAGGATGACATGGGGGGGCAGCACACACATGCAGGAGCGCAGATACACAACAACACATATTTGTACCTGTTGTGCACGTGTGAATACGCCACAAAGCTGCTCTTCCATGCACAAAGAGAGACTGATGAACATGCACATACACACATTTGGAACTTGTGTCTGGCCCGCACACACACACACACCTCCTTACATGGATACAGCAACAAAAATACAGACAAACTGGTTGCTAATCAACTACAGTTGGACTTCATACAGTGATGCTAATGAAGTGTGAGGGAAGGGATGAACGAGGGAGGGAAGAAAAAAGATGGATGTCTGTGGGAAGGAGCAAAGAGGGGGGGTTGCAGGGATGAGATGATGGAAGATGGAAGAAATATTTGGTCAAAGGGGCTGAAAGAGGAAAAAGAAAAAAGATGGAAGAGCTAAGAAAAGGAGGATGAAGTGAAATCAAAACAGATGAGCAAAGGCTGCTTGGAAAAAGGAGGAAGGAGGGAAACATGAGGATGAAGTGATGAGAGTTTCCCCCTAAGGTTCAAACAGCAGTGAGTTCATAGCTCGGCCATATGACATATATGTTTTTTTTCTCATTGACTGTTAAATCTCTGCAACATGAGGCTCAAACATGGTTCATTAAATCAGTTACATCACTTTTCAAACCAGTGTACAAGGTGTATTAGCACTCAGCTCGCTCATTAATGCTGCAGGTTTAGACGAGTGTAGGTATGATCCTGCAGATCCAGCTGCAGGCAGCTGATGCTCATTCTCTTTGTGCATCAGGAGAACACACAAACAGCACCGCACGTCACCTCAGACATATTTTCATAAATGCACACACATTTCTCCTGCAGGTAAACCTCAGTCATAAACAGACAGTTTACCTCTTTTAAGACTTTATAAAATGCAAAAAAATACAGAAAATCAACTGTGTGACCATAATCAATAAAAATGTCTTTTTTTAAAGGCCAGACATTTCTGAAAGACAATAATAGGCTTGGCATGCAAAAGTGTTAAATGACAAAAAGGGGTTTAACAATAAACTTGAATCAACAAAGGTTTTATTTTTTGGTAATAGTTTAAGTAAAATAGTAAACTCCCAGGTGCCCTGACATAGAACATAACTGCAGATGTTGCCTGTGGTTTTTGTAAATCACGACACCAAACAACAAAAACAACAACACATTGGATGCATCTGCACAAAGGTTGGTATGAATATGAAGCAGAGGACAGGAGATGTGTGCAGGAGTGGTCCTGCTGCAGGACGCCATTTAGTCTCTGCAGAGGCTTCGCTCACACTGTAGTAAAAACAAGCAGCGCTCATGATGTTTTAAAATGGGATACAGCAGGAGCAGAGCCCTGTAACTGTGAGCCAATAAAGACTTGTGTGTATGTACAGTATTGTGTATATGTGTGTGTGTGAGTGTATGTGTGTGTGTGTGTGTGTGTGTGTGTGTGTGTGTGTGTGTGTGTGTGTGTGCAGCAGTCTTGGCCTCATAAAGGTTTTATTTTGCGTATCATGGGGCCTTGTTGTCAGAAGACGCATCGCACACTCAAAAGCAGCCCGTGTTACTACACCCTGAGGGGACACAGTATATGGATCTACCTTTTTACTGCACTGTATTACAGTCCCAGCATGATGTTTGAGCATAGTCAGAGTGTGTGTGTGTGTGTGTGTGTGTGTGTGTGTGTTCTGTATATATGCTAGTTTCAGTTTGATGATGTGTCAGCTGTTATCTCTTTGTGTTCAGACCCCTGCAGCTGCTGAGGTGTCCATTCTGAATGTAGTTTGGCTAATTCATAGAAAATGATCAGTGATAACTGATGAGAGTGAAGCCAACGTGTTGACTTTTTTTTTTTGATCCACCAAGTACAAAATTGTTGGCTACAAAACACATCTGCTCTGCAGTGGTGATCACAGTGAGAGGCAGAGGCGACATTTCTGTCCAACAGCTGAGTGAAAACACGCTGCACCTAGAAAGGACACGCCAGTAACATGCAAGATGATCTGCATGTTAACCCTCAGGGCCCCCAGACATCAGGAACACTGATCTGTCTCTGGAGCCAGGAACAAGAGTACTTCATGGAAACGGGGGAGGGAGAAGGAGAGTAGAAAAGTCAGGGGGAGAGAAAGAACAGAGATGTTGAAATTATGTTGGGAAACAAAGGAAGTCGGTGATGGGAGCGATAGAGAAAGCAAAGAGAGCACAGAGTTGGCAGTGACTCTCTCTCTCACACACACATACACACAGTTTCATACTTAGAGGAAGAGGCGGATAAAAAGAGGTAAAGAAAGAAAAAGAAATGAGGAAGAAAGTGGGAAAGAGTGAGTTTTTTATCAGCTCTTCTCTCCTGGCACTTTGTAACACGCCTAATAGTGTGTGTGTTTCTGGGTGTGTATTTCTGTTTACATGTGTGTGACAAATCCAAAAGTGCTGTCAAATCTCCCTCAGCTCAGCCGTGCTCTCTGAAAGAGAAAGATGCAAGGATAGAGAGAGAGAGGCAGAGAGAGAGAGACAGAGAGAGAGAGAGAGTGATGGAAAGACAGATACAGGAGGCCTCAGCCCATCAGAGAGGGGGGGAATGATATTTCCAGGGTGGCGGAAAAGATGGGAAAATAAGTTGCAGTGAAAATGACGCACACTGAAAAAAACTGCTTTTGTCCCGTTTCGACATTGGGGAGAGAGAGAGAGAGAGAGAGAGAGTTCTTCATGTCCCTCTTGTCTATGTCTCTCCATCTTGGGGTTCGAAGTTTGCATGTTCTCCCCGTGTATGTGTGGGTTCCCTCCGGGTCCACAGACATAGCGCCCAGCCCCATTGGTTATAACAATACACTCTACTGGCATGGCTGTTGAGATCTGGGAACACGACAACATGTTGGTAATAATCTTTTATTTTACAGGTGAACTGAGCTGAGAGTGGTGGGTCAAAGTTGATCCAGGAAGTCGGGTTTTTCTTTCAGTAATTCTCAGATCTCAGCCGTTAATTTGGTGACTTCATCATTACCAATCAGAACGAACCGTAACGTCCTTTAACCAACGTCAGACAAAGTCAAGGACGGATCTATTTTGGGAGAACGGTTTTCATTTCCTGTGTTTGTTTCTGTAAATCAGGAGGCCAATTTATTTCACTTTTACTTCAACTGGACTGATTGTAATTAATTAGCATGTTATTAGAGCTGGAAACAGCTTCTGTTTTTTTCTCTCTCTCTACACATTAGTTGTTTTTTATCTCCTTCCTCTCCTTATCTCCCTGTGAGTCGCTGTCTTATCAGTAACACAGTCCAGGTCTATTTCGCAGCTCTCTGAGCAGCAGTTCATCTCCCAGCAGATAAGCCCACACATGCACACAGGTTGATGTGATCTGATAGGATCAGTGCAGCTCATCAAGTCAGCTGTTAATGATAACCACCACAGTCTGTGTGATTGAGTTGCTCAGCATTTGGGGCCCATGTATCACACATAGTACAATAAAACAGTCAATAATGATGGTGGGTGTTTTAAATGTTCTTGTCTTTGAGCTTTGAGGAAACCACAACAGAACTGTGTTGGCTAAGCTCCAGCTACAAACATCAAAGACTCTGCTGCAGATTTACCATGAGGATGTTCTTACCTCACCTCAGTCAACGCACTCTTACCTGAGGAGAAGAGGGTTGACTCACCTGTCAGCTCGGTGCACGAGCAACCTGCTGACTTGTCCTCACATTGTCCCAGTCACACGTGGAGAAGTTACGACTTATCAAAGTCCAATGAAAATATTTCAGCCTCTCAGGATTTGCTTTGGTTTGGCACAAACTCTAGCTGCTGTTGTTGTAGTTGATTAAAAGTCAGAACCCTCCGCCCACATGTGGTGTCACCTCCAACCTGAACTTGCTCCCTTCACATTGACAAAATAAGACTCTCTCTCTCTCTCTCTCTCTCTCTCTGTCTCTGTGTCAGTGTTCACAGCTGCTGCTGCTGCTGCTCTTATATAAACACCTTTCTCCAAGTCCTGGGGACTGAGTGTTTTCAGTATGCTGAGTGTGTGTGTGTGTGTGTGTGTGTGTGTGTGTGTGTGTGTGTGTGTGTGTGTGCATACACCTGTGAGTAACACACTCCATACTCCCTCAGGCCTGTTACTTGGTGTAATAAATTCAGCAAGCAAACACACACACACACACACACACACACACACACACACACACACACACACAGGGAACTTTCTTCTTTTCCACTGCCTGGTCACAAAGAATGCTTTAATCAAAAGACTCACAGCACAACGACACAGCCTGCATCAATCACAGAGGAGAGGATTAAAACAGAAAGGACGGAAGGAAGGAAGGAAGAAAGGAAGAAAGAAAGAAAGAAAGAAAGAAAGAAAGAAAGAAAGAAAGAAAGAAAGAAAGAGAATAAAATGGGGGTGGGTGGAGCCAACTGTCTGTTTTACACCCAAGGGGGAGCCAAGAATCATGGGAAATAAGATCTGATTCCTTACTCTCCTCACAGCAAACTCATTGTGGCAGACACCTGCTTCCTCTTTACACACACACACACACACACACACACACACACACACACACACACACACTGAGTCCACGCCACACAGAGATGTTTCATCAGGTTTGCTTTGACTTGACAAAATGAGATGTTAAAGTCAGCTGATCTCTGGAGCTTTTCAGTACTGAAAGAGTAAAATAGATTAAACTTCTCTTCACCGTCCTTCGTCTCCTCCATCCTCTGTTGTTTAAAAATGTGTCTAAGAATTTTATAATAATAATTCAATTCAGTTTTATTTCCAGGATCCTGGTATTATTCAGATTTCCTCTCTGACGTGGCCTCGATGGAACTAAGCCAGCCTCAGTGTTATCAGCTGTACCTGTATTCCTACAACAAATACAAATGTCTGCCATAACATACACAACTACGAACAACTGGGTTGGTCAGTCCACCTTAAAGGAACCCTGGTGTCCTTTATTCCTCCTGTTTGAAAAGCCAGAACAAACCCAGACCTCTCTGAAGTGGACCAACCACAGACTCAGGTTATATGAGGTCATTCATGTATTCAGGAGCATCACCTGCTAATTTACCAAACTCATCACCTGATTCAGACAGATGTGTCTTCTCCTCCGTCTGTGTCATCTGGGCTATAGCTATTAAGTCCAGTTCTTTCTAAACGTGATATGCAAAGCCGGAGTCGAGAGTCGCATTACTGAATCGGACGCTCCTATTGGCTCCAGTGGCTGCTGTCACAGCCAATCAGAGGGTCTGACTCAGAGGCTTGGCTACAGCATGAGAACAATACTGTTTTATTCTGAGCTCAGATTGAGGAGAAGTTGCTCTAATAGTGTCCTACAGAAATGACTTAACTCACACAAGCTTCAATCCAAACACGTGTGTTGATCTTTTCTTTTGTCATTTTGGTTTACAGTGTTTTTATTTTTAAAATAAGTAAAAATTCAAGGTTTGGTTTTTGTATTTCTTTAGTTTTATAGGCTACTATCCTCTATTACTAATGACTGACAAATATAATGAGCTGAATTTGTGCTGATTCCAAATCTGTGAAGTACTTGGGTGAACTTAAAAACTTTATGAGACAGAAATCAAAGGTATGAAAACACAGAAAAGTCTTGGTGTCTGTATTTAGCTGAACAGGTTACTAGAACACAAATATGTATTTTCACTTACTGTCAACATAAGGAGATGATGTTTTCTTTGATTTTAAGCTTATTTCCCCAAATTTGTGCAACTGTGTCACATCACCGCATCAGTCCTGTCAAAATGTCCGTGGACGAGACAGTAAACTTCTACCTGCTCGCTCACAGTAAGCTGCCGAGGATAAACGTGCCAGATGGAAGTCTGAACTCTGGGATATAAACTCTGAAGGTGGGAGAAGCTGAGGGAACAACAGTGAGAAAGAGCCTAAGAGAGACACTGATCTTCTTAACGTCACCAAAATATTCTCAGTTTTTCAACAGTTTTTAATGAGATGAGAAATAGTCACAAATCTGTCAGCTCCTCCGGAGGGAAGCAGCAGGGGCGCTCAGGTGGACACTTCCTCCTCCTCACTCTGAACGTACGGCGAGCGAGCAGGTTGCAGTTCAACGAGATGTGAGTAGCGACAGAAACTGCTGATGGGATTGAACCTGTCAGCTTTGGCTTTGCTGCATTCTCCTCTGATTTCAACCCTGTTTCCTAGAAATTCAGCTTCCACACAACTAAACTACAACTTCAAACAACGTTTCCTAGGAAACGAGATCTCTGCTCTGATTGATTAACAGCAGCAGAGTCACCTGGAGGCAGCTGGAGTGGATGTTGAGTGTAGAAAGCTCAGAGACCGTCCTCCTGTAACAAACGAGCCCACAGGTCGTCTGTCAGCAGGTTACTATGACCCATAGTCAGGTTCTGTTGCTAGGCGACATCTAGTGGTCGTAGCAATGATGACAGGAGCAAAGGGAAAAGTGCGGTGACGTAGTTTATTGAGCGACAGAGTCCACGTCAGGAGGAGGTTGGGGTGGATGGATGAATATGACACAGGAGAGCGGTGTTCGATTCCCATGTGACAGGAGCAGTTTATGTTGTTTCTATTATCAATTCAATTCAATTCAATTCAATTTTATTTGTATAGCACCAAATCATAATATACATTATCTCAAGGCACTTTACAGGGTCAGGTCAAGACCTCACTTTGAAAAACCCAACAGTTCCCACAAAGAGCAAGTGCTTGGCGACAGGGGGGAGGAAAAACTCCCTTTAACAGGAAGAACCCTCCAACCTCCATGACTGTTGACTGTTATTTTTGTAACCATGACAACAAAGATTGTCTGATGTTGAGGAAGTACTTATTTTAACCCAAATCACCATCTTTTCCTAAACCTGACCAAGACATGACTGTTATTATAGTAACCAAGGCGACGACGGTAGGCACGCCATTCTCAGTACAGTGTTTATTATTGTAACCAGGACAATCGAGTTTATGGTAAACTACCATATTGGCACTATTTCAGGAGACACTGCTGTGGGTCGTATCAGAGGGTTGAGAAAAACAACCTGTATAACAAACATAATGATGTGTCTTCTTCTTCTCTTGCCGCATTTTTATGTCTTGTCTTCTTCTTCCTTCTTCTTAGAACTTTTTGTACAACTCTCCTGTTACATCCTTTTTTTCAGTTCACCTTTTTCCTCTTCCTCACCTGCCTTTGGATTCAACCTTTTCCCTCCTCACTGCTTCCTCTCGGCTCTGCTCCCCTCTTCCTGACCCTCTTCCTACTTCCTCCCAGCCCCCCCCCCCTCCACCTCCTCCTCTACTCACTATACCTGCTCATGCATTACTTATAACGTGCCCTCAGATATTCTGTATGAAGTGTCCACTCTCTCTGATGTGCACGCGCATGCACAGGTGATGCTCAGGCCGATGCACCTGAAAGAGCAATGGACGTGGAATACCAATAACACGACAAACCGCCCAGCATACACAAGACAAAACTCACACACACACATACACACACACATCCCCTAAGGCAGGCCCTAAGGAGCTGGTTAAAGAGGCAGGTGGAGTGTACACAGTACAGGTGTATGCATCCAATCCCACACTCTCACACAGATACACACTCCTGATGCAGGCAGATAAACAAACTTGGACAACTTTTCACATGAAAAGCCTCTTGGTTCTTTCAAGTTTTCTTTCACCTTCAGAGAGCAAATTTTCACTTCAACAAAACTTATATGAAAGTATCACAAAAAGATGAACAGTTAATTTATTGATGCATGTGTTTTATGTCTCATCTTGTGTTTGTTTTTGTGGTGTTTTTTTTTCTTCACCTTCATTTCAATCCACATTCCACAAACTGACATTGTGCCACACTTTTATTTTGAAGGAATGTCCAATTACATGAGAAAAACTTGAGGTTTTGTTTGTGGCAATCAATCAAGCCAAGTTGGAGATTCAACATTTTTCCCTGGTTTTATCATATTTTAGTTCCTGATGTGTGTGGTCTATCTGTGGTCTCAGACTTTGGACTCTGTTGTTTACAATATCAACACATACTGATAGACTTTGAATTATATGAATGAATTTATATTTATGTAACATAAGTTGTGTCAAGATAGTTTTTACTTATGTGCTTTTATTTTACTAGGTACAAATTCAATATACGTACATATATTACATTTGCATATGAAAACACTTCCTCCATATTTACGTGTCAACAATGTAAATTTCCACAGTACAAACTGTCAGTGCAGTAACACATTCACAGACACACTGTACTCACTCAGTACTGCAACTATCTGCAGGTGGAGGTACTGCAGACATCTCTAATTAAATACCTCCTAATTGATCAAGGGCACAATCCACCTCAAATGGCTCTTCTATAATTTGAATGTTGGCGTTTACTGGATAAATTACTGAATAAACGACTGAACTTTAGGAGCATTTAAGAATAGCACAGTTACTTTTCTAAAAATATTTAACATTGTGGAATAAAACTCCACACTTGGAAGTCAAACACACTTTTTGAACAGTTAGTCTTTTTAAAATATTGCAGGTTGTGTTGTGTTCACACCCAGTGGGAGTTCAGAGCATTAGTGGGCCTCAACAGATCTGACACATAGGACTGAACTGTCCACTCTCATATTGATTTCCTTATCTGGGAACAGACACATAGAAGACGCCAAGAATGAGCTTTTGGGGAAAAGAAAGCTCTGTAGACACACACACACACACACACACACACACACACACACACACACACACACACACACACACACACTAACACACACTCACAGTCACTTACACACCGCGGTGGCACTGCTGGGTCTTATTCTTGGACTACAATCAGCTTTATGACTACCCAGGGAGACTTAGAAAGATGTAGCAGTATTCCTGGGGAACTCTCTCTCTCACACACACATATACACAAACACAGACACACACACACACACACACACACTCTGCATGGTGTCCACAGGCCACTGGCTGACAGTGGCTCTCCTGGATCTCTGCTACGCCCCACTGAGTCTTATCTCTGACAGACAGAACACACACACACACACACACACACACACACACACACACACACACACACACACACATATACTGATGCCCAAATGCCCATACACAACACAACGCACACATGAATGCAGATACATCGCCCAAATACAGCCCACATTCATACTCCCCAAGACACAGACATGTATGCGTGCAGGCTTACACACACACACACACACACACACACACACACACACAAGCACAGCCGGGGGTATGGTTGAGACCTTGTTGCCCTGGGGCTTTGACTGCATCTGTTCGACAAGAGCCATACAAATGAGAAACGCACAGAGCTGAGAAAAACATCTGTGCGTGTCTGTGTGTATTTGTGAGTGTGTGTGTGTGTGTGTGTTTATGCAAGCGTTTCTGCATCTGTGAATATGTGTAAGTGTTCGGCAGACTGTCATTTTCACTGATGTGTCCTCAAGGACATCCTTTATTATCCCATCAAAGTGGACACTGTGTCTGTGTCTGTGTGTGTGTGTGTGTGTGTTTACATGAGTGTGCGTGTGTGTATGATCTTATTACAAATGCCAGTTGATCACAATCTGACTTTGTCAAACTAAAAGCTCTTCTTTTGTCGGCTTACTTCAGAGCAGTTTTATTTTCTTCTCCTCTCTTTCTAATTTCCCTCCTCTCCTTTCATTCTTGCAGATAATTGTCTCTCTATCCAACTTCATCCTGTAAAACTGATGTTTCTCTCACAACAGCATGAATATCTGTTGGTGCCATTAGTGCTTCTTTTAAAGGAGAGAGTGGAGGTAGTGTTGACAGTCCTAACAAATATTAAATTAGAAGACAGCAATGTCTCCTAGAAATTCAGCTACTATGCAGCTAAAGTTACATATTTTAGATTTCACTTACTTAACACTTATCCATCAGAAGATATATTTGTGGTTTTAAGAACAAAAAACCATCTCAGTGTAGTTTTACATCTCCTCTCTCAGGCTTCTCTCTGGAGCTCTAGTTAGAACAGGTCAGTCAGCCAATCAGAAGAGAGGATCTGAGTCTCTCTTCTGAGGCTTTGATACTTTCACAGTATTAATATAGAACCTAGACCTGCTTTATAATCACAAACACATGGACATCTACCTTTAGACTGTGTGGAGCTTTAAATAAATGAAGCACTACATTTGCAGCAGGGTTGCTGGAAGGTGGTTGCATGATCAGCAGCCATATATGTTTTCTGTGAACATTTTACAGTTCACTATCAACATATTTTCCATCTTCCAAATACATAAATTAACAGCATATCCTCATTATGTTAATAGAAAACATAATCCAGTCACAGCTAGGTTTCCTACAAAATGTCTCTGCTGTTGCGGTTTAGTTGTATGAAATCGTAATATTCAGAAGATGCGGTTGTGGAGTTAGGTGTGAAGCGAGACGGAGGTGTGACTGGGGAGGATGAGGAAGTGGGGAGACGAGATGGAGGCGACTCTGACTGACGGCAAGTTCAGAGTAGAGGTGTGAAGTCAAGCATTGTATTTTCATACGCTTCGCTTTCTGCCTTTTGACTTCCGTCACCGTTTTTCCTGCGGCCTCTCGAATCTGTCAGATGAAGGCGTCTGCATGTGTGAAATATTTGTGATTTTCTGCAGCATACAAAGAAATCGTTAAAAGCAACTGACAAAAATAACTGTTGTAGCCTGTGTAAGTTGCCAAGTTATTCTTTATTTCTCCTCAAGGTTCATTAAAAAGGATTAAGTGATGATACAAAAACATTGTTTTCCTCAAAACTCCGAGTTGTGCTGTCACGTCTGATTTGCAGTGTTATTTCTCACACTGTCAAAGTTGTTTTGTTCTCTAATTCTTTGAGATTGAATAGTTTTATTTAAAGCTGTCATGTGTAGAAAATTTCTGACTTTACCAAAAAACACACTGTGGCAGATCATAATGTACACAACACATCTGACTCAGGCTGTGACTCAGAGGCTTGATTGTGAATGTGTATTTTTTCTTTTCAGTTTGTCAACAAGGAAGACATCATCTGTTCAGCTGGCCAGCAGTGTCGTGTCTGAAGATTAGCACGCATGCATGAGCATGCATGGGACACACACACACACCACACTCTCTCTCTCTCTCCAGATTCCCCTGGCCACACCTGACTGAACAACAACTAATTAACTCCGATTTCACTTAGCAGCCCAGGAGAACACACAGAAACACACACAAATTAATTTGGACACAGAATAACCATGACACCTCACACATGAAAACACAATACACACACCCAGAGACAAATTAAACTGCACACAGATGATCCCACCACACCTGGGTGGGTAGAATGAATAAGCCTCACAAATACACAGACGTACAAAGCAAGGACGATAACACTTATACACAAATTTAGCAACACACACTGCGCACACAAAGGGCTTCAGGGAGGAACGCTCATAGATGTGCATGTGTGTCACACTGCAGTTCTGTCTTGCTCACTGTGTTAGCATGGGCTGCTCCCCTGGCACAATGCATGGCTGACAGCACCTGAGCTACACACACACACACACACACACACACACACACACACACACACACAGGACGCAGCAGCACATACATGCCAAAAGACACATTCAGCAGAGTAAGCAACACACACACACACACACACACACACACATTTGGGCGTTCTCAGGAGTGCAGTCTGTGGGTTCTGCTAACAGATGGTAATGACAGTGTCAGTCTCTGGACTATCATCTAATCAAAACACTCACATGCACACAAACACACACATACACACACTCCGTCCTCCCTCCAGATTAAAACATCCTTCACACCAAATAAGGTTAACAGCATAATTCATACCGAATATGCATTGAAAACATAATTTAGGCCACTGGGTCTCTGCTTTTAAATGTATTTCAGTGATGCAATTTAAATCCCATTAAAAAACAAACACAGTTCAATCCCCCCTGCACCATATGAAGATGTTTTTATGTTTACTGGGAATAAAAATACACACAATTCACACAAAACATTGAGACGTGTTTGTCAGACATCCAATATTAACCACACTTAAAGCATTTTATCATTAACAAGGATGCTAGTCCACAGCAAATAATGATGAACAGTTAAAAACAAAATGATATATTTTAATGCTACAAAACTCTGTGTTTCTACCACTGTGCCCAAGTTAGAAATTTTGGTCGAGGTGCAACACAATGTTGTCAAAAGACAGCCCTGGAGAATGTCAAGCAACCGAGCATAAACTCAGCTTCACAGTGACTGAGCACATGGGGCTTCTGTCCTAGTGAAGGGCACTTACACAGGAACAAGTTTGTGAGAGCTATTTTTCCTGCTGGTTCTCTCATGTGTTAGAGAATATGAGACACAAAAAGCGACTGCTCTGCTCTGCTGTACATGTTGGAGGTCCAACGCTAACTCTTTATAGAAATTTTAAGAGGAGGTAGCTAGCATTGACGCTAACGCAGCATGTTGAATGAAAGCGGGTCAGTTGTAATACGTTAGCATGCATTGTTCTGAGTGCTTGAAGGCTCAGCGCCAACACTTTAGCACGGCGGTCTCAGTGCTAAACTTTAGAATAAACTGTTTTGACTGACACGAGGCTCCACAGAGGCAAAATAAATTAACTTCTGACCCATATACTTCCACATCTGACCAGATTCTGGCAGTTATCCTCTACTTTTGACTGACAACCAGAAGATTTTCTGTGTGTATGCCAGAAATCATACTGTATATGGGCCACATTCGGGCCATGGAAGTGGGCGTGTACTGGGCCAGAGGAAAATAAACATGTGGCCCAAGTATGGGCCGGATCTGGGCCGCTATGATGAGTGATAGTGGGCACACTGCTAACACGTTAGCTTACAATATGTTAAGTGAAAGCAGCTTAGTTCTAACACAATGAACAATAGCAGGCGCAGTGCTAAAACGTTAGCATACAATAGCAGATTAGCTCTAACCCTTTATCATACACTATGTGAGTGATAGCCTGACCAGGCTAACCTTTTAGCAAACCCTGTTGACTTTTCAGTGATTATTATGATTTAGCATAAGATCGTCAATGCGGGGAGAAGTTTCATGATGAGACAAAGAGAAACTGAGTGTAACAGAAGAGGACTGGTGGAGGTAAAGGAATGTAAGCAGATAGCTGTGATGCTATAATTCTATTAAAGGCCTTACAACAGCAGTACCCAGCCTCCTCAGTACATCAACATCCTCCTCAGCAGGACACGACTGTACTTCCTGTTGTTCACATCAACCACCGGATGGAGAGTGGGATGGTAAATCACAGATTCTTTTTTTTTTTTTTTTTTTGCCCAGTATTTAGAGTGAGCGCAGAGCTGAGTAGATCGCATTAGAGGATTTGAATGTCCTCAGTGAGGGGATTTGTAGAACAGCACAGATAAACACAGGAAACAAGAGGTGAGTGGGGGCGAAAGGAAAACATCTAAAAAAAGAAAAGAAAGGACTAGAGAGTTTTATTTTGTGATTAATATGATTGTTCTTTATGATTAACAGAAAAATTACTGTATGTCTTAACCACTTGTTAAATATCCTACACTGTTTTCAAAGCTCCCTCATTACATGGAATTGAAAAATGGTTGCTTGTACATGTAAATATGTTTCTTTGGACTGTTTGCAAATCTTTAGTAAATCTTGAATACAATTTAAAATACCTTTGTGGGTTTTGTGGGTGGCAGTGAGAATTTGGAACCTCTAAAAATATTGTAATAGTTTTTTTTTTTTTATGAAACACATCACACAAGCAACTTGTTGATATGTATCTCAAACCTTGAGAGGAAAATGAACTGAAGGACTGACAGAGACAGACAGAAATGGAGTCAAAGGGGGCTCATTGTGGCTTCTAGTCACCACTCTGAAGTCTGTTCAGTATTCCATCCTCAGCTTTCTCACAGCACTAATGAGCAACAGCCAAACACACACACACACACACACAACCACACGACCACACAACCCAGGCTTGTTCCTCACTGTCTCTACATTAAAGAAGTTGTCCTACTTTACTGCAGCCGCAGTAAGATTTGTTTTCTTTTAAATTCATCACAAATGCTTTGCTTTTGCTTGCAACTTGTTCTCTCTGCAAAACTAGAAAACAGCAGAACGAACCTTTAACGATGAGGTCAGCGTAGTTGGACACCCCTGACCCGCCGTCCGACCGGATGACACAGCGGTAGCGGCTGGTGCTGCGCTGTGACGTGTCGCCGACGCTGACAGTCGCAGAGAAACGCCGGTGGTTGACCACCCTGGTCACCATCAGTGCTGTGTCCTTTCCGTTCCACTGCTGCACCATGAGGAAGATAAGAGCAGTCATTTAGTGGGAACACCACGTCAAATGATAGAACAGACACTTGTTCAGCCCTGACGTCATGAGAAATGAGGTAGAAGCAGTGATTAGCTTCTGGATTGTGTCCCTTCACCTTTGACCTTAAACAGGTAATAGAGCACTGCAGCATTACACTTCAACAGGGTAACACCCCCCTCTTTATACGTGAGGCCTGGCAGGAAACTATGGCAATGTGAATGTAATCCCTACATCTCCAGATCTTCTTTTACCACTGTAGTATAATCAGCTCATATGGAGGAACATGGTTTCCCTGACAGACCTCCAGTCGGGGGATTTGTATAATAAAAACTATGATAAAATAGCATAAATAAGTGATCACTTTATAGCCTGTACTAAAAAATATTCAATAGAATATCAATAGATCCATCCATTCATTTTCTACTCCTGTTTATCCAACTTTTTTGGCTGGCAGTAGTCCTTCATAATAATAATAATAATAATAATAATAATAATAATAATAATAGGACTCACAGTGCTGCTGATCAGTGCTCAGCGGACAATAAACTGCAGAAAACCATAACAACAGCACTTCTGCTGCACTTCTGAACGTTTGCTGTGAACCAGGGCTAATGAGCCCTTCACACATACAGATTAAAAAAGCTGAGCCAGTGACAGGTTTCATTGTAAATGACCTGGCTTTACAGCCCTATAACCCCCCCCCCCCCCCCCCCACACACACACACACACACACACACTATGAATGTTGCAACCATATATGTAATTTTATTTATATATGCAAGTTACTAAAACCACATACATATAAAAACTAGCTTTTTCTTATTAATCTCTCAATAATCTTCCAATATATGAAAATGTGTCCAATTTCAAATATGTTAATAGGTTTTATATGTAATGTTCTACATACGTGCTTTATTTTATATGTACATATATTACATTTGCATATGGGTCAACAGACAACTTAGTAGTGTGTGTTATTGTGAGTAAATCTACAATGATTAGAAATATTTCTTTTTATTATATTTACCTGTAGAATTATTACTGGACCTTTTCGTAGATAAAACTGTGATATTCTAGTGCAGCATTAGATTCAACATGTATTTCACAAACTACACTGAAAATGTGCCACTGAAACACCAAGTTACATTCCTGTTATCACAGTTTTGTGACCTTCCTTTACACCAGCTCTGTTTGTGCGCTTCTCGCTGATATCATTAATGCACATATTTACTGATATGAAGGTACCAACCTGTAGCCAGAGTTTATCATGCTGAGACCATTTCCCTCCGGCGGTACACTGAAACGTAGCGTTCTGACCCACGTTCACCTCCACATTCTGCAGACGCAGGAAGTGCGGCGCTTTGCCTGCAACACACACAGCACAACGCACACTGTGTGAACAGTCAGGTAAACTCATATAAGAGGAGATGCGGGAGATAAACAGGCACCCACACACAGACAATTTCCAATGCATCGTCTCATATTTATAATGTGAATCAATTGTGTTGGAGGCATATAATATAAATGGAACAATTGTCTGGGCTTGGGATTTTTTTAATGTCTCTTTTGACAAAGCAGGTAAAATAAATTCTTCCTGAACACATCCTCAAGTTTCCTGAACTCACAGCAGCTCTGTCATCATGTGTTGAAGCGACTGGCAAACGCTCAAAGATGCCAACTCATTATTAAGACCCAGTAAATTCATAGTGGATTATAAGAGCAGATGCCGCTGGTGATAAGAAACAACACTTTCACCGAAAGAGACAGAGAGAGATTCAGACAGTGAGACACATGGTGAGACAGATGGTGAGACAGACAGGGAGACAGACAGGGAGACAGACAGGGAGACAGACAGACAGACGTTGGGTGACTTTGGCCTGGCATTGAGACCAGCCTGCGACTGGTTAATTTCATTTGGACTGTCTGCAGACAGAGATAAGCCGGACAGAGTCTGCATCGATCATTTAACAACGATAATTCGCGCTGACGCTAATGGTCAGGTTGTTGGAAATGACAAGAATTAAATATGAAGGTTGTGTTTTTGGTAACCCTTCTTCATTTGTATTCTGTTTCCTCTCCTCCCTTTCTTTACATTATCATTACATTTTTTGTTTCCTTATTCATTTTTCTTTTTTCCATTGTAAATGTCTCTCCTCTCTTCCTCTCACTTACCACCATTGATTCTCCCTCTTTGACTAATCTGATTAGTGACTGGCACAGAGGAGCTACGTCCTCTCGTGCCAGCCTTAAAAAAGAGCTGAGCAAAAAACAGACAGAAAGAAAGAAGGAAGTGAAGAGAGGCTGTTTCTCAGTACAGAGTTCGCCAAGTTCAGGAGTCCCAACGTGGAAGTTTGAACTTGACAAGTTCAACTCAGAAGTCCAGACACTTGAGACGGGAGCAGCGTTCTTCCTGATGTCAGCAGCTCAGCTCAGCACAGGTGACACCTCAACACACCTGTACCTGAGTGAACAGAACTGTCAGTGAAGGTAGTGACAGATACACTTCACTGCTTCTGTTCATTTTTGTTTTTTACATATTTATTTCTATTGAAATTTCTGAATATTTGCACAGATATGAAGCCCACAGCTTCATCTTCTCAGACTAACCGGCAGCAATAAATATTATTTCAACTCAGAGATGGAATTTCATCTTCCTAAAGGAATTTTATCAATTTCATCAAAACGCTACAAACAGAGGCAGCAGTAAAGAGCCAAGGCTCTGCAGTGATAACATGTTTCAGCCGGGACGACGCCGCACACTGACCGGCCGGTGACCTCAGGAGCTGCTGACATGACCGGCGCTCTCACCTGATCCCTGAAAACTCCAGAGCAAATTTCCAAACAGGATTATTTGGATAAACTGATACATATTCAGAATCTAAATGGTTAAAAACATCAAAACTTCACGAAGTGAAATAATGACAGTCTGTTAACCAGACTGTTACAGCTTTGAGCCTGACTCTCTGCCACTGTTGCAAAATGCATCCTCCATGAAACGGGCAGAGCGAGAACTCGTCCAGATATTTGATCTGTACTTGGCTGGACGTGGAGTTTGAACTGGAGCAGTACCTGCACTGTGACTGAAGACAGGAACACAGACTGACAAACGGCAAAGTAGAGTCAGGAAGTGATGGGACAAGAAAGAGTAAATGTGATGGCTTGTTTACTTTCTTCCATATTAAAACTAAAAGAGCTTCTGGTGTTTTTATCATTATTATTATTATTATTATTATTATCATCATTATTACTATTATCATGCTGTCCTAAATTATGTACCAAAATTTTTAACAACTCTCCCCTGTAGTTTTCAAACTTATAACAAGACTCATTGTCTGAGAGTAAGAACAACAAGCACTGAAGTATAAAGCAAAATGCAGCACAGAGCTAATAACAAAAGGCAGTGAGAGTGAAGAGGGGAGTCGGCCGCAGAGTGTTGCAGAAAGCAGTTCACAGTGTTTCTGTCAGACTTGACTGATGAAGAGCCTGAGTTTAGACCTTCATCCTGGCTTCTCTGCAATCTGTCTGCAAGCCTCACAATCTGTCCTTTACACAGCGTTTGAGTGAGATCGCTGTAAAACAGATGATGCTCGGCGGGGCCACAGTCACACAGGGTCGACCAGGATGACACACACAGTCACTTACGGCAGGGGTGAGCCAGGACTCGTATGTCGTCGATGGCGATGAAACCCGGGTGGCCTTGGACTGAAACCGCTTCGAATATTACCTGAGAAAGAAAGCAAAAGAAAGAAAGAAAGAAAGAAAGAAAGAAAGAAAGAAAGACAGAAAGAAAGAAAGAAAAAGAGGTTGAGCCACAGTTTCCTGTAAAAGTATGAAAAAAACCTTTCTTTCTTCCACAGACTGCAACATCTTGACGCCCCTGCGAAGCTCATATGGAAACCCCAGGGGAATCTTCCACTAAAAGTCAGCAACTATTCTTCTTTTCACTTCATCCCTTCATGCTTCTGTCTCCATCCTTATGCCAGCCACATATGCCACTCCTCCCCTCCCCCCTTTCTCTTTCAATCACACCTCCTCCTCTCTCTTCTTTCTTTCCACCTCTCTCCTCGTTTCCATTTTGCCTCCTCCATCAGTTCTTCTTTTAATTGCTCCTTTGTGTCTTTCACCATCACGTCACTCCTCTATTTTCCTCATTTTACATTTTCTTTACACTCACTCTCAGGGGTGACAGGCAGTCAGCAGAGCTGTCAAGGGGCCATGCACTCCTGACCCACACACACAGACACACACACACCCACACCCACACCCACACACACACACACACACACACACACACACACACACATACCTCTGTGCTGTACTTGTCAGGATCCTCAACAGTATAAACTGGGACTGAGTCTGAATACTAAAGACTTCTGGGAAGACTTCACTCTCTTCCTCTCCTACAGAATAAATCCCTCTCTCTGACATGCATGTCAAGTTTCTAGAAGTCAAAGACACTGGTGTAGTTTTTTTTGTTGCAACAGCATTTTGACAATTAATTTTTGAAAGTGAAAGCATCTCATATAATTTTTTTGATGCCAATTTGAGTGAATAAAATGTACTTTACTTACAGCAGTACATATTGAAATGCTGATAACGATGCAGATGTCTTCACAAAAATATGAATTAAATCTGTATCCTTGTAGTCTTGTAGTTATTTCAGTTATTGCGCAAATTCTCAAAAAAACACAACATCCTAGTTGTCATTCACCTGAAGTGGTGCAATGCACAATAACCCACTGCAACACACTGCATATTAGAGCTGCAGAACATTTAGCCTGTTCAAAAGAAATGTTTGTTCTCGCCTTTACAGTGGTCTATACTTTAAAATGACAATGTTTTTGTCCTTTTCAGAAAAATAAAGTGTCATTTCTCAACAGGAGGTGGCTCCTCATTAAGGAGGGAAACACACACACACACACATACACACACATTTAAGTTACTTCGGTTACCGTTGTGTCTCAGATCTGTGTGTGCAACACATGGGTGCCTTCATTTACTGAACGCAGCTCAGTCATTAGGTAAAACACAGTCACTTTTGTGCTATCTCAATAAAGCAACACAGCAGGCCATGTCTCTGCACCTTGAACACACACAAACACACACACACACACACACACAAATTGAGAATCATTAAATAGCAACAGTTTTGTGTTTCCGTAAAAAAGGAACAGCAGTCCTCTTGGTCGTCTCACTACCTGTTCAGTGAAACTCAACACAACTTCAACACCAGTTAACAAACTAAAGCTGATGTGTTATTTTCATATCACACTGTGTGAAAGCTTCACTGACACAGAAACAACAGATCTGGAAGCTAAGAATCTTTATAGCTGCTGCCACTCACCATACAGTGCATGCTAAAGTTTTAGCATTTAGCATCATCGTCAGCTGAGACAGATTTATGTTCTCATTGTTAAAATGTAAGACTTGGTGCACACTCTTTATGATGCATTGATTTATTACTGATTCAAATTCCTTACAGCTAACTGTGCAGCTAACTGTGCAGCTAGCTGTATGCTAATTTACATGCCTGACATTAAAAGGCAGACACCTGAAAGAAATGACTGATGAAAAAATTAAACATTAGCAAACTAAAGAGAGAAACATATTTCTAAGAGATAAAGGTCCATTTTAGTGTATTTTCTGTATAGTGTATGTCAAGTCTACTGCTCATTGATAAACTCCTCCAATCCACTTGTAGGCTGTAACTGATTGGTTTAATTTGATTTATCATAGTATCATAGTAATTTATAGGTTTATAAATTTATAGTTTATAAATTAAATGATGTGTATAAAAATACGAGACAAATTAGAGTATTTTATTTTCAAGTACAGGATGATCCTGTATTATAGGTGACGAGCAGCAACGGACAAAAAATATTATGGTTTAAATATTCACATCTGCTCACTGCAGACATTTCAACACATCAAAGCAGTGAAATTATGTAATTAATCTTAATCTAAGCAGCTGTCCAGTGTGGGTGATATAGCTCCCAGGTCCTGGTAATGGGCATGGGCACAGGGACATTGAGATTAACACATGTGCTTTTCCTGCAGTGACAACTTTTTGCTAAAATATCCCACAACACAAGGTGCTGCATTTTCATAAAACAAAATAAAGTTGTGAACCTCTAGAGACATTTTCATGAAACAGCAGTAAAACAGGTGTATTGTGCTACATGCTCCACAGCGGTCTGTGCAGTATTTGTCCCTCCCGAACTCAACAGTACTCAACAGGGCCACCTAGCTACAATGCTAATGTTGCTAGCAGCAAATCTTTTTTTTTTTAACAATCTTGGTAGCTGCAGCTGATGCTGGTATTTCAGAAGAGAGGCTGTCTGTCTTTGTCTGGTCTCCATATGAGGATAATTTATCATCGCACAGTTTGGGAAATTCCGAAACACTGTTAGGCTCATTAGGTTTTTTGTTCCAATTAAGCAGTGGTCAACATTTCCCCCACACTCTGCTCAGCGGCCGTGCTAAAGAGCCGCATTACTGATGAAAACATCTGAATATTCTTAATTTAGCAAAGAAAAAAACAAAAAAAATTCTTTTAATTGTACCTTTTACACATCAATGGCCGAAACAAACGCAGGCACTGATCTAATGCTGAATGTTCATGTCCATAAGTGAAATGTTTAATTTTGAGGGGGGGGGGGGGGGGGGGGGGCAATTAAAAAGTCAAACAGCCACAGGTAGAACAGCTGAAATATCAAATATTGGCCTGATCTGCCTCATCAAATTATAGCGTAATTATAGGTCAGAATTACACTAACAGAGGAGTCTAATCTTTTACTCTCTCTCTTCAGACGGATGATAGAAAAAAACTTTGCCTAATCAGTTTCTTTGTATAATTTTAATTTAGGTTCTATTGTTTTCAGTGAGTATCTGGTACATATTATGTCTTGCAGTCAGCTTTTGCAGAACTGTTACTAATGAATTTGATGCAAGTAAAGATGGAGTGTGTGTGTGTGTGTGTGTGTGTGTGTGTGTGTGTGTGTGTGTTACCTGATAGGAGTTAGGCCAGAAGGTAGAAATGGCCAGCTCAGCCTTCACCCAGCCTTCAGTGACAGTGTCCGAGGCGTTCCACACTGGGTTACCCTGAGCACCTCCGTTCACCTGCAGACACAGGGAGAGACAGATGAAAAATAATAACTGGCCAAATTTCACAAGGTCGAACTGGAAATTTCCAAGTAATATTCAAGCAATAAAGAAATGGTGTAATTATTAATTTATCTTATATATACTGCTGTAAACAAGAAGTTAATTAACCAATAGCTTCTGTCAGGGTCATTGTTCGTGTTACTGTTTCATTTTGACCATTAACTCCACTGCTTTTCAGCATCTTTTAATTGTCACCTTTACTGACTTTATCCCTACTGTTGTGTACCCACACACACACACACACACACACACACACACACACACCTAGCTACTTGAAGAATCAATGCCCCAGGGCTAATTTCATCACTCCTTGACAGAGAACAGAGGTCTGTTTGTTTGTTTACCTGCTCCAGTCTGTTCAGTCTATCAGCCCCTTCAATCTGCCAATCCATCCCTCCCTGTCAGTCACTCTCTCTCTCACACACACACACACTCACACATACAGACCTTGATGTAGACGTTGAGTGTGCCTGGGCTGGCTCCGTCCCGGCTGGACAGAGAGTAAAGGAAGTCGATGCAGTGGGTGTCATTCTCCTTCAGGGTGGGCATGTACAGGTGGGCCTTCTGACCCGACGCGCGGCCCGACGCATTCACCACCATGAATGAACCTGGAGACACAGACACAAGGGGAAGGACACAGTTAGAATGTGATTGTTACCTGCAAGTGTCCTTGAGCAAGGCACTGAATCACCATCCAACCTTGCCAGTCACATGGTAGCCCCGCCCTAATGCATCCCCTGCTTTATGGTCTATTTTCCGCTAAATGGAGCATAATTTAAAAACTGAACATCATGTTGTGTTGAAGAAGACTTGAAACTAGAGACTGAGACATAAACTCATCAGGAAAACGTTTCCTGAGGTAATAAATCAGAGAGAAGTAGAAACATTTTCACATAGACTTCAATACAATCAGACTCTGTTTCCATTTTATCTGTTTTATTGTTATGTAAATGATGCTTCTGCTGCTTTGAAAAGCAAGCAAACGACCTTTGCAAATGAGTGGACACTGGCTATTACAGGACATAATAACAGGTGTAAATGTAATCAGGTTAAAATCAGATCTAGATACAATCTGGATAAGAGACGCATTTCACCACCTGGTCACTGAGTCAATAATACAGGAAGTGTCATTTGTTTGAGCTCTATGGTGCAGCAGGTGACGCCCCCATGCATACATGCAGTATCCTGTATATTAAACAGAACAGACAGTACAGAACTGTATGTTTCTGATGGTGAAACCTTGACTGTGGCAGAATTCTGCAGAAATGATCGGCCACTTTAATGCACCATTCAGCCGACGCTTGGGAAAAAAAAGCAAAAAACGTCTGAAAGTCTTGATTTGCGAGAGCCGTACATCAGTGTCTTAATGTATCCACGCCCTGAGGGTTCTGAACCGGGACGTAAAACACATTTTCTCTGTCAACCTGTGGTTTGAGTGTGTTTTAGACTCTGCTTTATGGCACAGGATAGAGCTTTAATGGGTCGGCCGGCTCCATTTGGCCGACTGCCATCAGCTGGACTGAGAGTTCGAAGTGACTGGGAGACTATTTGGCAAGAGGACGCGAGAGGAGAGACACTGAATCAAGCAGGTGTGACTGTGCGCTTCTAACACTGTCTGTCTGTCTGTGCAGTGCTGAATTAATGTAGAACAAAATGTGGAGAGGGCAGGGCAGTGGCTTAAGAAAAATGATTAGAATATGTGTAACGTCACTGAGAAAGATTTTTATCTCAGATCTCTGGTCAGGTTGCGACGGTGAGACTGTGGATGCAAATGAGCTGATGTAACTAACTAACTTCATTTGTATTGAGTTTTTTCAAGTTTACAAAGTGCTTCACAGACATTAAAAAAGTGGTGCAATCATGATATAGAGAATAGAGATAAAAGACAATAACATAAAAACTGTGAATGATAAAAAACACACAATAAAAGCACAATACAAACAGAAACTATGTTTATAAAAATGAGTTTTAAAGGAGACACTGAGGTCGCTCGTCTCTGTCTGAACAGGAGATTATTCCACAGCCGAGGAGCCCTCACACTAAACGCCCTACCACCCTCTGTCTCCAGATATAACATGGTACCAGGCTGCTCAGTGATTCAAAAACAAGATATAAGATTTTAAAGTCAGTTCTGAAAGCAGTGGTCACCACTGCACTGAGGCAAGAATCAGAGAAATGTGGTCATATTTTCGAGTTCTTGTCAGAACCCTTGCTGCAGTGTTCTGGGTAAGTTGGAAGCGGTTGATGGATTTCTGGGGCAGCCGGGTAATTAAGGAATCACAGTGATCCATGTGGGTGGAAACAAAAGTGAGGACGAGAGTCTGAACGTAACTGAAGGAAAGAAATGATCTGATCTGGCAGGTTCTGTTGCTAAAATGTTTCTCAAAATTCATGTCAGAATCAAAGATTACTCCCAGACTTCTGCCCTCATGGGTGTGAACCACGGGGAACGGAGGTTTGCTCATCCAGAGACCGTTGGATGTCACCGCATTTTGATTTGACAGAGCGGTGCAGGGACTTTTGAAGAAGGAGGAGTGAACAGTGAATCTAACCCTAAATCCAACCTGAACCAAGACCTGGTCTGAACCCGTCCTGTAGATAAGTGTTTGACCTTCACACTTATCCTCCACATTAACAACCACACACACTCACAACACACACATACACCAAAGTCACCTTCTCCACGTTAGCCTAGATCAGTGTGTGTTTTTGTGTTTAACTGTGTAGCTTGTTTTTGTAGGGAGGCAATAAGAAAGTGGATGGATGTGAAAGGCAACACAACACACACACACACACACACACACACACACACACACACACACAGATACACACACACAGAAACGCACACACATTTGTTGGCTAAAAGAGATTTCATCCATCACCTCAACCTTGGCTAAAGAGAACTAATCCACAGCTGCACTCTGTGTGTGTGTGTGTGTGTGTGTGTGTGTGTGTGTGTGTGTGTGTGTGTGATTAAGAGTGTGTGTTTGTGAGCATGTGTATATGTATGTGTGTGTTTGTGTGTTGACATTGTTGAGGTTATATTACTGTGTGGTTGCCTGGCAGAGGAGGAGTGTGTTCTATTACTGAAGTAAGATGATGGCTGATGTGTGCATGCCGGCTGTGTGTCTGTGTGTGTGTGTGTGTGTGTGTGTGTGTGTGTGTGTGTGTGTGTGTGTGTGTGTGTGTGTGTGTGTGAGTCATGTAGCCTGGGTCTCTAACCAGGTCTTTCTACAGTGAACTAGGCCTGATTACATTTCCTATTCACACGAACATGCGCGTGCACGTGCACACACAGCACCCTGTCCCCACTTCTGTAGATTCATAACCGAAGTTTCTTTGTAAAGAGATTTGTTTTGTTTAAAATGGTCATTTTAAATAAAGTTGCCTGTGCTCGACATCCAGACAACAGCTGTGTCCCATGTCAGGGGTCACATCCTTCAGAAGCTGTGTCACAGCGGCACAACTAGACCGTCCAATTTCAAAGGTAATGAAAGCAAACAACACTGACAGAGATTACTCTGTTAAAGGTAAGTGTCGGCTTTCAGCTCAAAAATGTGTGTTGTCAATGTTGCTAGGCGACAAGAGCAGTGCTTTGCGATGCAACAGCAAGGACGGGAACAGCTGGAAATGCGAAGTAAAAATCCTACGTAGATGAGAACGTCTCGTTTCTGTTCAGATGTGGCCCCTGAACTGGGACACAGCTAATGTTTTGTGTTTGTGACACATCATGAACAGGCAAACCTGCAACTATACACGAGGTGCACATCCCACACCAACTGGATCACAAATGTTTAACACAGAGACCCATTTTCAGATAATGCACAAAATGAATTAATGAATGAGCTTTCACTCACTCACACTGTCTCACACACGATAACAAACACAGACACACACTGACATACAATAAGAAACGCCCACAACACTTATTTCACACATTGTTTCCCAGCTGTGAGGTCAGAGAGGAGCAATCTGTTAACGTGAGAAAAACTGATGAATCTGTTTACCATGTCAACACACACACACACACACACACACACACACACACACACCAAAATAACTGGGTCAACACACGTTCCAGCACACACTGCCGCACGAGACCAGCTGTTTTCACAAATACTGCTGAGAATTGGAGATTTAGCTTTTTTTTTCCAAAGCTTCCTGCATCAAACAGGAGCAGAAGCCTCAGCAGCGTCTTTCAGCCGCCGCAGTGCCTCTGAGCAAAGCGTTTAACCCCCAGGCTGCTGTGTGCTGTGGATCTGTGCAGCAGTGTGGATTTGTTGAGTTGTATTCAGTCAATGAATAAAGGTTGAAAACACAGTTTATCACAGTGACAACAGTGAGATTTCACCTGCGGGGAGAAGAAGTTCACACCCACACACCACACTGCAACAGTGAGGTGCTGAAATCGTGTTTTTATAAACAGTGTTGAATCTATTTTACCTTAATTTCACCTGGCAGTTGCATTAACTAAATTCACACACACACACTGTCTTTGCTCACTGTGGTGGAAAATCTCAAGTGTTTACAAGTTGGTTTTCAAAATCAACACATTAGTGGAGCAGAATGAATCCATCTCAAAAATACACAATAAAAGACTTTTCAATGTAATTACACAACTTGTAGGTTTCTACAAGACAGTTTCTACCAGTCGGGGTTTTGTACGTCTACAATAAACTGCACAGACCTCTTTAAAGTATCTTTTGAAGTTTAGGTTCATGTGTTTTCTTTTTCTAAACCTTTTATGTTGAATTATTTCAAAAGACACAAAGTTTTTTGTTGAAGCTCAGAGTGTCAGAGCTGCACTGCAGATAGAAACAGTTTAAAGCTCATTACACGTTGTGTAAAAACAGGCAGATTATTGGTGAGTGTGATGATGTATAAATGCTCAGCAACATTTATGTGGGCAGAAACAGCACTTACACTATGACTGAGCTGTTAATGTCTGAGGTGTGTGTGTGTGTGTGTGTGTGTGTGTGTGTGTGTGTGTGTGTGTGTGTGTGAAATGAGAAAACCTTGTTAACAATGGGCTTTTGCCAAATCGATACATGAGGTGGGTCACACAGATCAATAGTAATATAGGCCAGCCAGTTTACACATAACACACACACAAACACACAGGATGCACACTCATACTTACACCCACAGTGACTGACTTACTGACTGACTGATCATAGTTCAGCCAAGTTTCCCCATTGGTTGTTGCTCAAACAAATCAAGCCAAACCAACCTCAGCTACTCTGGAGACAGTCGGCAGCACTGGGAGCATTCACCGTCTGCACTGCTGCCAACTCAGTGAATTTGTCAACACAAGGCAGAACGTAGATACAACATGATGATGTCAGTGGTTCCACACAGTGGCCAAACAGACGTACACCAGGTTTGGACCTGGTCTTGTTTCAGTGCAGTTTAGATGAACATGTGTTTTGAGGGTTAGGGTTAGGGTTAGGCAGGACAACAGTCACTCCTTTGTCTCCAAGTGGTTGAAGTTTTTCAGTTACTTTTACTGAAGGACCTTATTACCACAACAAAAAAGGAAATAATTGCTTTGGTCCAAGTTTTACTCGTTGATCTAAATGAACAAGATAAATATTGAACACTGGAGGTCATTACCCATCAGCCTTTTGTTCTGGAACGACGACGTCCACTCTCTGGTTTGTGTCATAAAGTGAATCCAGCAGATTTACAGCACTAATGACTCACATATGAACTGAAGAGTCTTCTCACTATCGTCTCATTTAATTCAAGTAAATATAAGAATCTCTTCAGATGGAGAGCTACATGAACACGTATCGATCTGGGAACGCTTCCTGTAGAACCTGAACACATGAAGAAGGTACTGAGTCCCTTTACAGGAGCAGAAAACTGATTGTGAAGAGCGTGGGATGCTGGTTAAAAATGAGAAGCTATAACACAGACACAGACACAGACACACAGACACACAGACAACCTTCAGCCCACCTTCGTACTTAAGATCATTTGGGGATGTGGTAGCTGTCATTTCTATTCCTGTAGTAACATCAGGCTTCTTCATATGTTTCTATAACTGACAGAAACAGAGTAAATTTCTCTTTTTCTCTGTCTCTCTCTCTTCATTTCTCTATTCTGTCGAGGTGTTTCAAACAAAGGATAAAAAGAATGAGGGAGGGAGGGAGATAGAGACTGAGGCAGAATGAGAAATAAATAGAAGAAGAAGAAAAATTTGGATATATTAAAGTAATATTCTACATATTGTATTAAATGATCATATTTAATGGATGAAAAATGTTTTAAATTGAAAGTTGAGTGAGTGACAGCGGAGTGAGGAGGAAAGAGAGGAAGGAAAGATGGCAGCCAGGGAGGAAAGGCAGTAAGGGAAGGAGAGAGGGAAGGAGGGAGGAAACAACAACAGGAGCATCAGCTGTGGTGCAGACAGGACCCGAGCAGGATGACAGAACACACTGTTGTCGGGTAAAATGGCTCATCTTTATCATCATCATCATCATCATCGTCGTCGTCATGGAAGGCATGGTGAGAGGAGTCAGACACACAAACATCACATCGGCCCATTTCACACGTTTAGTACAATTCTCCCTGAGGTCACACACACACACACACACACACACACACACACAAAAGCAAGTGCTGGAACCCATATGTTCAGTGTCCTGAATGAGTAATGGCCCTGCATCATCATCATCATCATCATCATCATCATCATCACACACACAATATGTGTAAATCCCACACATTTAAGGCTGCAGGGTGTGTGTTAGACTGTATACAGGTGTGTGAGCATGCACACACACACACACACACACACACACACACACACACTCACAACTGTATTAGTCATGCCCTGATTGCTTTGATTAACACATGGACTGGTGACTTGTTTACGTGATGACTGAATAAAAAAAATAAAAAAACTTAGTATATTTAAAAGTCCCAAGTGAGATTTCCATGAAAGCTTTAAAGTGTAGTTTATTTAATATAATGCACTGCATCATTTATTTCATTCTAAATATTTTTCTGTCATCTTCATTGTGACGATTCATCTCATCGTCCCCGTCCCTCCCCCTCTCTCCCTGTGTCTCTGCCTTGCATTAATCTGATAAGTGACAAATCAATAACTGAAGTGCCATTATCAGGGCAATGGACCAAACCATAAACGCAAACACTTCGTTCATCCATCTGAACGAAGGCACATGCTCTCACCCTCTCTTCCTCCTCCCATCCTCCTCTCTTCATCCTCCACCCTTGTTTGTCCCCTTTTTTTCAAAAATCCATTTATCATCCATCTTTCTCTCCCTGCTGCCATCCCTCCTTCCCTTTTTAACTCTCTTCCTCCATCTCTCTGTCTCTCTCCATCATCAGTGGCTTGTAAACACAGACACCTCACCATTAGAGTGAGATTTACTTCCAATATGCGCCGAAAGAAAAAGCTTTTAAAGCATCAAAATCTAATTCATTTACCCCTATTACAGCAAATGGAGCAGGTGTGAGCAGGAATGTGTGTATTTTATCTGTGTGTGCATGTTTGACTGTGTGTGTGTGTGTGACTGTGTGTGACTGTGTGTGTGTGTGTGTGTGTGTGTGTGTGTGTGTGTTGGAGAACTTTGTCATTCTTTGCAAACCTTGTACATAGCTCCCATAATGCATTTACATTGGTTTACATTGCGGTTGGCTGGCTCACTTCATTTGCACAAAACGCAAAAGCCAAATGTTGACGCTTCGCCAATACCTGGAGGCGGGAGGGAATTTAGGAGGCAAAAAAAAGAATCACAATGATTCCGAGAATGTCAGAAACTTTATCTGAAGAAGAGAAAGGAGGTTGGTGGGTTGATCAAAGTGACAACACACAGGGGTGAAGGGTCGAGTAACACGTGTGATGATGCTTCCTTTAAGGGTTTGCATCAGGTTCATGTTGTGCAGCGGTGAAGTCTGTTTCTTCAAATACTGGACCACACCTATGACGTGTGTTTCCAAGGTTATGTCACCACTGCTCCTATGGTGACATGTTTGCATAGATCAGTCAACTATGATCATGTGATCAGATGTTTAAACTGACTTTATGAACAGTTTGATCGTGTTGAGAATATGACGCAGCATCAGACAAACAGCAGTGATGTCAGACGACAACATGTTTGAATGATTTCATTTAAGCAAATGAAGCCACATTGAAACATCCATTCAGAGGAAAAGCAGAGGTTACGCTAAGCTAACAGGCCAGGCTATGAAAACATAGCTAAGCTAACAGGCTAAGCAATGAAATTCAAATGAGCAACACTTATCACGACAAGAAGGGCAAAGGCATCCACATATATTGTCTACATGTGTTCTTCATCAGTTCACACAGAGGTCTTTCACACAACCATAAAGGGTGTACAAAGGTTAGGTTCAAAAACTTCATTAGAACTATCCACACAGTCTTTGGTTACACAGTTTTGCATAGTCACACATGAGTTATACCAAAATTTCCCATTACAGCTAACAGGCTAGCCTATGAAAACATAGCTAAGCTAACAGGCTAAACTATGAAAATGTCCAAGTGCAACAGGCTGAATTATTTCTGTCTTTTCATCTTTACTAATCATTTCTCTCACTGAGCAGCTCAGAGGCTAGTGCCCTTCATCACCTGCACTTTGGTGATGATCAGATCTTCTTAAAAATGTAGAGAAATTTCAACCAGATTGTGTGAATTGTGGATATTTCACCACTTGGAGAAGAAAAGTGGTGGAGCGTTGTTCCGCTGCGCTGCCGCAGCACCACACCTACAGTATGACTGCATGTACCAGATATCCATATGAATGTCTCAATCATTCTCATGTAATTTCCATTTCTACTGAATGACAAAATATTCTCAGCACTCTGAAGAAAAAGAGAAAAAAAAACTACTTTATCCACATAAGCTCAATGACAAAACTTTTTGCAAAACAATGGAGTTTTGAGGTTCAGGTATGAAAAGGCATTTGTGCAACAAAGCACAGACTAAATCACTCTTTAATAGATCAATTACATCCCCAGATTTTCTGTTGAAACACGACATCGATGCAAGATGTTCACAGAGTGCGATGTGCTCAGATGGCTCCCTGGGGTCTCTGCTCAAGACGTGCTGCTTTTTTTTCAGCCATGTAGCTCTTAAATCTCTCTTTCATTCTCCTCATCGGGTGTTTTGTGTCTGTCGTCTTTTGGATTAAGATGTCCTCTGAGCGAGGAGCGAGGAGCTCTCACTGTTCTTCCAGCATCTGAAGGCTCGGTTACATTGGTAATTTCAGCAGCGGGTTTTGAAATCCAGAGATAGAGATGTGGTTTGATGGCATGCTGAGACAATGTGTGTCCACATGTGGCCTGGAAACATCTGTCACGCAGCTCCTGTGCCTGTGTTTTGTATTTCATCTCACCGTTCTGTCACATTTTCTCTCTACGTATTTAAAAGACCTGTTATTCCAATGTGAATGAGCAGTGACCAGAACCTATACAGTGCAGGTGAAATTTCACAGGCAGTAATGTGACTATCTATTAAATGGAGAATTGCAAATCCTAGCTCACTGCGGGTCAGTCTGCTGCAGTCAGAAACACAGGTATGCATGAAGGGAAGTGTATAAAGTCAAGTCAACTTTATTTCTAGAGCTCATTTAAACACTGCACAGGACAGTGAGATAAATAAAAGCAAGAAGAACAACTGTATAAAATTTTCCAAACACAAGGAAATTATACTAAATATGAAAGCATTTAAACATACGAACAAAAACATGAAGACAAGGAGCAAATGCACAATTATGTGTAAAAGGCCAGTGAATAAAATATGTCTTCAGTCGAGATTTAAAATAAAGATGGAGGGAGCACATTGAATATCTAATGGAAACTGGCTCCATAATGTTGGAGCAGTCACCTTCTAGTTTTACAAGAGAGCTGAGAGTCTGTGAATCAGGTCTGGCCTGGCCATTAAAAACTAATCAGCAAGACCTAGACTTCATTAAAAACTAAAGTCTAAACTGAACAGGAAGAGGAGAGGATAAGACTGAAGTGATGAGCTCAGGCTCTTTAGTGCCAGTCAACATCCTCGTGGCTGCGTTCTGGATCAACTGCAGCAAAGTAATCATGAAGATTTACAACAGTTGGGTGGAGCTGTGGTGGAGTTACTGCGGTTTGGAAATGATTCTTAACTGATAATAACTACTACTAATAAAGAAAGGCTTAATTTATTTTTCCAGAGTACATTAAACCATATTATGTATATTGTTTACTTCTGTGTAAATAGGTGGAAACATTGTTTTACTGCTTTTTATTGAGTCAACTTTATTTGTACAGTCAAACATCACAAACTGTGTTTCAATGGATTTCACAGGCTCACAGGAGCAGAGCTGCTCTGAGGTCACCAGTAACAAACTGGTTGCAGTGGGAAGCTCCCTGATGTCAGCTGTGTACACTGATACCCCCACATATCAGAATGTTAATTATGCTCCCAGGTGATGTGATGATGCTGAGGAGGAGGATGTTGTGTCCACAGAGGTTTATTATGAATGAGTGAAGGGACCCTGAAGTGTAACTATCTGGCTCCGGTACAGAAACGTGTTGTCGGCTGAGGCTCCTCAGCTCTTTCACACAGACTGTGTATGTCATCCCAAACTAACTACATACATTAGTTAATAGACCGACTAGTTACCAATCAGAGAGACTTTACTGACAGCTGTTAGAGACTAAATAGATCGTTAGACCTTCCAGAAGTAGCAGTGAGAGCACCTCCTGATCCTGATCCTTTCTAAAACCTTGAACAAAAGGATCTCATAGTTATTATTCAGCTTGTCAGACTTGTAAAAACAATGAGTGTGGTCACACAAGTGCACCCCCACCCTCCAAAAGAAGTACAGCTAAACACATGTGGATGTGTGCATAGCTGCACACTTATCTGTATTCACACCGTGGAGTCTGTTCTGCTGTTAAATAAGGAAGGGATGGATGAGGTGTCTCTCCGACACTGGTGCGCCTGCAGGCCACTGTGGAGCAGCTATAATCCTTCCCTAATAAGGTGGTAAAGACAGGGAGACGGCGGTATCGATCAGGCCTTCAGGGAAAACCTCTCTGTTTCTCCCATAGATAGCTAATCAATCGTGAGCCTATAAGCCACACGCACAACACACACACACAGCTCTAGGCAGCAAATCCCTGTGTTAGATTTGACCCGTGGGAACTCTAAATCCCAAAAGCCCCTGCTGCACGGGTCATGGGTTGGGTTGACCTACAGGAGATCGAAGACTGAGCATGTGACCACTGACACTAGAAACAATGGATGAGAGGTTGTCTTCTGTTTTACTGTGACCCCGAGTGTCTCATCCATCAGTGTGTGTCTGTGTATGTCTGTGTGTGTGTGTGTGTGTGTGTCAACCGAAACAACATGTGGCTACCAGGGTGTGCAGGCCTGAGGTGTCAGGGCACATCCAGAAAGACAAGGTCAAAGGAGGAAAAGAAAAGAAAGAGTGAGAGAGGAGAGAGCAACAGATCGAGGAGAGTGAAGAGAGCAGACACAGGACGAGGAGGATGGAAATGACAGTGATCAAAAGAATGAAGGAGACACACAGAAAGAGGTGAAGGACAAGGGAGTCTGCTCCTGTTACACACCTCTGTTCACTTTATCACCAACAGCATCACTGCAGGACTTTGACTCAGTTCACCCACAACACGTCACAGACAGTGAGATAGTTGAATTTTTCTGCTGTCGAAGTTGTCGAACGGTGTTTCTAGAAAACATTTCAGCCATGTTTTTTTTTTTGTCGTCCTTCTCAAGTGGTAGACACTACAAATTTACCGATGTCCCCTAAACACCTCACATGCAGACGGTAGAATCTACAGATGTCCCCTGAATGCCTCACATGCAGGCTATTGGTACACACTACAATTTCCAGATATCCCATAAACGACTCAAATGCAGACGACTGACAGACACTACAATTTACAGATGTTCCCTGAACACATCACATGCAGGCACTAGGTAGAGCTAACTACAGCACGCATCATCAGGGGCCCCACTTCATGGGAGGTTTAATGGGGTTGAAGTTGTCATTGCAAAATGTGCCAGTATGAGGGGCCATCGGGGGCCTCTCCTCAAATGTGTCTGACACACACACTCCTGTTTAACCAGCTGCCTACACACATATCTTAGTTAGACACACTGTAAACCTATTCCCCTTCTTAAACCACCCGTCAGTGACAGTTAGACCATACTCACCAGGTTAACTGCTGAGATCTGGGTCCACAGCATCATGTCAAGAAATACCAGCTAACATGTGATCACATAACTTTAAACAAAACCAAAAAACAAAACATGACGGACAAAACTTCACAAAAACTAGAGCCATAAATCAGGTTTATCTTTTAATTCTGGTGTGGTCTAATAAGTCCGACTGAAGATCACAGTGTGGTGATTTAACGAACAACAGCAAAAACAGAGACACAATCCAGCAAGGTGGACGAGCTGAGCCCCTCTGTCCCAACACCAGAGCGCTCGGATCCTGAATCAGCAGCAGAGTTGTTCTTATTCATCTCACAGTCAAAAACTCAATTTGGCCTTTTCATAAAAGTTTCATAGAAGAGCCGAAGTTCAGTGGTATTTCCCTCTAATGAAGACGACCCCACGGGGCCACGGCTCTGCTCAGTGCAGCGTGTGGATCCGAGGTGTGTGTGCGTGTTTGTGTGTGTGTGTGTATGTGTGTGTGTGAGAGAGACCAGTGTAATTATGTGATCTTTCCCTGTGTCTCTGGAGTCCAGAGATAATTACCAGTGGATAATGGTGTGTGTATGGATTGAAATGATGAATCTCAGTATGGCTGTCCAGATGTAGCCAGGTGTGTTTGACCTCACTGTTTGTATGTGTGTGTGTGTGTGTGTGTGTGTGTGTGTGATTCTCAGGGAGTGTAAAGTGAATGTGAAAAGTGGTAATAAAGTTTAATATTGTTCCAAGCAACACAGATTTATGACACAGTGAATTAAACATCCATTTCTCATTGGAAGTTGATTTACAAACACACACACACACACACACACACACACACACACACGAGTGCACGCATACTTAACCAGTGATCCATACATTAACAGACCTGCTCACACAGGGCAGACACAATCATAAACTGATACACAAAAAATAAAAAAGGCGCAAATCCAACACACACACACACACACACACACACACACACACAGCTATTTGGTTTCCATATATCAGTGGGTTTACGATTGCTCTCCACTATTCCCTGATCTCCTCCCTGTAGCACTGAACCTGTGGGTAATTGGCTTTTTAATGACTTCTGCATTTCCACACGTTTCCTATCTTGGTTATTTGCCTTCTCAAGCCTCATTTGAGAAGTCATGCTGAGAGAGAGAGAGAGAGAGAGAGAGAGAGAGAGAGAGAGAGAGAGAGAGAGAGAGAGAGAGAGAGAGGGGTGGACAGGTAACGAAACAGAAGAGAGAGAGACAGAAAGTGGGAAAGACAAACAGAACACACAGATGCAGTTTCCTTCTCTGCGTTCTCATGCAAATGAAACATCAAATTATGAAGGTGAACAGGAAAACAAGAACTTCACTCTCTCCAAGTGGAAAATGGTTTGAAATGACAATAAAAAGCAAAGTAAATACATTCGGAGAATAAATTTTGAGGCCGGCTCAGGATGATCTGCCTGATGAAGAGGAGCTGATGTCTGGTTGACGTCTGTCTGCAGTGACCTTCAGTGAGGTCACAGCTGCTCTTCCTTCATGTACAAGGTTCTATTATGACCAATACATGGAGCATTTTAAGGATCCTTCGTGCATTTTATTTTTTTGCTTGTCTTTGGATGAATGTGGAAAAAATGGCCTGGGCTTTATCATTTATTTGAAAACCTTTCATACTGCTATTCCTGATATCATTCAAAACTGTGTTATGAACCAGAACCAAGAGGAGAGAGCACATTAGCCCAATTTTAGCTTCCTGTTACATTTAGAATTGATTTTGAGGTCCTCCTCCTACAAGAGCATTAATGTGCAAGAACCAAGCTACATTGACAACTCCCTGAATAATAGACCTCAAGGAACACTGAGATCATCTTCTGGTTTATTGAAGGAGCAGCAGCAGCTGCTGGAAAATCAAGTCTTTTTAAAAGAAAGCTTCAAAGTTCTCTCTTCATCTCAGCCTTTAACTACCTCAGCACTTCTTTTAAATGTTGTTATGAGTATTGATGTTTGGCTGATATTATTCTTTTTGGGTAATCCATTTAGAACTTATTCATTCATTCATTTATTCTACTTTTTCTGCTATTATTTTAGCATTCCATATCATTTCACATGATTATTTTTAACATGTTTTTATGTCTTTTCAAGCGATGTACTCGGTGCATGTAATTTCTTTGTTATGAAGCACTTTAAACTGCATCCTTTGACATGCAAGACAACTTTTTATTCCACTTTTGTTGTCATCCAAGAAAACCTTTTGGCATCCAAATTTTTGATGAATCTATCATACTACTAGGAGATGCTACAATTTACAGATGTTTCCTGAACACATCACCTGTAGAGAATTGGTAGATGTTACAGCTCACATCATCAGGGGCTGAGGAGTTTTTCACGTCCAGATTTTCTGATGAATCTAATGGACACACCACATTCAGACTGTATCCAGCTCGTGTCTGCTGTGTGCACTGTACGTGCACTGACCTGCAGTGTAATGTGTGTGTCTCTTTGTGTCTTTGTACACAAGTGGCTTCATATTGTCATGCGCTCAGAAGGCTGTGAGAATGTGTGCATATGTGCACATAACATGCATGTGCATTTGAGCTACTGTACATGTTGTTGCGCATGTATGTGTGTGTGTGTGTGTAAGAGCTTTGAAGTAACTTCGCTGCAGGTGTGTCAGCCAGTCAGAAGTCCACACAGACAGACAGACAGACAGACACACACACACACACACACACACACACACACACACACATTCTGACGGACTTTCAAACTAAAAGCCCAGTTGATCTCATGTAAACAGCCACAGGCTCGGCTGATGTATCTGAGCATTATTTAACACCATGAACTCCATATTACATTAATGTCGACTAATCACTGCAGTTCAAGGTTGCATCATGAGACGTCTGAGAGCTCAGAGCAACAGGCCTCTGGGTAGTGAGCATCTTTCTGCCTCACAGCTCCACAAGCTAATACCGTGCTAGTATGCTAGCAGGCACATGAAATAATGATACTGAATAGTTTATTGTCATTATTAGTTTATAATAAATCCGGGAGGCGGTACGTGTTCACAGAGCAGCTCAGCACAGGCCTGTCAATCATCCTTTCATTACATAGGTGTAGTTGATTGTACATGTCTTAATTCTGAATTCATTCATTCATTTCACACCCTGCTCGTGTGTTCCCCACCCACACATTACCCCCTGTGGTGTGCATGTCTGTTTCCACTGGCTGTCTGTCCAGCCCTCCGCTCTGTGTCGAGCCCGATCGGGTTTACGACCTTGCCTGTGTGTTTTTTGGGGGTTTTGACTCAGCCTGACTCTCTGTACTCTCTTTGCCTGCTTGGATTTTTATATCCTTGTTTTTTTTTCCTAAGTAAAGCCCTCTTAGTCAAGTCATGCTTTCAGGTCCCTTTTCTGAGAACCGTGACGGTGTAAAGAGCAAAAAGGTGGTGTTCAAATGTGCTATTTCCATTCCACCATTGAGTCATGATTCATGGAATCAATAATGGTACAACTGTGGGGTCCTTGAGTGATGATGGTGGTGATCTGTTAGGTGAGAATTGAAGCAGTGTGTTCATAATTGTTAATAAAAAATAAGCTTTGTAAGCCAACGTGACAGTGTTGCCTCTGTCCGTGGAATATCAGAGAATTCATTCGCAAAATATTCTTAAAATCCTCATTTCTACACAAAAGCATTGTGTGCTATTACTTTTTTATTAAGGCTGTTTGTACAGGCCTAAAGGTGGAAATGAAAATCCAGCTCAGGAAGTATTAATACCTCCTATTATTGTAAACTTGCTGTGCTCCATCTCTCTCTTGATGCTATAAAAATTTCATGTTCTTCATCACAGTCACCGTCCAGGTCATGATCGACTTAAAGCACAAGCATGTTTCATTCCTGCATGAATACTGCCTTGATTCTCACACACATCTATACACAATAATAACACCATACTGTACAGTGCAGTACTCCATGGCTGTGTGAGGTTGTGCATGTAATTCATTCATGCATAAATGTCACTTTCACGCTCTCCTGCATAAAGTATATATGTTTATGCTCATGTCCATGTAACTTTTACTGAGCCTCTGTTCCAGTCTGTATCCATTTCGAAATAAGATGTGGTGCGCTGCATGTGCAGTTGATGCAATTTTTTATAATGTATTCATGACCCAGTGCCACGCATCATCACATGTGCACAATCGTTTCTGATGCCTTTTAGTATGTGTTGCATTCGTAAAGTGCTGCATTTCACAAAGTTGAGTCATCTCAAAGTGCCGGCTCACGGGGTAGAAGCTTGTTATTGATAGAACAATCTGTGGTTTTGAAATATTGACAGGAATTCCATGAAGCAAATGTTTCTCATAACAGATTGTGAAGCTGTTATTCTAGTCTCTAGACCCGCTTTCCACTGAACATTTTTTAAGACTGAATGAAGACATTTTTAAATGGAAGAGAGGAAACAACACTCTAAAGAAAAGGGAGACTTTTCCCCTTAAAGGTCCCAAAGCAGATTTCAGGTAAACACTCAGAGAAACCAAATCCTGCAAGGTTAGATGGTGGGGCCAGGTGGGCGGGGCTTGTGGCGTAGCTGCAAGCAGCGACTCCTTTGTTGTGACATAACAAGATTCCAGAAGTCCTGACGGCTGGTTTTAAGGCTCAGTGTCTGAATACAGGCTGTGTGCATTTCTCTGTGGACTGAGGCTTTGATACTTTCACAGTATTAATATAGAACCTAGACCTGCTTTATAATCACAAACACATGGACATCTACCTTTAGACTGGACGGCTGCAGTTATTCAGGAATTTTCAGCCATTGAACATAAAAATCAGGTTCAGACAGAAATAACACTTTGCTCCCTGTGTACGCTGCAGGAGACATATACGTCCGTTTTCCTATAAGAGCTCATTCGCCTCAAGGAGAAAATCACTCAGGGACTATTAGAGCTATTTTTGTAACCCAGCATCAATTATGTCTTGTAAAGACTAACATGCACACACACAGATAGACAGCTGTGATGAGTAACTGAGTACATTCACTCAAGTAATGTACCTAAGTACAATTTTGAGGTACTTTCTACTCTACTACATTTATTTGACAGATTCAGTTAGTTAGTTTACTAGTTAGTTTTAAGATTAAGATTTTACACAATGGATAAAATTACAAGCTTTTAAAGATTAAACCAATGGCTTCCAACCTTTATGGATTTTTACCAAAAGCAGTCTTCGTATGTCGTCAGGGTCACATGTCAGATGTCTGTGAGTCTGTCAGCTCCAGCAAATAGTTTTCCTTCACATGGTTTCATTTCAATAAATCCAACATAGATACAACATCTCACCAAAAAATAAAGATTAGAGAAAAACAAAACAGATTTGTGACTTTGTTTTTTCTTCTTTCCTCCATCATTAATTAATAAAACCATATATATGTCTCTCCATCTTCAGCAGCTACAACAGTCACATGCACATCATCACACATTGATTCTTCAGTAATATTCATCTGATGATGTCATATATAATCATATATAATCAATCCGAGGGGCCAAACCAGGACTTGAATACTTTAAAAGGGCTGTTGGATGTGGTTTCTTACATGTAGCAGATGAAGGTGATTGTTGCTCGACAAAAGCTTTGACCACCTTTGACGAGATGGGCAGAGGCTAGCTGGTTAGCATGCTAACTTCAGTAGAGGAAAACATGTGAGAGTTAACACTGATGTTTGTTTCCACCTCTGGAGGCAGCTGTTGGTGAATAAAGGAATGAAGTTTGATGCTGAACTCACAATGTTTCTTCTACACTGGCAGGCAAACAGATTAATGCTAATGTTAGCTATGTAGCAATAGCAAAATAGCTCCTTTGATGTCATTTTGCTGCTAATATTCATCTACTTGTGCTTAAATATGATTTTTCATGTAGGATGTTAACTTGTAATGGAGTATTTTTACATTGCTGTGTTGGTACTTTTACATAGATAAAGGATCTGAATACTTCTTCCACCACACACCATCAGAGGCACATTTCACTCACACACCCATACTGTGGAGCCCACAGCTGGGTGGGGGGCATATAATCTAACCACTGACTGCAAATGAAGAAAGAAACACATCAGGAGCTCAGATTAGATGGAGCTGGGAGAGATGGAAAATGAAACAGAGGCTGTCGATGATGTCTTTGTGCGTCCCTCTCTCTCTCTCCTTGTGTTTATCACCCCCTTTTCTTCCAGGTCTTCTGTCATTTTCAGACATTATTGCCTCTCACTCAGTGTTTGTCCCATTCACTTTGCTTCTCTCTCTCTCACTCTCTCTCTCTCTCTCTTTCACACACACACACACACACTCACATATAAACAGAGAGTTATCACTGGCCTACAGGGACCCATTACTTCTGTGATCCAAGGCTTTTATATGGTGGCTTGGTCTTAAAAATGGCCATTTACTGCTCCCCCTGATAAATGGCATTCGAGTGCGTTCCGTGTCTGTTGTTCTTTCAATCTGCTGTTTGTCTGGTTTTCTTCAGAAAAGCTAGATGCAGATAAAAGCCTCCACATGCACATACGTAGTGTTTGTGTGCGTGTGAGTGAAGTTTAAACAGTCTGAAGTAAGAAAAGTAGGAACAGAAACAGGCATAAAGACGAGAGATCTGATGTAATTTCTGACTAATCTCATAAACACAAACTGCTGCGAAGTGATAAAGGCAGCCCAAAAGTAGTGTGCAGTCTACTGATATTCAAACTAATCAAACACACAAAAACACAGCAGATCTATTGATATTAACACCATCAATGGTTTGTTTGCATTTTTGCCACCAGAAAACTACAGGACAGGCAGAAATATTTAAAGGTCCCATATTTTACAGTGTTTTATTTGAAGTGTCCAGGTGGGCGGGGCTTAGTACGTGGCTGAGGGTGGTGACTGTTTTGTTGTGACATCACAAAGTTCCAGAAGTCCTGACGGCTGGTTTTAAGGCTCAGTGTCTGAATACAGGCTGTGTGCATTTCTCTGTGGACTGAGGCTTTGATACTTTCACAGTATTAATATAGAACCTAGACCTGCTTTATAATCACAAACACATGGACATCTGCCTTTAGACTGGGTGGAGCTTTAAATTTCAGTCATAAAATGCGGATAGTGACAACCCATCATACCCCACTTTGTAAATTGTTAATGTAAAGTGGCAACTCCCCAAGTGATAGACACCTGGTAGTCACTCCGATCATCAACATATCAATCAAATAAAGATCAGATCAGATAATGAAGAAGAAATTATCCATCTTCTGTGAGGACCCAGGATATAAAGAGCCGGTCACAGTGAACTGCATGAAATAACAAAGAACTAATAGCACTGTCTTAAATTAAAGGTCAGACAGAGGTTCAGTCTCAGAGCAGCCGTACACCCTCACCCTGTCTGCACCCTGGGAAGACATGGCATAGAAGATGTAGCGCACCACAAAACATGGGATCTGAGCAATGAAACGAAAACAATGCATTTAACCACATTCTGGTATGTTTGGAACATGGTGAGAATACAGATGAACAGTGGAGTAGTTTGAGATGTTTCTGTGGAAAATTTGCTGCGTTTCTTTCGCTGTGAGACCAGGTGACTGTTTCCTCGCCCTCTCGCAGCAGGGTCAAAGAAAGAACCAAGACTGTCTCAACACGGAGCAGATTCACTCGAATCTGAAGAGAAACCAGGACAAAAACATCCTTTTAGATGAACTCCAAGGAGAAACTAGTCTTGTGACGTAACTACGTAACAAGAAGCTGCTGAAGTGCGCTGCCTGAACTGAAGTGTTGAGTGCTGAGTTGTGTGTCTCTCTGAGGATAAGTAAATGTGAACACAATATGTTAGTTAATCTAGGTCAAGTTCATTGTTTGTACTATGTCAACTATGAGGTTAGCATTCTTGCAGTTACCATGCTAGTAGTTAGCGCACTAGCAGTTAGCACATTAGCTAAATGCACATTATATGGCGTATGTATGCCGCTGCATTGCTGTGACGTTTTAGTTGACAACGGGAACATGAGGATAATCTGAGTCATATGAGTCCTTCGGTGTGGCGTTCACTGTAATTGGACAAAACAGTTGTTATCACCGAGACGAATTATGATAATACATATACATTTACATAGACACACACACTCAAATGTGTACTGATCTGCTCTAAGGGAAATCAAGAGGACCTAAAGGAAAACCTGTCATCCTTCTTCTTCTTCTTTAGTTTCCATCTTGGCCTTAATGCAAACTTTAGGCACTTTGTCCTGACTGTACGTAATGTAAAATTTCTGATTTTCTTTTCTGGAAACATTCAGTAATATCACAGTGATATTTCTAACTTGTGTGAAATGATCCCATTTCCCTGTTACCTGTGTTTCCCTGACATAGCTGCTCTTCCTATTTATAGAAATGATCTATTCAACCCACTATTCATTCTTTTCCTCCACCTTCCCTCCCGCTCTTCATCACTCACTCATCTTCCCTTCATCCTGTTTCTCTTATCTCCTGCTGCCATTTCTGCGTCTGTCGCTGACAGCTCTATCTGCTCCAGTCGGAGTTACAAAGGGATTTTACCAGTCAGGTAATCCATCTATCTTCATCTCACACTCTCTCTGTGGATGTAGAAGGCTGCAATAATGGCTTCACTGTGAAAGAGACTGACAGCTCCACACAGCCCTCATAGCGATGTTTCAGTGGGAGCCTTGATTCAAAATCACCCCTGCTTATCCTAAAAGGAAAGTGCTGTTTAAAATTTAAGAGGACTTTTTTGGCGCCGTTATTTAGCCAGGAAAGTTTTCCTGTCGAATACACTTTTAAAAAGATAATTTTTCCCCATTGGTTATGAGAGGACATTTTATTCACTAATTACTTTGCTGAGATCTGAGTCCAAACTTTGTCAATGACAGAAACTCAGGAATTTTTTGCATTAAATGTTTTCAAGGTGACCAAAAAAAAAAAAAAAAAAAAAAAAAGTTACAATAAAATTGTAGAATCATCGACTATATAAAGATGGATGTTGTCACATCTCCCAAAACCGACCCTGTCTGGGCAGTGCCTGAATCTGCAATATTTTGGCTTCATTTTTGCGCAGCAGGAGGATGTGGAGCCACATCGTCCATCTTTATATGATAATCACATTCATGTTTTTTCTCCAACAACTACACAAACATTTCATCGCATTACACACATTATCACCCCGTGTGCTGTACCACACTGCATGGGTTCAGACTTAATCTCTATCAACATAATGTTGAGTAAAATTCCTTCAGCTTAGCTCGTTCCACTCCCTCACCCTCATCCACACACACAAACACTGGACGCAGACCAGAGACGATACACTGATATCTTATTATTGTTATAATTTAATTCACTTTGCTCAGGGCTGCTGCTTCCTTAATAAAGCATTTGACTATCCATCCTGTCATTAGTTGGGCCACTTGGCATGCAGTGTGCATTTGCCCAAAACCCATTATTTATAGATCCCATATTTCACACTTTACCAGTGTTTTAATCAGAAGAGAGGCTCAGAGTCTCTCTTCTGATTAGCTGACTGTTTTCTGAGTGACCCAATAAAAATACAGCAGATTTCAGGTAAACACTCAGAGAAACCAAATCCTGCAAGGTTAGATGGTGGGTCCAGGTGGGCGGGGCTTGGGGCGGGGCCGAGGGTGGTGACTGCTTTGTTGTGACATCACAAAGTTCCAGAAGTCCTGACGGCTGGTTTTAAGGCTCAGTTTCTGAATACAGGCTGTGTGCATTTCTTTGTGGACTGAGGCTTTGATACTTTCACAGTATTAATATAGAACCTAGACCTGCTTTATAATCACAAACACATGGACATCTGCCTTTATATATGCGACCTTTAATATCAGTCATAACGTGGAGACAGACGCCCCATCATACCCCAGTTTATAAATCGTTAATGCGAGGTGCCAATTCACCACGTGACAGGCAAAGACATGGAAATCTCACTTTCTACAATTTGGGACCTTTAATGTGTAAGAAAAAAAAGTAGTGTGATTAGTTTCCCCATGCTCTAATGATAATAACACCGTCCTCACTGTGAAGATAAGTTAATAAATAATTTAACTTTCTTTATTCATCTTTCTTTTCCCTCAGGCGTATGTCAGTTTGATGGAACTTAACTCGTGTTCAGACTCAACAATTCTGCAGTTAAACAAAGCGATGACACATGGAGCCTGGACTCAAAGACGACTGGGTAGAAAACATCACTGTTTGAGTGCGTCAGTGTCGCCCCACTGCTGCTGCTCGCCGCTTGTTCTCCACACAACAATCCAAAGCAGACCACTTGCAGCTTTCTCTCAGCTAACAGAGAGAACAGGGGGTAGCAGGGATTTACACAGCGGCTGTCCGTCACCCTGTCAGTGTGTTATTATTGCTTTGCACCATTTGTCATTTCACCAGCCCTACCTCGCTGCTTCCCGCCCACCCACAAATCACAAATGCAATCAAGTCGGCCCCGACAAGGGCCCTCGAATCACCGCCGCCAACCAAAAAAGCAGACGAGATATTTAACCTCTGTACCCATCAGCAGCCACTTCACACACACACACACACACACACACACACACACACGATTATTGCATGGCTGTGACATGCTATAATTCAGAAGTCTATTACTGATGGCAGTTCAAACAAGGCATGATAGTGTGTGTGCACTGTATGTATTTCAGTGTGTGTGTGTGTGTGTGTGTGTAAGTACATGTCACAACCGACTGGTGAGGTACTCTGATTAGTACTGATTTGTTTTCAGCTTCTCAAAGAGAAAATAAGAGGCAACACTGACAAGCAGACACACACACACACACACACCGATGAAAAAACACACGGATACGAGAAAAATGTCAAAATACAACTTGAGACATTCACCATAGTTCAAACATACTTTTCTGTCAAGCTGTCAAATCTTAAAAAAAAAAAAAAAAAACATAGATGGAAACTGAGAGGCAAATTTAGGACAAAGACGCCTCAGGAGGAAAGAAGGAAGATGTGGAGAGAGAGAGAGAGAGAGAGAGAGAGAGAGAGAGAGAGCTGAAAGAATGAAAGTCATGAAAGAGAGTGAAGACAGGCAGAGCTGTGAGGCTTTCTACAACACAGTTTGGGTCCTGGATTGTCAGTCAATGCAAACATCAACACATCAACACACAAACGACAGGGTACACACACACACACACACACACACCTCTGGCATTGTTAGCTGAGCTCTGGCTACCTTTCTTTAAAATAACCTAAAACCTCAAGGACGAGACAGAAAGCATTTTTTCTTTGGGCTGTCAAACCCAGAAAACGCCGAAGGAAACGAGGTATTTGTGCAGAAATATAGACACCTGGACTGAAATTCTTACACCTGCTCACAGAGGAGAAAGCAGCTGGTGGAGAGAGAAAGACGTAAGAGAAGAGGCTCGGAGGTGGCTGCAGAGGGAAGATTGACTCAGGCTACGTCCACACATCCCTTTTTCCAGATTTACACCTGCTGTCCTCCCTCCTCCAGAGCCTTCAGCCCCTCAAACAGAGACTTTCAGAAACGCTGCTGGACCCGTGTTCGTCTAAACCTCCAGGTTGTGTTGTAGTCTGGACGGACACAAACAGAGACCTTTGGAAACGATGACGTAGACGCCCACGGTGGCTCCTGATTGGCTCTCATCAGCCTGGACTACCAGTGGTGAAACAACATGGAGAATGAATGAAAGTGTTACTGACCTTGTTGTATCTGCAGCAGCTGTTGTTCAGCTCAGTTCTGGATTTTAACTTTACAACAGAGAATTTACTGGAACCAACCAAATGAAGCTCTAGCATACGTTCAGTCAGGAAGACCTATCCTCTTGCTTGCATTTGCTGTATATAATCCTAATTAAAGCACACCTCTCTTCACACATTCACTCATTATTCCCTCATTCTTCCGATGGGTCCCTGTCATCATCACTGCAGTCTATCTCATGTGCCATCCAGCCCATTACCTCTCGCCTTCAGGCTCTGGAGAATTCCCAAACTGCTTCAACTTCCTCAGCTTCATCGCAGATCCCAATGATCCTTCTCTTCTCAGTGCTCCCTGGCTTCTGCCGTGCCAGCGCCCATGCGAGGTAGGCCCTACGTTCCATCTGAAGCTAACATTTCTCCTCGTTTAAGGGCAAAGATATTACAAGGTAAATACATCAATCTCCTCAGCATTATCCTCCCTTCACCGGAACTCGAAAATAAAGTGGCAACCGGCGAAAACATCACCGCCGTCATTAAAGCGGCTGATCCCAGATCGTCCAGGGACATGTTGTGTAGTGAACTCGTGGTAGCTTCTGGCATATTCTGGGATGTCATTTGTTCCATGTATCCCGAGCGCAGGCAAGAACCGGATGCTTATTTGACCTTGATCAGCGACCTCGACCTGAGATATGGGAAAAACATATTCTACCAGTACCACAAGCAATTCTTCAACAGAGCGGCTCTCATGGCCTCTCAGTCTAACATCTGCCCGAACCGGTCCATGCTGGATACCGAGCCATTAGTCACGACAGCCGGCGGTGCGGCCGGTGGTCTGCGCTGGTTGCGGAGACGCGGGTCACTCGGAGTCTCTCTGCCCTCGACTTCATCCGCAAACACTCACCAAACCTTTAAAGGCCTTTGTCCCACCGAGAGAGAGAGATCCGACAGCTGCGGCCTCAAGGTTCAACAACCAACCCATATGCAGAAACCTTAATGGAAACGTGTGCACGTACCCCGCTGCATTTTCCTGCACATCTGCAGTTACTGCAAGGACGCGCACCCAGGATCAGTGTCCCCGCAGGGCTCGTCCTCAGCAGCAGAACTGTCCCTCCATCCTGACTCTGTAGATCATTTACTCCCTGGTCTGTCCCAAGGGTTTAGAGTAGGTGTTGTTTCCTCGCTAGGCTCCTCGTTTGTGTCAGAGAATCTCCAATCAGCTGTGAAAGAGCCAGCTACTGTGTCCCAGCTGTTAAAAAGGGGATTAGATAAGGGTTCTTTCATCAGCCCATTCCGCTCAGCGAGGTTCCCCGTGTGTCACACCAGGAAATACTCCGGGAAGAACAGACTCATTTCCGATCTTTCCGCTCCTCATCGGGCCGGTTCCCAGCGTCAACAGCCCGATTCCCTCCATTACTCCACCGTCGATCCAGCCATTAAACTTATCCAGTCAGCCGGTCAGGACGCATTCAAAGTCATTCCTACCATCCGCCTCAGTGGCATCTTTTCGGCCTTTAGCGGGAGTCGCCTCACGTTTGGCTGCAGGAGCAGTCCAGCACTTTTCAGTCAGGTTTCCGAGGCGCTTCGCTGGGTTCTGTTAGAGTCCGAGTCCCGTCCCTCCTCCATCTCCTCCATGATTTCCTGCTGGTCGATCCGCCTCGGGATAATCCTGGCTCCTCCTTGAGGAATTTAAAAAACCTGTTCGATTATTTAGGTGTCCCCCTTTCTGATGAGAAAAGTTCCAGCGACGCAGCTGGAGTTCCTGGGTGTCTCTCTGCATCGCTGATTCATTATCTCGTTTCAATTTCCAGATGTTCCAGTTCTTCCGTCCAGAAGCCAGCCCCTCGCCTCTACCAGCCCCCCCTCTAGAATCACAAACCCTCAATTAAACCAGGATTCCTTCCAGTATTATCTTCAGTCAGCCAGGTTCTACATGAGAGAGGGCCTAGCAGCTTCTACTCTGAGGTTATATGATTTTGCAGGAATAAGTTTGTTTTGTGTTTCTTTAAATCTGCCTCTGAAACCAGTTTCCATCAGAGCTGTTTGTGCATTTATTTGTCACTGCACAGATGTGCGTCATTTCAAACCCAGTTACATCAGAGGTCTGGTAGCCGGTATTCAGTTCAATGCTAGATGCTGTGATCCATCCTCTCCTAGTTTATTCTTTAATCCAGCAATTAAAGTGTTGTTAAAAGGCATTTCAAAAGTTTATCCCAGCGACACCGATACCAGTGGAAGGCCTTATTTGAGAATAAGGCCTTCCACTGAAACCTAATGCCCCTCTGTTTCTGACCCAAGATCATAAACCACTGTCCAAATCATGGTTCAGTCACATCTAACTCAAACGCTCATTAAGTGCAATACCGCTCCGAGGCGTTATTCCGGTCACTCATTCAGAGCAGGTGCTGCAACCTCTGCAGCTGCACAAGGTTGGCCTTCAGCTTCCCTTCAACAGCTGGGCCGCTGGTTGTCCTCCGCTTATGCCTCCTATGTGCGTCCTGAAGCAAGGGCGATAATCGAAGCTCAAAGATCTCTAACACCCTAACAGCTCATGGTAAGCTCAGCATATAACTGGTGGCTGGTGGTTCATATTCTGTTTTGTTGCTCTGTTCCACCCTCTACTATTCACACAAGCATTTGCCATTGCTGGCTTAGTAACATTCAAGCAGCGTTTGAGTCCTTCCTCTTCGGCTCATCAAGGCGCTGCCTCCCTCTCTCGCTCTCCCCCTCTCTTTCTCGCTCAGCCTGCCTCTCTCTCTCTCCTAGCTCTCCAAGCATTAGCCATTGCTGGCTCAGTAGCATCCGTGCAATGTGGCTGTCCTCTTCAGCTCATCCTGCACTGTCTCTCTCGTTCTCCCTCTCGATTTCTCGCTCAGCCTCCCTCTCCCTCTATCTCCTAGCTCTCTCCTTCTAGCTCCTTCTCCCTCTCCTCTAGCCATTGCTGGCTCAGTCTCATCCATGCAAGCATTAGCCACAGCTGGCTCAGTACCACACTTCAGTCCACTGCACTGCTAACTAAACTATCTAGTTTTGTTATTTTTAATTTTATTCCGTTGTTATTAATGGTCGATCAATAGCTGTGATGCCTAATATCTGCACTCTGAGTCACCCTCGTTCATTCCACTCATTTCTAGCAGGTTACACCACCCCATCATTAGCAAGGTAGTTCACTCCAGCTCGGTAAGTAAACTTTTTCTTTTTGGGGGATTCTTTCAGCTGTGCTTGGTCTCACTAGAGGGGACTTGTGCCCCTATTCTTTGGGGGGATTATATTCATATACGTTCATGTATTTTGCTGCTGTTCATCCTAAACCTAAACATCTCCCCCACAAGACCAAGCGCCAAAGTCTATAATTTCAGCACTTTTCATCACGTCTTGTCTAATTAAAATATTTACTTTCACTTCATTCACTTTTCTCTCCTGATTGAACTGAGAGGAGACAATCTGCTTCCTGTTTACACCAGCTCGCACATGCTCAGTGTCATGGTCATGCATGCATATGTTTTCAGCTGTGATAGTGTGAACGCAGACCTTTTCTGATTCGCTTCTCTGGATGGAGATTGTTTTAAAATAAAGAAGTCGCTGTGTGAACGTAGGCTGAGGGTTGACCCATCAGGCGGACCTGCAGCCTGAGTGGATCTGTCTCAGACTTTCATGTTTGACGGCAGGTTTCACTCACTCTTCTCAGGACAGTGTGGGTGTGTACAGACTGTGTTGTGCTGGCAGGAAAACTTACAACCTCTAAAACTCTAACAACTTACAATTAGTGTGTCCCTGTGTGTGTTTAGGCTGCTCACATGTGATGTCTGTCTGTAAATACTGACAACAAATGCTATCCGATTACATTCATAAAGGTATTAAAAATATAATATTGAAATTGTTTTTAGCAGAAGTTTATTCAGAAGCATTTGCATGTCTCAGTCCGATTAAACGTCTCACTTCCACATGCACGTGTGATGATGCCGCACACACAGCTTCTCCCTGCTCTTCCTCTGTTATTTCTAACACTGTGTTTTTGTATATTCTCTTCTCATCTGTGCTGTTGTCTCAGTAGCTGCAACAGCCCCAATTTCCCTTCGGGGTTCATTAAATCTTCATCTCCTCTAATTCACAGAGAAGATAGACGGAGATCGTCTGTTACTGTTCAAATCACAAACCAACACATTTGTGTCGTTGTTTGACTTCAAAAACACAGAGACGGTATCATCCAAATAATGTGTGATGTACAATCAGAGGAAAAGAAGACAACAGGAGAAAGTACACAAAGAACACAGCAGAATGTGAGCAACAAAGAGCACACACACACACACACACACACACACACACACACACACACACACACACACACACACAGTGTCTGAGGTGACGGGAGCTTTTGTAAGAGATGACCAGGCCTCAGAGGAGAAATAAGAGTGAAGGACGTCTAGTCCCTTTTGATTACTCCTCTGTGGGAGAATTAAGTCTGTCCATCTCCACCTGAGCCCCCGCGTCTCTCCACCTCTTTGTTTTTATGTCTGTGACAGTAAAAATATTTCAGAGCCAGTTCACTGGAGCATTTCCTATCTCAGCCATCTTCACAGTAACACAGGCTTAAATGATTATTTCCTGTGTATGTATGAATGTTGAACAGTTTTAATATTAGCTGCCTAATTTTCATCATGATTAAAATAATAATAATTATATTAAACTAGTTTTCAGTACTTACACAGACATTTATCATTTCCTAACCCAATATAAAAACAGAAACGATGCACCATGAGTCTGATTTCAACACTGATTGATTTGTATGTGTGTCAGTCAATCAGTGAGTCATAGGCTAATGCTAACTGTTAGCTGTCAGGCCGAGGAGACAGACTCCTTCCTATGTGAGGTACCCACTAATGAAAATGCTGCGTTCATGGCCTCCATGGTGTTGAAAGGTGGCTCAGCAGCTAAGCTAAGTGCTAGAATAGGTGCGTGCATAGGCTCATACATGTGCATGTGTGATACACTAATGGTTTGAACCTGACCAAACCCCCAACTTCAGTGGGACGTTTGTGTTGCTGAACATGTTAGCCCCTTTCTGCAACACCCCCGGTTGTTTACATTCTGCTCAGTTGAAGACATGGAAATCTTACTTTAAACTATATGGGACCTTTAATTTATTATCTCAACAATCAGAAAAACATTGAATATATGACAATAAAATGCTCAGTTTCACCAAAAAGTATTTTATCTGCAGAACTAAACTCAGTTTAAAACAGAATATGTATGTTTAAGTAACAAGCTGCATAAAAACACTGTTTCACATTGCAGGTGAATAACTTGCCACAGCCTGTGTTTGAGGGCAAGACGTGTCTGTCCCGGTCTGAGGTGTTGGAGAATGTTTCCCATCGTGACTCCCAGGCTCTGACACCAGGAGACGATATCGTGATCAGTCAATAATAAATCAAGGCTCTGCGCCTTTGTTTCAGAGCCTTTTTCTCCCCTAGTAGCCACAAATTACATAACGCAGCTTTAAATAAAAATGACCTTCTTCTACACTGCAGCAAACTTTTAAGACAACTTTTAAGATGTTATTTGTACTCACTTTTCAAATAAAAATGTAACCAAGAGTCATCAAAGAAAAGTCTGTGTGCTTCAGTGTCAGTCTGTGTCCTTGTCCCCTAGTTTTTTGGGGTTTTTTTTGGCTTCTTTCACAGTTTCTGTCTCCCTCTTATATCTGTCTGGATGCTTGTCTGTCTGCCTTTGTCAGTCTCTTTTGTGTCTTCTTCCATTTACATGGCCCCGTGAAATCTGTCTCTGTATTCTGCTGCGAGTATGGAGCATCTCTCAGTGTCCAAACTCCCCCCAGTGTTTCTGTATTCTCGAATGGAAGGAAATTTCACATGTCTTTTAATTGTGTGTGTGTTGGTATTTTTTAATCGTTTTCATAGTTTGTCATCCATATTTTCTCTCCATTCTGTCTTCATGAATGAGATATTCTGGTTTCTTTGTGTCAGTCACATCGCTGGGTTTTCTTCTTTTCTTTCTTTATGTCTGTATGAGACGTTCAGTCTCTGTCTTTTTGTTCGACAATGTGCCCACACAGACACACACTTGCACCACACATGTATATGTAATGAATAGAGCCACACACACACACACACACCAGTTCACACACACACACCAGTTCAAACACACTCAGTCTTTCATATCCTGATGATGATGATAAAATACACAGATGACTATTTTTCTCCATTTGTTCATGTATTAAAACATTTCTCTCAATCATCCTCTAAACTCTCTCTCTCTCTCCGTGTCTCTCGCCCCCCCCCCCCGCTCTGATCATCTTTCCCGCCTCAGATTGTGGTCGTGTTGACTGCTGCTGAAAACATCGACTGCCTTTGATGTTTGATGTTTGCTGCTCTTGTGAGTTTGTCTCGCTCAGCCTGGGGTTTGAAGGTAATAAGAGGTATGAGATACGAGTGTGTGTATGTGTATGTGTATGTGTATGTGTATGTGTATGTGTGTGTGTGTGTGTGTGTGTGAGGCCAGGCAGTGAGTATGGAGAAAAAAAAACCCAAATCCTCTTTTCTTTTGGCGATTTGCAGGTTTGTGAAAGTTTGACGGTGAAATAAATTCACTGCGGTGGCATTTTTTTTTTTCTTGTTATTCTGAAAAATGCTGCTCAGAGCTCAGCTAAGAATACCAGAGGTGTGCATTTATGAGTGTGAGTCAGTCAAGCTCAGCAGCTGAATATAACCACAGAAAATAAACAGAGAAATACAGGCATTTACAGCAAACGCTGCTGTCACAGCCTCTCATGTTCACCGTTTGCATTTCATTGTACATTCTCACAGACGTGACCTTTAGCCTGAGAATATCAAGTCTTATCCTGATTATCATATGCTAAACAAAACATCTGCAGTATGTTGCAGGCAGGTGGGTTTGCACCTTATTCCACATGTCAACATCTGGTGTTCATTAAATGGAATTACATGACTGTCATTAGTTTGACCTCATTTGAGGTTTCATTCTTTCTGATTGACAGCTACATGAGCAAGACTGTAGAAGCCAGAATTACAGTAATTATGTGCTAAGCTAGCACATTAGCGAGGATGCTGATCAGAAGCTAGCATGCTAGTTTATTTGCATTTTTTGCAAACTGGAGCCACTCACTGCTTCAGGTGGCTCACAGGACGTGTCGGTGACGTGACGGTCATCTCTCAGAAACACCAGCAGAAAGTTCTCTCTGCCAAACCTTTCTGAGGGAGCCAACAGGGGGGCAGCCACTGCAGACCACACTTCACTGAGTTCACCATGTTTTACATTATTAAAACGGAGTTTATAGCAGTTCTGTGTAATCAATAAATAAGAAGGTAACAATAAAACATAATTGACAGCCTGAAACTTGGAGAGGTCCCAGGGTCAAATCTGAATACCTCCATGTCTGAAAATAAACTTCATGTTTACAGAAGCACTGGAGAAAGTTTCATGCTTCAGTCATAAAATGCACAAAACCTTCCATAAGTGTATCTGCTCCACTAATGTGTTATTGGGATGGTTTGAATGTTCTACCAGATAATTTATGGATTCTCAAGGATAAAGATTGTAAGATTGTTATGTCTGTATGGAGGTGACACCTATCCAATCACATCTATAACCTGTCAGCAGCCTGGATTACATCATAACCACATCAATACAGAGATGATGAGAGAAGAACTCAACAAACCAATCACACCTAAGCCTCAGATCTATGACCTGTCAGGACTATGGACTATATGACAACGATGTCTAAGTGGTGGTGAAGAGAGAGAGAGAGAGAGAGATGGCAGGAGCGATGGTGCCAATCCAATCTTGTCAGATCTACAAGCTGTCGAGAGCGAGGGTTACGCTCTATGACAACTGTATCAGCCCCATCAATATTATGGAGGTGAGGCGAGAAAGAGGATTATGTGATGACTGCGTCGATAATGGAAGCAACAAGACAAAAGCAGTGAGTTCGCTTTCACCCTGTGTACATGAACATGCTGCATCCAAACCGCTGGCAAAAAAACATTAGACAGCTTTGAAATCATGAGGGAACCACACATTTCACAATATGCATGTGTATGTAAACCAGCCAGTCCTCCAACCTGATTCTTACTGTATGTACTGACAGCGGCCTACCTCCCTCACCATGGTTACTATAATAACAGTGATGGTTTGGTTAGGTTTAGGAAAAGATGGTGATTTGCATTAAATAAGTACTTCCTCAACTTATAGATTTAGAACCTTTTTCCAACCTTTTTATATCAAAACATCTTTTTATAGCAATAGATTTGTGTTGGATTCGGATAAAGGTCAGACTGGATTGAAAGAGCAGGTAGCCGACATGAGGAGTCACCGCTGTCCTTTCTACTTGTCTTCACGGTTGAATCTATGGTAACTGGTCATATTCTCAACAACCCCAAACATCTGACAAGATTAGCATCATGTTGTGTCAAAGCCTCCTAAAAACACCTCATCAACTCGCTTTGATATGTAGCCAAGAGAAGCCTGTTCAGCGGCTGTCAGATGAAAGGTTACCATTACACATAAAGCCTAACGCGAGGTAATCAGATGGCTGCAGGTAAGGATGATCCAAAGTGGAACCTCTGAGCTGATGAGCTGCACAATTTTACCCAATTTACAAAACGTAATAAGGCCTCAGAGAACATCATTTTAGACTTTGTATAAATACTTAAAAAAAAAACACATCTTGGTCCATGTGCAAAAAATGGAAACTATAATTTTGATGTAATACACAGTATAAGAATTAGAAATATACAAAATGAACATTCAATAATATTGAATATCAAATATATTCTTTAGAATTTTCTTTTTTTATTTGCTGCTGCTGACCCTCATTACACAGTTTTTCTTACTGTACCGGAAACACTGCCCCCCACCTCCCCACGATAATACTATATATCGTAATATTTGATATTACATTTTGGGTACTGCCTGTCAGTGCTGCCAGTCTTATGACAGTTATGGGTCTATTTATACAATACGGTGCTGATACTTTACTTTAGCCATCTATGGTCCACAGCTGGACTAAGAGCGAGCGACAGACAAAAAGACTGACAGACAATTCGTTCTTGTCCTGCTCTATCAGATCTATAGCTGTCAGGGCAGCGTACAGTCAGTAAGGCGTCTATGATGAGAGGACTTATAGGCTGTGATGGCTATCGCCCCTGACAACCAGTGCCCGCAACGATAGATGAGACAGATAACTGACATGAGACGTATATACAGAGAGAATGAGACGGACCGGCGTGATGCTTGTGTCCGTTCAGTCGTATCAGATCTCCAGCTCCAGATCTCAGCGAGTGGAGGCTGACAGATCTTTCTCTCCACCACCTCTGACGTGTCAGAGACAATAATGGGAACGGATAGACAGGGAGAGATGATAATGATGTATGAGCGCCATAACTGATATGACTCAGAGTTAATACATGATAGAGAGAGAGCGAAGAAGGGAGGGTTGGAGGATTGTTGGGTGAAAGGATGGCGAGCTTCCCTGTGGTGATCTTCTGGCCCCAACAAGTGAAGGATTCATTTTTATCAACCAACAGGGAAATAACAACACACCTGGGGAGGTCTGTGTCTCCTTTCCTTCTCTCTGCAGGCAGTGAATGGGAGGCTCTTCTGTTCATATAAGAGATTGAATAGACTGAGCATTCACACGCCATCACCCTGACACCACTATGTGACCACAGTGACATTACAAGCTACATGAAAAGGCTCAAAAAATGTTCAATCACAGCTCGACCACTTCCTGTCTACATCATCGAGCTGTAATCCAAGTCAGATATGAACATTTTCAACATCATGGCAGCTTTATCCAGTTTGAAGAGGAAAACAGGAGAGGACAGTTTTTTTAATTTATTTACATAACTGTGAATTTTTATGCTGCTTCGGTGAAACAGTTCCTGATAAACACGTCCTGTCAGTCAGATGAGTGAATTGAGAAAAGGACAAGAAGGTGATTCGAGATAGACAGAGGGAGAGAAATGTATGAGGCTGAAAGAGTGAAATAGGGAGACAAGCACGTGTGTGTGTGTGTGTGTGTGTGTGTGTGTGAGAGTTAGAGAGTGAGAGAGTGGGCGAGATAGAGAGCGCGAAAGGGCAGAAGTGTGTGAAAGAATGAGGCGGATAGACGGGCCATCTGATTGCCATTTGGCGTTTGACAGGCAGAGAAAGAGAGAGAGACCCAGCTGGGTTCGTGTCAGGATCTGTCTACACAGTTCCATCAGTCTGCCAAGTCAGACGGATGGAGGCAGAGATGGAGATATAAAGAGAGAGAGAGGTTACATCTTAACCTTTCCTCCTAATGCAGAGAGAGAGAGTATTCAAATGTTAAACACTTCATCTACTTTTTACAACTTTACTGTTTAAAAGCCAAAGAATGTTTTTTTTGGCTCCACTAATAAAAATGATGACGTCATCATGTGGCGAACAGCTCCAGACCTCTGTCGTTTCTGTCGTTTCCTGTTTGTAATATTGATTTTTGCTGCAACTTATGAAAATATTGAGTTATGTTATGTTATGTTACTAAACCTTGTGGGAGGGGCTATGTGTTGAAAGGGGGCTGCTTTGACCAGGTGAGTTATTTGTAATATTTGTACTCATACATATAGAGTACTTTATTTTGGTAATTCTACATTTTATTTTATTTTCATCTTTTTATTTTATTTTGTAGATAGTTTTCATTGTCTGCATGATGGACAGCCAGAAAACAAATCAAAATACTCTCTTTGACTACATGTTTGGGACGGAAACACCTCAGTATTAACCTGCTAAATCTCACCTGATTGGTCAGATTCTTAAATTGGGATTAGACCTTGAAATTACTGAACCTGCAAAAACCAGACACCCCTCACATATATTTAAGAACCAAAACCATCTCAGTGTAGTTTTACATCTCCTCTCTCAGGCTTCTCTCTGGAGCTCTAGTAACAAGTTCTTCCCATAATCCTCAGCAGTTCAAGCTGCATTAAGCTTTTTATATTTACACCTGGTTCCACTCACTTGAATGGAAGAGCAGTATGAGAATATACAGAGAATATGAACAGTTACTGGATCAGATGGAAAATCAATACTACTTTGACACACTGGGTGATTTTATCTATCAACTTGCAATGCCTGAATCAACACCCCATCCTGTGCGTCCCTGTCTCCCTGTCTTTCATTGTCCTGGGGACATCACACATTGCTTGAAAGGAAACCCAGGATGACAAATGCAGAGTCCTACCGGTGGGCAGGGCGGGGTCCATAGTCGGTTTTTCCCAGGAGTTGACTTGTTCCCAGGTAAATCCATTGGTCCCCAGAGAAACGCTGTAACCACAGCTGCTATACGACTCTTCAAATGTACAGCCACCTGAACAGAGAGCAGAGGAAACGTATAAATAACAGCACAGTACAATATACACGTTTTCACTCAGCAAGCGATTCAGGGTTTCATCTGCACAGAGCTGAACCTGGTCCGGTCCAACTAACACACAGCCATCAGGACAAAGATGCTGATAATTCATCAGGATGGATTATGTATGAAAATCAATCAAAATTTAACTGATGTAAAAAAAAAAAATCTCAATTAAAACAGACTTGTTCAGGACATGACAGGAGACAATAAAACCATCACAAGGAGGAAGAAAAGGAAGAACAACTCCCACGTTTCTTGTGTGTGACAGCAAACTGTTATTAGACACATGAATCACATATGATAGATGCAGCGTTTCAGTTTATAATCTACATAAATCTATAAATATAAACACTTAAAGACTGCCCAGGTTTTTCTTGTCAATGTATCTCAGCAGACTTCCTGAGATCAAATTTTCCTGAGATCAATTTCAGTCCTTATTGATTACAATTGGTTGTTGGTTACTGTTGGTGAAAGCAGGTGTGTTTTAATGATAATTCTTGTGTATTAACCATTGGACACAGTAACTTGTTTCCAGTGCAGCCAAACAAACTGGACTGAGAGGATTAGCTGTGTCTCTCAAAAAGTCTGTTGAATGGATAAAAGGGATTTTAAATAGGATTTGATTAATGAGTGAAAATCTTTAGAAGCTGTGTTATTCACCACATTTGTGATTAAATGTTTCACCCCAACACGTCTTTAAAGCACATCTTTAATCACTTCACTGAGATTTGAATTTCTAAGTTTCTTTTATTTTGAAAACAAAGCTTTTAGAAGCTGCTTTGGTGTTGTTAACAATATTATACTAATTAAGTTATCAGCATGAATTGAAGGAGCCAGTGCAAGACAGACACTGTCACAGTCAATCAGAGGAGAGTGAGCAGGAGAAAGACGAGGGGAGAGGGAGAGAGAGCACGCCTTAACATGAGAGAGCGAGCGAGGGGCAGAGGGAGAGAGAGCTCTATGTGTCAACATGATTAAGTCACAGCCTCATCGTTATTTCATGGCCCAGCTAAGACACATTTTCCACCGCATTAGCCTTCTCTGCTAGCCTAGAGCGCTGCACGCACACACACACACACACACACACACACACACACACACACACACACACACACACACACACACACACACACATAAACACACTCCCCTAATTAGACATATGCTTTGACACACAACCATTTTAATTTGTTTTGAAGCATTTGAAAAAGGGGAACGTCGCTGCTTTATTCATGAAATCACTTACAGCCTACTTTCTTCTTGTTTTTCATCTCTGTGTCTGGTTGGTGTGATGTTCTGACGGCACATTTGTCAATTTAGACCTCATCAAAAAAACAAAAGAGAAAGTTCTCGTCTCTCTTCAACAGAAACATGTTTGTAGATTAGAACGAAGTCAGAGGACTTAGTGAGGCCTGGAGCTTAACTGCAAACTCATTTAGTCCACTTGAGCTTCTGCATAATGCTCAAAATTTGAGATATAAGTAAAGGAGATGTATTTGGATAAAAACCTCACAGACCTAAATGTTGTATGATAAAATAACAGAGCTCAGCAGAAAATGATAAAGTCCATATAAAATCATATTTTTGTTGTATTGATGTACTTCATAAAGCCCTGTCACTATTATATCCCCTCTAGACTGATGCACTGTCCTTCATGTTTTACATTTAAGTGACAAAAGTAATGATCTGTGACTGGGCAAAGATATTTATTAAAATATTACTTTAAATGGATGGACTGCACTTATATGGGGCTGTTCTAATCTTATCCAACAGTCATAGCACTTTACAGTGGAAGACACATTCACCCATTCACACAGCACTGTTCCACCACACATGCACAATCACAGCAATTTGCTCAAGGTCACACAACAAAATACAGACTAAGCCTCAGTCGCCCCTCTCATAACCTTGATGCAGTTTCAGCAGCACAGAAAAACACTCTGTATCATAAGAGCAACCTGCTTTACTCTGAAATGTCAAGTTAAAGCTCCATATTTAACTTCTCCAGAGTTTTATCTGAAGTGTTGATCTCCATCAGAAGATATATTTGTGGTTTTAAGAACCAAAAACCATCTCAGTGTAGTTTTACATCTCCTCTCTCAGGCTTCTCTCTGGAGCTCTAGTGACAACAGGTCAGTGACTGAGGGTGGTGCCTGCTTCGCTGTGACATCACAAAGTTCCAGAAGTCCTGACGGCTGGTTTTAAGGCTCAGTTTCTGAATACAGGCTGTGTGCATTTCTCTGTGGACTGAGGCTTTGATACTTTCACAGTATTAATATAGAACCTAGACCTGCTTTATAATCACAAACACATGGACATCTACCTTTAGACTGGATGGAGCTTTAAATTATGTTGATATAAGTAGTTTTGATGATGCATCTCCAGGAAAGACTTACATCGACTGGGAAATGTAAACAGAAAATACTCCGATCTGTATCCTGTTTGAAAAACAACCTCCAGCAGTGGGTGGAAACCAGGAAAAACACCATCTTTCTTACAGATATGAAAATAGCTGTTAATTAATCACTACTGAGATAATTAGCCTTTATTGCCTCCTCGTTGTTCAGTGATCTTGTTAGAAATGAAAAGAAATCAAACTGATCTCATTAGAACAGAGTTGGGGGGGGGGGGGGGGGGGTCTAACATCAATATTCAATATCAGATCTGCAATTTTACGGCCACTATCAGGGGATGAGGGGGAGAAGCGGTTCACAGCTGTAGGCGAGTGTGTGTGTGTGGTGTGTGTGTGTGTGTGTGTGTTTGTGTGTGTCAATGCCCCTAATCTAGTTCTGAAATCAGTACAACACCTCCCCTCCCTGCATCTCATTGACACAAACACACAAACATGATTACACACATGTTCTGTGTCAGAAAGTTTCCATAGTGAAAACACAAGACTGCTGCTCTGGTCTGATCGGCAGCGTGGGCGTCTGCTCGTGTGTAAGTGTGGGTGGTGGAGAGACACATATGTGCTCATGTATGTATATATGTGTGTGCGTGAATAGCTGTAGGGGTTGTGTGCATATATTAGCGTGTGTGTGTATTAATGTGACACCAAAACAAGCAGAAGCCCTTCATCTCTGCTAATTAACCTTCTTGTAACCAATATGATGAAATATTGATATGACTAGAACATGCCTACGCACACACACACACACACACACACACACACACACACACACACACACACACGACCAACGCATTTGATCTTTACATCTTCAATATTCATTTATAAATTCTGTGAACCTTGTTGTTTCTATTCGGCAGCTTCTCTTTTGTTGTGCTGGTTGTTACTGTTTGTGTCGTCTATTGTCGACAGCCATGTTTCCATTCAGCTGTCAACTGCTACAACACATCCCAATGTAAATCAGATGAGTCTCTGTCAGCTGATGTAAACAAACCACTTCCCTGGATGACAACACGATGCACCAGCTGAGTGAAACAAACGCAGGGTTTCAACATTTATGTCAACTGATGAGTGTGAGACGCTCTGAATGATGGTTTGAAATACACACATACGAGGTGGTTTACACTGGGTGATGTGTTGTCGTAATCTGACCTGTGGGACGAGCCAGCAGCTCTGATAGCCTCTACATTCAATTCAATTCAATTCAATTCAATTTTATTTGTATAGCGCCAAATCATAATATACATTATCTCAAGGCACTTTACAGGGTCAGGTCAAGACCTCACTTTGTTACAGAGAAAAACCCAACAGTTCCCACAACGAGCAAGCGCTTGGCGACAGGGGGGAGGAAAAACTCAGGAAAAACAGGAAGAAACCTCCAACAGAACCGGGCTCAGGGTGGGCGGCCGTCTGCCTCGACCGGTTGGGTTTAGGAGAAGATAGAAAGAGGGGGAGGGGGAGGAGAGGGGAGAGAAGAGAGAGAGAGAGAGAGAGAGACCAGGAACAGCTGTGTAGGTAATGGTGTTATCAATAATAATGATGACAGGTAACAGTGGTTACATAACTGCACTATCTATCCATCTGTCCATCTGTCCATCTGTCTGTATTACACTAGAGGTGCAGCCTTCCTGCATTGTAGCTTTTCCTCGTGTGTTTTCAGTTGTGGTATCATTTATTTCACCTTGACCTTTGACCTTTGACCACCAAAATTCCAATCAGCTCATCCCTGAGTCCATGTTTATATAATATCAGTAATATAGATAAGACAGAAATTAAGAGACTGTGTCGTATTAATTAAAAGGAAACTAAAATCTAAATCAACCTGCATCAAACATTGTTTTTAATGTGTTTATCTCACTGTGATGAACTTTTCACCTCGTTCTCTTGCCAAATAAATTAAATTCATCAAAAACTAATTAGTTCAGCTGGGAGAGAACGGAGCAGAAATCTGGTTGTTGATGGTCAACAACAAATTAAATGTTTCATCTGGGGTTTGTCGACCTTTTCCCTTGAAGATCTGCTGCTCTGTAAATCAGACCTGTGACAGGAGGCCTCTCCAGACATTTGGTCAACATGTTGCTTCAAACCTTTCACTTTAGTCATTCCAAGTCTCCACTTAGTAATTTCAATGACCATGTTCATCCTACTTTTGTATCATTTTCTACAGCAGCATTTACTGTCAGTAAATTAAAAGCCAGCAGAGAAGCGTCTTCTCCTTGTTGTCGTCACTGCAGTTGAGGTGTAAATTGCTTTGCTGTCAAAAAAAACATTTTCACTCCAGCTTCATAAGCAGAACGGCCATTACTCTTCACAGACTGGAGTGATAATGGTTTGTGCATGTGTGTGTGTTACCAGGTGGGAAAATCAGACGTTTCAAAAGCAAAGAGCACAGTGATGAAACAGAAAATTAATAACCTTTGAGACTTTTTCTTTCTATTCATTTTAAGTGATATCTTTTTTTTAATCCTCCCTAACAATATCCCTAATAATAGTTATATCAGCTTTGTCATGTTTGAAAATTCCTCTTGCTCCTGGGAGTCGTCTTTTCATACAAACTTACATCATAGAGCCATTTAACTTTTCTCTCCACCTTTTGCTGGAATGCAGCCCCGTATCAGCACACCCCCACCTCCACGCTTCAGTGTCGGCAGTCTGCGGTCACTGTGGTGGTCCTGGCCAGGTCCACATGAAACATGCTGGACCACATATCACTTTGGATTTTCATGTTCTTTGGCAAAGGTTAATCTTGCAGTTTTGTGAACAATGGTTTTCTTGTTGGACGCCATCTGTGGAGATTGACTTCATGCAGTGTCCTTCACGCAGTCACTGAAACACCCGCCTCCACAGAGAATCTTGTGCCAAGTCAGAAGCTCTGACTCATCTGTTTTTCAGTGCAAAGTTGTGTAAATAGGTTATTGTGCGTGGTGTCACTTTCGGTGGCTCGTCCTCCTCCTCCCCTAACCTCTGCTGCAGCTGTTTCAGCTCGTCTCCACCTTCATGAAGTCCCTACTTCTTCACCGTGTGGAACTGTGCTGCATCACACACAAAACTGAGAAAGCTGTGTTGTAGGTTCTTCATAACCTCGTTCATGCAATTAGCTTTAATTGCTACAGTGATCACAGGTAAACTTACATGTGTTGCACTGAGGTTGCACTCTATGTATTTTCAATGTAATCTATCAAACATGTTTATTTTTAAATAAGATCAAATACTTTCTCTTATTCTACAAATATTGCAAGATGCATTTAACATTTTAGTGACACAGTTTTGTTGTTTACTGTATAAACAACTGCTGCTATGTCATGATACGATATCTCTTTACTAACTTTGTGAATATTCCATTTTATTAAGTTAATAGGTTATTGGGCATTCATCCATTCAGAACAGATTTTTCTGCTTGAGCTCACATCTGGTCCATTCAGACATGAAGTCAGACGACATGGATCACACTAACTCAGTATCACTACAACACACACAAACACACTGACATTACACAACCAACTTGGTTTCCGTCCACAAACACTCACATTCAGCGCAGTGAGCACACACGAGAGCAGCAGAACCATGACTCCCTCCCTGAACACGGCCGCTCACACACAAATAAACACAATAAAAACGTATTTAAGCAGAGTCCCGTGTCTTTCTCATGTTAAGATTTCCACCCCCCCCCGAGGCACCAACAGCAGCCATTAGAGCCTTTCATCTCAGCCAAAGCTAACACAGTGCGACAGAACCCACAGAGTCACAAACCAGGAAGGGGGCACCCCGAGGCAACCGGCTCTAAAGAGTCTGTTTACTGCTCACTTAGATAACATCTACTGATCCTGAGTGTGACTGTGTGTTCAAGAGTGTGTGTGTGTGTGTGTGTGGGAGCAAACCGAGAACATGATGTTGTGTATTCATGCGTGAATGCAAGTGCAGAGCAGAACAGTTTTCTATGTCAGAGGTGGGAGGTAGCCAAGTACATTCACCAAAGCAGGGGAGAGTGAGGACGGTTGCAACTCTTTTACATTTATCTCAGTTGCTCAGAGACCATTTGGACCAAACCAACCAAACCTTTACATGAAACTTTCATCTGTCTGCTAATTGGCCAAACCATTTAAAGATGATGACATATGACGCATCATTCACTATATTCATCTGAATGGAAGAATTCAGATGTTGCAACTTGGATCAGCAGCGGTTGCAACTTATTAGAAATACATTAAATTTCACTGATTAACTTTTTTTGTCTCAAGCAGTTTTCAGAAAATATGCATTGTTTTAAAATAATGTTATAGTTTTATCTATTTATATAATACTATTATAGCAGGGGAGACGGTTGCAACATTTTTATATTTCTCTCAGTTACTCAGAGACTATTTAGATCAGAGCAACCAAACCTTCATATAATAAACTTTCATCTGTCTGCTAATTACACAAACCATTTAAAGATGATTACATATAACCAGGGATCAAGGACAGTTGCAACACATTAAAAATACATTAAATTTTACAAATTTACTTTTACTTGATGTCTCACTGTGCATAATATTCTTTCATAGCATTCTGGCAGTATTCTTGTATTCTCCTATACATTAAAATGAGCAACTATTGTTGCATCTGTTGTGCTATGGGACAAAATTAGCTGCATATGTCTGTTTTGATATAGTTCAAAACAGTAAGTTATATGTAATAGTTCAAAACTGCTTCACCTCAACCAGCTACAACATGAAAATGATATCAATATTAATGGATCAGTAAAAACAATCCAACAATGTAAAGTACATATATCATGTCGTTGAGCCTGACAGCTACGTCAGCATAGTCTAAATTAACGGCCAAATATTCATCTCGTGCATGATGTATGGGTACAGCTGTTTGTTTTTTTGTTTTTTTTTTTGTTATCATACATATTTATTTAAATCACTCAACTTTACAAAGACCAGCTCAGTTTATCTCTCATCAAATTTAAAAGAATAAATCTCAACATGTTTGAAAACAAATATAATTTTATTAAAAACTCAAACATCTGTATCAGTTGTTGTTCATGCTTCAGGATTCCACTCACTTGATTAAGTAAATGCATGTATGTTGTGTGTTTGTGTTTGTGTGTGTCTGTGTGTGTGTGTGTGTGTGTGTGCATGCGTGTGTGTTTGCAGTCAGAATGTATAAGAGCTGAGAAAGTCTGGAACCACAGGTGTGATTGTGTATGTGGGTGTGTGTGTGTGTGTGGGTGGAATGACTCAGTAGCTAAGCGTGTGTGCGTATGTGTGTGTGTGTGCGTTTCTATCTTGTCTCATAGTTAACTCATATTAAATCCACTGTCAGCTAACATGGCAGGAGCCTTAAATATTCCCATTAAGTCATTTAAAACCATATGTCAACATATGCCATCTGCCTCCATGTACCCCTCACACACACACACACACACACACACCCTGAGGCAAAAACTAACACACTGGCTAAATACTAAATGCCATTACTGCCACCCCAATAAGCCTGGATAATAAGAGAAAGCAGATGGAGGGTTGTTAGTATAACATGCAGTGTGTGTGTGTGTGTGTGTGTGTGTGTGTGTGTGTGTGTGTGTGTGTGTGAGAGTGAGTGTTTGACAGAGCAACCAAAAAGTGCAGAAAGTGTGTGTGTCAGGTGACGTCAGTTCTCTTCAGTGATTTGAAAAAAAAAAAAAAGCCAAATTTGGGAGGTGAGAGGTTTTATATGTGCATCAGTGTGTGTGTGTGTGTGTGTGTGTGGAGAGCAGGAGGTGAGAGGATGAATGTTTAATCGAGAAACAGATTAACACAGAAATTTAAGTGAAACAGGCAGAGACGCCGGAGGGGGTCCGCAGTGTGTGTGTAGAGCAAGAGGAGCCCGGGGGTTAGAAGTCGGACCTCAGATAAGGAGAGGAGACAATAGAGAGTGAGCGAGGCAGCGAGTGTTGCTAAATGGAATAATATTTATAGGAAGAGCAGGTTGTAAATCTTCCAAGATACGAGGGCCAGAGATGTTTGTGTGTTCTGAAAGCTTTTTCATGTCTGCATGAGAGCAGCAGAGCAGTGAACGCTGAACAAACAAGAAGGCTCCAAAGGAACCAGGAGAAAGGCTGGTGAGCAGGTGTCAAAGGTCAAATCCGTTGACACTGATGTGCGGTGCAGGTCTCCTCCAGCATCTTGTTGAGATGAAGCTGCAGCAGCTGAAAAAACTTCACATTAGACTCAAATCATCCAAATGACAGCTGACATTCAACAATCACACAGGATATAATCCATAGAAGAAGAAGCTCGAAGTGGAACAACCATCATAGACTGGTGTCACACATCTGTGACTTCAAATATTTCAAACACAAATTTAACCAATCAACTCGTTACTCACAAGTATGAACATTTCCATCATAAATGGTCCAATTAGAAGAATTGAGTGATTAAATTCAGGAACAATGTTTCATGCCCAAGTCAAAACAAGATGCTTCCTCAATGTCAAGACTCACCCTGCTTGCATAGTAACACAATATAACACAATGCACCACAATTGTTCAGGCTACTTGTCTCTACTAAGCGCTACAGTCTAGCACCGAGCTACTGCTCAGGTTTAAATTCAGATTTAAATTCACAGATTTAAACCGAAAACACAATAGTTAAAAAATTTATAATAATGATAATAGTTGATTCAGACTTTGGGGCAAGTGCACAAGTGGAGCCGGAGCGAGTGGTTTTTAAAGAGGCGGCAGGTTGCTCAGTTACTGCTCTGACACATGGAGCAGGTTAGGACGTCATTGTTCACCCGCTCACCTGCATTGTTTCCAGCTGGAGCTTCCTGAACGCCGGCGTGCTAAACTCTAAACTCACACACGGTGACTTAACGAGCGGTCTCCTGAACGGAGCTGTAACAGGAACTCTGCAGAAACAGAGCTGGTGAGTCAACCAGTGAGTGAGTGAGTGAGTGAGTGAACAGTGGTGTGTGACTGTTCCCTTAAAACTACTTCATCCAGTGTGTGTGTGTCTGTGTGTGTGTGTGTGTGTGTGTGTGTGTGTGTGTGTGCGTGTGTGTGTGTTAAAGTCTTAAAGTGGAGGAAGTGTTTTCCTGAAGGGTCTATTGTGACTTTAATTATCTGCTACATAAATCAATAGGGGACCTGCCTTGTAACCTTTAGTTCTACATGAAAGAACACAGAGAACAACGTCACCACCGATTGCTCTCAGTTGCTGTCTCACACACACACACACACACACACACACACACACTTCAAGCTTCCTGACCACAAACCCAACATGAACAAAAACACACAAGCAGCACACAACAATCGCACAAAAACACGAACGCCTGCACGTATGTCTGCACTCAACAGAATCAATTGGATTGGACAGAGGGGTAACTACAAAGGGGAAGTAAGAGATTGGAATGCATGGGAGACTGACACAAACACACACACACACACACACACACACCACACACACACACACACAAACACACACACATCCACAGATCACACTCTTGCTGTCACCCGTGCACGTACCTTTGGCTTGAAATGACTGGTTGCAGCGAGCAGTCACATTAAATTAGAGGAGAAGAAGTTGACAAAGCAGATGGAGGAAAGGACTTCAGATTACACACACACACACACACACACACACACACACAGCTGATTCGATTTACGTGCTCCCTCAAGCTGCTGTAATTGTATTCCACTTCCCAAAACACACTTTCACCTCACCCAAGTCAAACACACACACACATTTGAGTATCCGCTGCTCAGGTTTACAACTCTGAAATGAAGTTAACCCCGTTTGACCTTTGACTGCGAGCCAAAGTCCAGATCCTGGGCCGGTCAGCTGGGCCTGGCCCTCAACTCACTCTAATCCTGCGGACCAGGCTGGTTCTGTTTGCTGTGGAAATAGTCCAGTTGGGAACAGAATGAGAACCAGGTTATGACTGTGTTGAGTTTAAAAGTAGTCCAGTCTATTTCAGGTCTGTCGTGAAACTGAGGCAGGTGCTGCAGGGAACTGGAAGCAGGTCAGTCTGGTTTGGTTTGGCCCCTTTTTGACCACAGGAACCTTTCAAGGAACCTTTTTAGGAACACAGAGAGTCTCTGCTGGAGGACTCCGAGCCCAGGACCTGTGGAGTCAGCACTTCTGAAGCCTCAGTACTGCTGGTCAGCTGGTAGCATTAATATCAGGACACGGGAGGTTAAATTCAGCTGTTCTACATTTCAATGTCATCCATAAAAGAGTGAGAAAAACAGCAACAGTTAATTATTAAAGAATAATCATGATTCTGAATTTCGCAAGATTCGTGCGCAACCTGTGCATAGCCCAACATGGCGGCATCCATGTGAACGAACACAACACAACCAGCTGCGATAGGCAGCTTAACTAAGCCCAACATACCATCTCCCCCATATACACTCCTCTGTCGGTGTGATGCCTCCATCCACCGCATCCTGGTAGAAGAAGCCCTGGAAGCCTTCAGGGAAGCCCGAGAGACTCCGTCAAATCCTTTACCGAAGGTTATTAATAATAATTCATGTTATAATTCATAATTATCAACATATAACAAAGAGATATGTATTGCCAATATATATGGTCCAAAAGGTGATGACCCCATCGTTCTTTCATGTTCTGCAATTTCAGCACACTCAGACACAGCACTTATTGTGGGAGGGGACTTCAACTTAGTACTTAATCCAGAATTTGACCGACTCAGTGGAGCAGCTAGTTACCTTAACTGCCAATCATCTGAAATAATAAAACAATTTATGAATGATTTTGGTCTGTGCGATGCTTGGTGCTCTTGTCACCCCAGGCTTAAAGAATACACCTTCCTCTCATCAGTCCACCACTCGCACTCTCAGTTCAGACTCTTTCCTAACCAGCAACTCTTTCACGAAGGATATATCTGATACAAAAATTCACCCAATCACGATCAGCGACCATGCACCAGTCACCATGACAGTCATAGAGAAAGTATGCACACCACCAATCAGACACTGGAGATTGAACACATCATTACTCACAGACCAGGAGTTTATTGAATTCTTCCAAAAAGAGTGAACAACTTTTTCTGGGAGACGGCAAAGGCTGTAATGGAAGGTAGAATAATTTCATACTCATCACACAAGTAAAAAAAAGGAAAAAGCACTAGTTGTTATTGTTGTTGTTGTTTTTCTCAGTCTCTGCACCCACTTTTTTCTTTTTCCCCATATTCTCTCTGTTGTCCTCTTCCTGTCCACTCTCATTCCTGATGTGGTCCGGTTATCTTAATAAAGTTAAAATATGCAGCAGGAAGAGTCTTCCATACTCCTCCCTCCAAAAGGTCTGAAGTGGAATTAGGGCAAACCTCTCTGGAAATAAGGCGGGAACTTGGGGATCACCTGATGGAGCCAACCAGTCCCCCCACCTGAACAACCATCAACCCTCTGATACGACCCGCAGCAGCGTGTCCTGAAGCAGCGCCCCGACGGTGGCAAGCATACTGGACCTCGGTTGTTACATTTGTCACCATGGTTACTATAATAACAGTCTTGGCTTGGTCAGGTTCAGGAAAAGATGGTGATTTGGGTTAAAATAAGTTCTTCCTCAACATCAGATGATCTTTGTTGTCATGGTTACAATAATAACAATGAACAGTCATGGATAATAGAAACAACATAAACTGCTCCTGTCACATGGGAATCGAACACCGCTCTCCTGGGTCATATTCATCCATCCACCCCAACCTCCTCCTGACGTGGACTTTGTCGCTCTATAAACTACGTCACTGCACTTTTCCCTTTGCTCCTGTCATTTTTCGTTGAAATCAAGAGAAGTCTGATATCCCTCCTGTAGCTCAGTGACACTGATCAGCAGCCGTTCGTCTTCACAGATTTAAACACATGATAGAGTCCAACCTGTGTCATTAACGTGTCTGATGTGGTCAGAGCAGATAAATGAATCCTGCTGAGTCACATCAGAGCTCAGTGAACGAAGCGCTGTGTCATCGTCTGTCGCTCACAGCTCTGCTCCATCACACAGATGAAGGTGTAACAGGCTGTCAGGGACGTCCAAACTTTTCTAACAGTGTTAGAGACGGTCTGAGTCACAACATGACTCATCTGACACACACACACACACACACACACACACACACAGGTAGCTCGTGACATTCACACTCTCCCTTTGTTGCACCAATGCAAACCCTGAAAACTCAAACCAACCTCTCTCTCACTCTCTCTGTCTCACACACACACACACACACACACACACACACACAGACACACACACACACACTGCGGTTGGTTTTGTGACGTCCCTGATGAGGTCCTGTCACTATTAGTATGCTAATCCTGCTCAGGATTACACTGCTGTCTGAGCAGAGAGCTCTGTATTCACGAGCACTTCCACCTCCGTCCTGCTCTCTATTACACTCAAATACACACACACACATACTTGTACTTCTATCTTTGTGAGGACACTCATTGACATAATGCATTCCCTAGCCCCTTACCCTAACCTTAACCATCACACCTGAGTGCCTAACCCTAACCCTGACCCTAACCTTAACCTAAACCTAATTCTAACCATAACTCTAAAACCAAGTCTTAACCCTCAACATGTGATTTGAAGGTGTCTCAAAAAGTGAGGACCGGCCAAAATGTCCTCACTTTCCCAAAATGTCCTCACTCTGTTAGTAAAATACTTTTTTTGGTCCTTACTATGTAGCAAGTACAAGTACACACACACACACACACACACACACACACACACACACACACACACACACACACACACTCACACTCACACACACACACACACACACACACTCCTTGACTCTCTGAGCCTGTAAATTTCTCAGGTCTTAGTTTTTGTTGGGTTTGTCAAGTCTCTGTCGTTCAGTCAAATTCAAATCAAGAGAAGCTGAATTTGGAAAAACTGTCAAAAAGAAGCAAATTGAAAGACACACACACAAACACACACACACACGTACACAACTCTTACACAAACAAATGTTAAATGGAAGTTACAACTGAAAACTCACTCAACATGAAACTGGATATTTTCTGTTTCTGTTTGTTCCTTTGCTTTGCTGTCTGTGCCTCTTATCTACTGACTGTACACACACACACACACACACACAAGGGGGAGGAGGTTTAATCTCAGTACTCACAGCACATTCACAGACACTACTGCTGCTGTATATAATGAATAGTCATTATTATAATTATCATCTTCATCATCATCTTATGTAACAGGTTGCAGAGTTTCCACAAAAGGCAAAAAAACATTTGTGTTTGTGTTTTTATAGAGAGTGAACTGAACAAGCAGCAGGTTGGCCAGAGACCGGGTCCACACAAGAGACCAGGTCCACACCAGAGACCGGATTGACACCAGAGAACGGGTTCACACCAGAGACCGGGTCCAAACCAGAGACCGGGTCCACACCAGAGACTGGGTTCACAGCAGAGACCTGTCTGTGGTTTTGGCAGCAGACCCACTTTGGTTGAGGTAAAGCTGATGGTTTTGGTTACGTCGCCCTCCACTGGCTTCCCCACGATTGAATCACTGACACACATGATATAAAAATCTATTTCTGATATGTGAAATAGAAATGTATTTATCATGCAGTTTGTTCTGAATGTTAGGGGTTAGACCATCGACTCAGTGAGGACATCATACTCACTGTGACTGAGTGAGTGATTCGTCAGAGGTGCAGTGCACGGCCTGGTGCAAGTGTCTCTGTGACAATAACAATATAAATGTCTCTAAATGTGCCAATAATTTACTGATGTTAAAATGTCACATTCATTCACATTACTTTCAAATTCATGGGAGGGAAGATTCAAGTTGATTAAAGGGCTGGTGAGCTCAGCTCTGTCTCCTCCACCTCTTTGTTTCTCTCTTCAATATCGTCAGTAAATAATTAACATAAAATAAAACAAGTCCTTTTTTTTATCCGGAGCGGCTCTGAAGTGACAAACGTTTCCTCCAGCGTCATAAAAAAAAAACATAAAACTCGTAAAATTTGTCAGAACAAGATGATTAGCTGCTGTAGAATGCATGTCCTGCATTTTCACTGCTGCTCACTTCTGATTACTGCAGGAAAAACAGAAGCTCAGGCTGGAAACAGTGTCCACACACGCACACGCACACATGCACATGACACACACACACACACACACACACACACACACACACTCACATGTGCACACATGCACATGACAGACAGACACACACACACACACACGCACACACTCACTCACACACACACACACACACTCACATGCACACATGCACACATGCACACATGCACATGACAGACACACTCACACACACACACACACACACTCACACACACACATGGACACACACACACGCACATGACACACACACACACACACACACACACACACACACACACACACACTCACACGTACACACACACACACACACATGCAAATGCAAGCTCTGGGCCTAGTGTGTCGGTATACACACTTTGTGTTTCTGTGTGTGTATAATTTGTGCACGTGCATGTGTTTCATGTAAAGTGCATATGTGCTTGTTTTTCAGTGTGTGTGTGTGTGTATGTGTGTGTGTGTGTGTGTGTGAGAGTGAGTGAGCTGCTTTTGGCAGTAAACACACTCTTCTTCCTCAGCTCTGGGAATTCAGTGGGTGATAAATAAGCACTACTTGCACTTATTCCCATGTGTGTCTGTGCACACATATGCTTTAGAACACGACACACACAGACACACACTCTCTCACACACACAAGCACGTCTTGGGGCTAAGGCGTCCACACTTTTTTTTTTTCAAACGTCCTGTTTTCATGCAAACACTATCCATCCACACTGAAATATAAAAACAGAAAAACTTCTCCTCCTTCTCCTCTTCCTCCACTGTTTAGTTATCAAGTTATTTTTCTTTTTCTGTTCATAGACGACGAGTTTAAAAGATCTCTAACACTCCAGATCAACACACATACTGGTGACCAGGGTTGGGGAGCAGTGAACACTGATAAAGGTGGCTTCACTTTAGAAAAGAAAATTAGGACTAAGTGCAGAGTCTGTGAAGATCCATCAGTCCAGACTCAGCTCACCTGGTTTCTCCTCCTGGACTGGATTCACCTGTGATCACAGTTTAACTGTGTGATTCTTGGCCACTATTGTTTTTTTTTTTTTCTTAAACATTTTCCAGAGGATTATTTTCTCGTTGATTCAGGATTATCATCCCTTTAAAATTAGCTCGTTTTGACTGATGAATCACCTGTGGACCAGGTGCTGATGCGGGGACAGTGTGTGACGTCCGTCACTGGTAAAATACAGGGCAAACACAGATACTATTCCTACTAGATCTATTATTTAATATTTTTAATGCACATGTGTGGATCAGGTGTTTTTATTGTAGCAAATAGTAAATTCTGTTTACTTTGTGAATGTTCGATTAAAACTTTAAATTATTTTAGTTTTTTCAACAAGAATCTGAATCAATAAGCAAAATCAGATTCAGTTAATGTTCATGTTCTTCATGCTCTTGCTGTCTGTTTCCTCTCACTGTCTCAGTGTGATATGTAAAACCAGTGAATTATAACTGGTCACTGATTGGCTGAGAGAGAGAGAGAGAGAGAGAGAGAGAGACTAACATATTAAAATGACTTCACACAGTGACTCAGACACATCCAGGTCGATGAGAACAAAAGGTACAAAAGTCTTTTTCTAACTGTACTGAGAGACACCATCAGCTGGATTTCAAGGTCAAGAGAGCCTCCTTTCAGCTATTGGAGAATAGAGAGAGAGAGAGAGAGAGAGGGGTGAAAAAAGAGTGGTGGAAGAAAGGAATACAGAGGGAAGAGGAGGGTGAGGTGAGGTGGGAGAAAGAAAGGACGGAAAAGGAAAGAGGAAAGAGGTCAAGGAAGGAAGACTTTTGATTTCTGCCAAATATCTTCATCATGAAACAACAGCAGGTCTGAGTCTACACTGATGCAGGCCACAGGGCAGTCCTGCTGGTACTGACCTGACCTTTGACCCTGGATCTGATTCCTCCTCGTCTTCCATATCAACTGATTAGCAGGTTCAGGTAACTATGAATTCAAATCTTTCTCATTTTGTGCTAAAAACCCTCCTCAGTGCCTGGACCTGATCCAGATCCTGGACCAAACAACTGGAAGATGAAGGATTGATAAATAAAAAAAGAGGAGTGAAAAGAAAGAAGTTTGAGTTTATCCTCCTTCATCTGTTTTAATGGTTTGACAGCATGAGTTGATGTTTCAGTTCAGTGAAGCTGCAACCTGAAGGACGTCACAGAGAGAAGAGAAAAGGAGGAAAGAGAAGGCATCAAGAAAATAAAGGGATGAGATGAGGAGGGACTGAAAGGAGAAAGGCTGAGGGCAGGGGTGAGGAGGGCAGGAAAAAAAGAGGAGAGAGGAGAGAGACAGTGGTGAGTGAAAAACAACAAGGAGCAGAATCAAAAGAGAAAGGAGGGATTATCGAGAGAAAGTGGAGGGGTGGAGGACGACAGGAGGACACAGGGAGGGAGGGGGGAGGGAGCTGGTCACCCCTGTAGTTCTGCTACAAGGAGGTTTGGACCTGCTACCTCTCCTAATGAGCACCACAGAGAGAGAGAGTGTGTCAGCAGCTGTATACAAGTGTGTGTGTGTGTGTGTGTGTGTGTGTGTGTGTGTGTGTGTGTGTGTGTCCTGTTTTTTCCTGTCTGTGTGTGTGACAGATGAGTGTGTGTGGAGGTTTATCCCAGAGGCTCTTTGTGTGTGTCCTCGTGTACATCTGTCCCTGTGAGGACCAGTCTGAGCTGTAGACCCTCACAGAGTCACAGAGCAGGTCAGGAGCTAGTTTTGAGCTAAAGGTGAACGTTTGGTTCAGGGTCAGTGTCTTCAGACATGTTTCCTCCCACACTATTGTTAGATCGATTGTTAAAGGTGCCAGATTGCGTTTTAGCTGAAGTGTTGATCTCCATCAGAAGATATATTTGTAGTTTTAAGAACCAAAAACCATCTCAGTGTAGTTTTACATCTCCTCTCTCAGGCTTCTCTCTGGAGCTCTAGTAACAACAGGTCAGTCAGCCAATCAGAAGAGAAGATCTGAGCCTCTCTTCTGATTGGCTGACTGTTCTCTGAGTGATCCAATAAAAACATAGCAGATTTCAGTTAAACACTCGGAGAAACCAAATCCTGCAAGGTTGGATGGTGGGTCCAGGTGGGCGGGGCTTGGGGCATGGCTGAGGGCAGTGACTGCTTTGTTGTGACATCACAAAGTTCCAGAAGTCCTGACGGCTGGTTTTAAGGCTCAGTTTCTGAATACAGGCTGTGTGCATTTCTCTGTGGACTGAGGCTTTGATACTTTCACAGTATTAATATAGAACCTAGACCTGCTTTATAATCACAAACACATGGACATCCACCTTTAGACTTTGTGTCTTTAATACAATGACCCAAATGTACACAGAAAGAGATGAAACTGTAAAGTTTTCTTAACAACATGCACAGAGAACATCACACACACACACACACACACACCCTGTTAACACACTGCACAGATGCTCCACATAATTTCCCTTCGAGCATCAGCCAGTTTAATCCGGTTAATATTCCTAACAGGGATGTGTAGGTTGAAGTGGTCCTTCACTCTGCACCTCCAGCAGCTGAATACTTGATTTAAATTAGGTTCAGCGGTAAAAGCTCCTCTTAGCGTCACTTTAGGTCCCGGACAACAAAACATTTGGCCTCTTCTTCAGATTTTGAACGTAACTGACACATTGGCAGACAGAGGTTATCTGGGTCCTCTTTAGCTCACTCAGTGCTTCTCCTCCAGTTCTGATCTTATCCGGATTGACTGATGGCGTGTTTTACCAGTTTTTACCGAGGGCAATATCCACCGCCGCTGTTCATTTTGTTCATCTCAGTGTCGATACGGATACGATGCATTCTGGCTGCACGTTGGCCTTTCCTCATTTGCATAGTGTGGGGTCAAGGCTGCTTTATGCAAATCAGGGGGTGCGAGCAGCTGCCTGAAGATAATGGTGATTCAACATATGCATGCCCTTTTTATGCTTTGAATATTTTCATGAACAGTTGGTGAACTTTACATTGCATTACAGTGTGTTCTGCTGTGTGTCAACACCTCCCACAGACAGGGTGGTGCTCATGGGCTCTGCAGCAGGATGTGTAACTATTGATGAACACACAGTTGTACACCTGAAGGTCACCATTATAGGATGCAGCTGTTGCATCAGCTGGATTTCACCTGACACACCTGTGAACAGGTGAGCAGTGAGTATCAGCTGAATTAGTCCGGAGTTTCAGGTGCTAACCTGGAGTTTAACCAGTTTAATCTTTCATCAAAAACAGATTAGCTCAACATGTGCACATTGATATGCAAGGTAGGTCTCAGTGAACCTTTGTCTGCCACACAAGCACACACACACACGCGCACACACACACACACACACACACACACACACACACACACACACACACACAACAGTTAGAGACAAAATTTATGCTTTCTCCCTGCATGACGAAGACGGATCACTAGCAGGGCCTTTATGGGAGGAATGAGCCAAGAATCCATTTATTTGTGTGTGTGTGTGTGTGTGTGTGTGTGTTATAAGCAGCCACAACACCTGAGCAGACAACAGGAAAACTACGATGTGCTCTAACTGAAGTAAGAATGAATGTCTGTGTAGACAAAGATGTTACCTCTGCAGCCATGTGTGTATGCACCTGTGCATGTGTGTGTTTTTCTGTTTGCATGTCAGTGTGTATGTGCGTTTTTGTGTGTGTTTGTACCACCTGAGGTCATATTGTTGAATCCAGGTCAGCCTTTCGCCCCGACTGGAGAGCAAGGACGGGGTACCCAAGGGCTTCTGTGTGTGTGTGTGTATTTATAGCTTTGGACAGGTGCATAACCCTCCGACACACATCTACCCCTCTGTCTTTCATCATTGTCCTGATTTTATATGTGTGTATGTAGCTATGTCTCTGAGCGTGTGTGTGTGGTGTGTGTGTGTGTGTGTGTGTGTTCTCCCCAGAGCCTGCCACTGGCCTATTTCAGACTGAAATGTTAAACTGTAATGTATTTTCACCCCCTCTATGACTCCAGCTGACCTGTCAGTGACCTTGGTCCAACAAAACAACCTAAAGGCGTCTTCCACTGAAATCAAACTCACTGCCTCTGAGAGCATGAAGGACGACTTTGGTGGATGTTTTTCTCCTTTAGACAACTTTATGTAGGAACAGTAGGAGTTCCCTCCACAATGACAACATATCAGTGTGTTATGATCAGCAGAACAAAATCATCATCCAACAGTTACAAGAATAAAATTTACACTGCAATGGTTTTGTTCGGTTTACACAGTTAAAAATCATGATTATGGTTAAAGCTCCATATTTTACTCTTCTTCTGTGTTTTATCTGAAGTGTTGATCTCCATCTCCTCTCTCAGGTTCTCTCTGGAGCTCTAGTAACAACAGGTCAGTCAGCCAATCAGAAGAGAGGATCTGAGCCTCTCCTGACGGCTGGTTTTAAGGCTCAGTGTCTGAATACAGGCTGTGTGCATTTCTCTGTGGACTGAGGCTTTGATACTTTCACAGTATTAATATAGAACCTAGACCTGCTTTATAATCACAAACACATGGACATCTGCCTTTAGACTGGATGGAGCTTTAAATTAAACCAACATAGTGTTGGAGTTGCTGAACATAAAGAAAACAAGTTAAATTCCTGCAGGGAAACTCTCGTCCCCAGAGTTGTTCAATGAGCCTGTCACTCTGAACTGTTTGAATTTGTCAGGACAGAAACATCAATCTGCCCCCCCCCCTCTCTCTTTTTCTTTTGTCTCTCCTGTCTTTCTGCTCCCGTCCATAAATCTAAAGTTAGCTCTGAGAAATATGAGACAAGATGGGGCCATAATATTGACAAGCTTGTGTATGTGCGTTCATCTATAATGCAGGCCAGTGGCCAGAATGAAGACTGTGATTAATGAGCCGCCCAGGAAGAGATGCTAATCTCTCACAGACACACACCCCGAACAAGACCTGTGTGTGTGTGTGTGATCTGACCTGTTAGTTAGAGCGTTTAGATGCATCATTTCCTCTTCCTGGACGGACAGTCAGAGGAGCAGATGAAGTCAATCACAGGTAAAATAAAAAACAGTGAGTGTCTGTGTGCTTTTAAATGTGTGGGTTATACTGAGCTACAACTAATTTTAGTTTTGTGTATTTGTTTTATGTTTGTGTCTGATTGTGTGTGTGTGTGTGTGTGTGTGTGTGTGTGTGTGTGTGTGTGTGTGTTTGTGTGTGTGTAGTGGTGGGGGGGTGGACCAGAATGACTGACAGCGGGTCTGGACCGGGGTAGTCAGGTGAAACGGAGCTTCAACACAGTCCAGTAGACACAGTCTCACACACACACACACAAACACTCACAACAGGCTCTAAACACATGAGCATAGAATCACTTTCACTCACACACACACACACACACACACACACACAGACACACACACACACACACACACACACCGCAGGGACCTCTCCTCACCTCAACTTGTCTCCCTCTGACAGCTTTCAACAGTGGTCAACACACACACACACACACACACACTAGCAGAGCACACCACACTGAACTCTTGACAGATACATCCTCCCACTCTCCTCCCTGTCACTGTGCTGGCTGCCTCACCACCTATGCATAGACACAGACACAGACACACACACACACACACACACACACACACACACACACACACACTGAAGGACATCCATGCTCTTTGTCAGGTCAGTGGTTTGTGCTACAGAAACACCTTAACTTGTAAAATCCAGGGGACACTTTCACTCTCTCCTCACTGTTTGACTCCTTCCCCTCTCTCTCTCTCTCTCTCTCTCTCTCTCTCCCACTGCACAAAAACTCAGCCTCACAAATTCAAGAATTTCTTCATCTCTTCTACATTTGCACCACATAAGGTGATAATTCCCACAGCCCCTCATGTATTAATGATGAGCAGCTTTCTCGTTACATCAAGGTTTGAATTTACAGTTGAGTGAGTTTGGTGACTCTTACGATCCCCTGACACACAAACACACACAGCCTGTTTAAACCCAGTGTGGCTACATTTCAGATCCTGATGTGCATGATGAGTAGGAGAGGTTTTGTTGTCGGGTGTTATGGCCAAATGGACATGGATGCAGCTGTGGTTACCACAGTTAGTAACTTTTTGTCGGCTGCATCTACAGTACATGCACGTGGACAGTCTGTACGGACCCTGGAGACAGAGGCAGATGAAATCTACAAGAGACAGACTCTTGTGGACCTTCATGTTGGTGGCTCAGGCGTCTGGTTAGGATGCCTCATGAGTGCCTCCCATTGGAGGTCTTACAGGCACGTCCAACTGGAAGGAGGCCTCGGAGTAGACCCAGAACATGCTGGAGAGATTATTTATCTCATCTGACCTGGGAACGGCTCAGGAGCTGGAAAACGATGCTGGGCAGAGGGACGCCTGGTGCAACTTCACCTCGGAGAGGCAACAGAAAATGGATTGACCCTGACCTCTGACCTTCTGAGATTACAACATATTGTCAGATTTCTAACACAAGATCAGTTCTCAGTCACTTTCACTTGATATTAAAGAAACATAAAAACACATGCACACACAACAATAGCTGTAGACAGCTGCATCTGATCTGGTTAGACTGGACATGACAGGGTACCTCTGCTACTGTCCACAGGTCTGACAAACACTTCACCTTTGACCAGAAAGCATTTCCCCATGAACTGCTCTTATGAACGTCACATCTCAACTTGCTGCGCATGAACTTGCAGACCATGAGCACACATTTATATATATATAACCCTAACCCAGCGAACACAGAGGGAGCTGGTAGGAGAATAAACCTGTCTTAGATTGTTACATGTGAATGAGTAGGCAGCCATATTGCAATTCCTTATCCAGGTCTACTGCAACATCCATGTCTGACACAAAGTCTTCTCTGACAACTCCCCAGGCTTCACCATCAAAATATGATCTCTACAGTTTCCCTTCCTCGCCTGAAGCAGGCTCGAAAGCAGTTCAGGGGCCGAGTTGCTGTAAAAATCAAACTGCCTGCACATGATCTATTCTTACCAGCTTCCTCCTGTGGTGGTTCATCCTGCTATCTAACCCTCCAACAAAGAGCATAATTTGAGGTTTATCTAATTGAGTCTAATGGTACCACTGACCCTCTGCCCTGTAGCAGCTCATTCAGCTGTTTTAATGTTCATGTTTGTTCACTTTGTTGCATCAAAATATGCAACTTCCCCACAGGGAGCTTTCAAGTTTCACATTATCTCATGTAATCTGAAGAGATGACTCACCAGCTGGGTTCATCCCAACAAATTTCAGATCACAATCGCACAAACGTCCATGATCCCTTTTCCTGAGCCAAGCCAACACTGGTTCCTTTTAAAAAGAGCTTTTAAATATTGCACACGTGATTGATCTGGATGAGATTCTGCTCTTTTTGGAACTCAGCAAAAGAAAAAGACACTTTTCAATCAACTGGAAACACATCAAATGGAAAAAAGTGGACCATGGACATTTATTAAAAAGAGGGGAAAACAAAATGACCTTGTCTCAGTCTGCGATTTTAAAGTTCCAGTTTCTGTACTATTGAAAAATGGATTTCCCTCTCAAAAGAGATGTTTGAACTGTGCACAGACAAGGAAGAGGGATAAAACATTTTTTTTTAAAGGGGATAAGTAGACAGCTGTAATTTGATTGGGAGGCTAATCAAAGAAGGAATTCTCTGCTGTACATCACTGACAGAAAAGGCACCAAAGCCTGAAAAGTTGAAAAACTTTGAAAAGTAGCCTCTCCTTTGAGTATGAAAAGGAAGAGGCGAAGATTTCAACTCATTCAATCCACCACCTTCACATGTAAACACACACACAAACACAACTTTTCATCAAAGCGCTGAGTGGAGGTGTGAAAGAAGAAGCTGCAGTTATGCTTTGTAAATGAAATTATTTTTACCAATTAACTAATTAAATGATTTTATACTTGTGGAAAATGAGGCTTCAAATTCTCTGAGAGCATAGTTCTGTATGTTAGTGATGTTGATAAAAGCCCCCACCACTCTGCTTCTAACACACACACACACACACACACACACACACAAATTGCCTTCCAATTTTAGATCCTTAAGGTCACTGACTTGGAATAAAGATGGGGTTCAGTGCATGTGTTTTTGTACTTTAGTGTGTGTCTGTGTGTGTGTGCATGTGTGTGTGTGTGTCAGGAGGTTTTTAGCCTCATTAAATAATCAACTCCTAAGGCTAAGGACTAGCGTAGCTTCCCTGGCAGCTGTTTTCACAGTCATTAGCTGCTTGGCATCCAACCATGCTAACATGCTAACAACGTGGTGTCGATAGCATTCTGCCTGTGTTTTCCTTCTCATTGAGCAGTGTCTAACTGACACGTCTAATTTATGTGAAACCGTCGTAATCTGTCGTTTATAGTGTGTTTGTGATTTTCTGTATCAGTGTAACGTTAGCAATGTCTGTTGTATCATTTGTGTTTCCTCTTTGTTTTTCTAGCATCATGCTAAAGTGCTAACAAAAGCCTTGATTTTCAGCATTCAGTGAAATTAAATAAAAATAAACAAATAAAAAAAACATGCAAATGTGAATTAAATTAGATTAATTCAATCAAATTTATCAAATAATTAAAAAAAACATTGCAATACAGTGACTCCAGAGGAGAGTTGCATATTTAAGATCCAAGGCTTTAAAAGGTCTAACTTCTCTTTAAACCAATCCCAAACGGACTCGAGGAAAAAACCTGAATCCATGTGCAAAATCAGAAAGATAATTAGAGCCAATGCTGAAGGTCAGACACCTGAACGGAGCCTGACAGCCAGAGAGCAGCGAGGCCGGGAGCAGCAGGATGTGCGACTGATTAACGATCAGCTGTGGTTGAAAAGAGCAGAAACACTTCACTGTGGGATCAGAGCCGACAGACGCCCACTGGTGACATGTTGTCACAGTGGAGTGGGACCTTGCCTGGATCTGATCAAACAATATAATGTGGACCTGGCCTGATGCAGGGTCAGTGCACCCTTGATTCCTGAACACCTGATCAGTTGTGTAGTGTGTGTGTGTGTGTGTGTGTGTGTGTGTGTGTGTGTGTGTAGTACAATCCTGTCTGTTCACGGCTCGATTTCCTGCTGTGCGTCCTTGTTTTTCTCCTCCTGTCGTTTGCCTTCTCCTCCTCATTGTGTCTTTGCGTCAGCTGAGCAGAAACACCGAACAAAAAAACAACTACACAAAAGAAGAAACCCACATTAAAGATGTTTTCTTGCCTTCTCTTCACACCCGGTGCATTCAGAGGGCAATTAACATGACCAGCACTGAGCTTAACAGCATCACCTTCTCGTGGTTTTCTGTTCACTCGGCTCACATGTCTTTGCTGCTGCACTGCCCCTTGATTTGTTTGTACCACAGAGTCATAATTAAGGTCTTTGTTTCTCATTCATTCTTTCTCTCTTTCTTTTTCCCACCCTTTCTCTGTCTGTTCCTTTCTTCTTCTTCTTGTTATTTACTGTGAGAAATCAGTCGAATGGTCTTGCTTTGTTACCTTCATTAGAAAACAAGGCTCTTGTTGTTCTTTTTTTATTTGTGTTGGTTTGTGGTCATCAGTTTTCACTCTCTTTATGCCATTTGTTGCTCTTTCTTCTCATCTTTTGTTCTTCATGTTCTTTCCTTCTGTGCAACACCACAACAATCCATCTCTCTCCTTCCTACTCCGTTCTTCTTTCCATCCAACAATTTTCCCTTCAATCTCAGGTCACTTTGTGCAACTTTCTCATTTCCTCCCTCTTTATTCTTATTATTCCTTTTCCCTGCTCCAACTACAAGAAATCCTGAACCCAGTGAAACTCCTCAGAGTACTGTAACTGGCAGAAAGCTCACCCATGCAGAACATCCTTATGCTTTTCCATATATTGCACTTTTAGGTATAAAAAAAGAAAAACTAATAAAAACTTTACTCTGCCCTTCAAGGGAGGAAATAATCTATTTGACTGAGAATGAATAGTCTGCTCATGATTGCACAGGGACTGATTGAAAACACTCACCACATTCTCTCTGGCATACCAAATGTTCTCAGCATTTACATTAACTTCAGGCATCGCCTTCCATTTGTGAATGTATTGGAGGATACAGAGCACAAAGCAAGATATATAGGCTGCACTGTGCCACATGACATTAACATCTAATGTGGGAGGACTGATGGAAGTTGTGCTGCACAATAAATCACAGTCAGGCTGGGAATGAAAATAAAAACACACAAAGACTGAAGGGAAAATCTAACAGCTCTCCATATTTCAATACCTCATTACATTCATCCAAATTTCAGGTATGATAAACTCTGATCAACAAAGTAATCAGTGAATGGCAGCGTTACACTCGGGCTAATATTCGATAATATCGATAACATCGAATATGGCAGAAAATAAAAAACACCTGAAACATTACATATAACAATGTAAATATATATTATATTTAAAAATCTGAAATATGATTATATAATTAAATATTATTTAAAAAACTGAAATGTAAAATGTAATAAGATATTACTAAAAAAACACATGAACTATAAAATATAATTATGTAATTGTATATATTACGAAAAAATACACAAAACATTTAAAAAATATATATAATTAAGTATTATTGAGTGCAACATAAAATACAACAATATTATTACATTATAACCCCCTTGCAATTATATCACGATATTTGGATTGGAATATATCAATATATTAAATTTGGGATATCACCTGAGCCCACCTGAAACATAAACTACAATAATATAATTGTGTATTAATAAAAATAGAAAAAAAACATTAAATACAACAATATAATTATATTATAACTACCATAATATCGTATATCACCATACTTGGGCTGGAATGAAAATTACATTTTGAATAATGCCCAAGCCTCGGCACCACTTTCACAGCGACTCTTTTTCTTTTGATATTAGATTATATGTTGACCATAGTGATCTTTAATGTGATTTTTCTACCTCAATTGTTATATTATACTGACATATAAAAAAAAATATCACATCTTCTCTTTAGCCTTCACTAAATCAAATATTTATCTCTCTGTAACATAAAAAAAACAACTCAAAACTCACAGAAACACTGACAATGTCACAAAAATGAGTCCATCCCCCTTTTAGTCCAGATTAAGTGAAAATTCACACATTTAATAGGTTATAAACACAATCATCATCATAATTGGGCTGTGAACTGGGCGCACATACACACACACTCACAAACACACTCACACTCACACCTGGACCCAGCAGTCATCCATCAGCACACTGCCAGGTACAAATACACAACAGTGCACTGATGTCTCACACCCACTGACACACACATAAAAGTAGCTTGATGATAACAGCCAAAGGACTGCAGTGGAAAGTACCACCTGCATGCTGAATATAAAGAAGCCTTTTCTTCCTCTTTAGCACTTGTGAACGCACACACACACACACACACACACACATACACATTACTATGCAATCACCGGGATCTTTTTTTTTTACTACCTATAATCATGCCCAAGCACAGATGGGTGTTATCAAATTACACAGTATGGTGATTCTGTGTGTGTGTGTGTGTGTGTGTGTGTGTGTGTGTGTGTGTGTGTGTTGTGTGTGTGTGTGTTGGGTGGACACTTGAAAGAGAGAGAGAGGACAAGAGAGGAAGGGTGATAGAGTCAAGATGGTTTTACTTCATTTTCAATACAAATAAAAAGTGGATTCAGTAGCTAAGAGCTCTGTTTCATGACACTTCCTCTCTTCGCCTTTTTTCTTTTTATTTGTCCCTCTGTTCCTGTTCTCACTTTTATTATGTGAAATTGATTTTTCATCAATATAAGTTGATATTTTATATTTCTTTCTCCCACCTCTCCCCATCGCCTTACAGCCTCCTTGCTTTTGTCTTTAAATTCTCTTTGTTCTCTCTGTTTTCTTCCCTTGATCCTTTACTTTCATTTTCTATTTATTCCCTCTATTGCTTTATCTACCTATGTCGGCTTTTCCCTCTCAGATTCTATGGTGTCGTTGTTCTTGTTTTTTTCAGCCGGCTCCTTCTGCTTGGAGAAGAGCTGATAATAAAATAAAGTGAGGGAGGGAATAATCCTGTGAGAGAGCGAGGGGGGGGAGGAGGGGAGAGAGGGAGGGAGAGAGGGGGGAGTATTAGGAGGCTGCAGACAGGGATAAGAAGAAGAAAAGGACAAAAAGGAGGAAAAACAGAAATGGAAGCGAGGGGTTGGGGGGGGGGGGGGGGGGGGGCAGAGAGGGAGCGATCAATAAGTCAGGTCTGGTTTATCAGTCAGTATTAATGGGAATTAACCTTTAACCTGCAATGCAAATGTCACGTAACTGCAAGGTGCTATCGATACCACGATATTACTAACTGTGGACCTGTGTGTGTGTGTGTGTGTGTGTGTGTGTGTGTGTCCTTGTATTGCAATCATTCTGAGGGCCAGACTGAGTCTATAGACCTTTCTGATGTTTGGCCAGAGTGTGTGAGAATCAGAGAGTTTTGAAAACATCTCTGGATGAACTGCCTTGTATAAAGACAAAATTAAAAACAACTCTGTTGTTTTCCCAGAAGAGTTTATATTCTCACAGGTGAGATATTGAAGTATAGGTTTGGTATCTGTAAATCTATTCTAATGCAATCAGCAATGTTTTAGGTCCCCTCTGTATTTTAAATACAGTGATACTCTTTCTAAATAACATCAACACCCGGGGAAACTTTCTCACCTGACAGATTTTGCCTTTTAAAGATTTTTTGGAAAGTGTTTGAAAGTGCAAACACAGAAAAGTAATTTTTGGTCATATGGCATCAGATATCTGCATCTCTTAGCAGAACCTGACAACTGGATGGTCATACACACACACACACATGCACGTGCAAAGACACACACAAAGGTAAGTGACACTCCACAGCAGGTAAACAAATTGCAGACAGCAATGTGTGAAAATTCATTATCACATGTCCAGACACACACACACACACACACACACACACACACACACACACAAACTCAACCAGTCACTAATGTGAACCACAGAGCAAAGTATAATTACTCTCTCTTGCCTTCCCTCCCCCTCTCTCTCTCTCTCTGGGTCTCTCGCTCATCTAAATGCTAATGCAGCTCCTAACCTTTCTGCAGCGCAGCTAAGCTAACAATTGGTTTTGACTGTTGGATGCTCTTTAGCAATTAACTATATAGCAATTAACGCAGAGAGAGGCAGAAGGAGAGGGTCATGACTTTTGATTGTCAGACTGATGTCAACATCTTTGGAAAATTCCAACTCTTCCAGACACAAGAGATGTGTCTGTGTGTGTGTTTGTGAGTGTGTGTTGTGTGTGTGTGTGTGTGTGTGTGTGTGTGAATGCTCATTTAAATGGTTGAGGCAATGCGTGTGCGGTTCAGTGTGTGATCACATGTTCGAGTCATATCAAACAGACACACTGTCAGCATAACCACGTGAATGAAGTTTCACACTAATGAAACCATCTCACCTGTAACTGAGCTGCACTGTGAGGCCCAAAGGTGTGTGGGTCGTTTCACATGACAGAACCCCTCTGCAGACCTGCTTATCATCAAAAACACATGGACATCTAGCTTTAGACTTTAACGCAGCTTATGAACTTATGAACTTCTCTGATATCACACCTCTGTCTGAACACATGTCGATCGTTTTCTTATAGGTCAGTCAATGTATACGTGCGTGTATGTGTGTGTGTGTGTGTGTGTGTGTGTATTTTGGTATTCAATGTCTGAACAGCCAGTATCAGTATTCCATGACTGTATTCATTCACTGTTTCCTCTACCAACCTGACACCAATTACTGCTGCCAATCACACACACACACACACACACAAGAGAGAACATACAGTAATAAGCAAAAACTCAATGGGACACACACACACACCAGGGCAGCACTAGCGTGTGGCAGTGTGAACAAAAGTCATTTATCACTCGCTCTCTCTCTCTCCCTCTCTCTCTCTCCAAATATGAACCATTTTCAGCAGAACCTTTGTGTGTGTGTGTAGACAAATCAAGATCAAGGATATTTCTTCAGGTCCTATAATGAAAACCATTGGGTTTTAAATGCAAATTGTTGAAAACCACTGGAGCGCGCGCGCACACACACACACACATACACACAAAGAGAGAGAGAGAGAGAGAGAGAGTGAGTCCATCGAAACAAATTCAGACTGAGGCACACGCTCACACTTGGGGGAAGACAGTTTGTGACCTTGCAGGCCTACACACGGCCTGGAGGTTGTGGAACAGACACACACACAGACACACACACCCTGAAGGTGGTGTCAGCTTTATTCATCACAACACACTGATCTTGTTTCTTTTTTTTCCCACAAGGGAAAACACCCGCACACAGTCACTGTGTGACTGTGTGCGGGACCCACCTGGACCCACCTGGACCCACCTGGACCCACCATCCAACCTTGCAGGATTTGGTTTCTCTGAGTGTTTACCTGAAATCTGCTAGGAAGCTGCTGCACAGACGATCTATGAGCTCGTTTTTGTACAAGAGGTCAGTTTTTAACCAGGTGCTCTACTTCCTTCTTTCCAAACCCATTTATCTCAACCTTGATCACCCAGAGAGAGAGAGACAACGAGAGTGAGACAGAGAGAGAAAGAAGAAAAAAAACTCATATTAGGAGTAAAACAGATAAAGGAGAGGGGGGGAAATGGAAACAGCTTTTCAGAAACTGTCAAAGTTTGTATTTGATATCACTGAAACATGAAACTCTCTCTCTCTCTCTCTCTCTCTCATCGTTCACCTGATAACAGGGACAATCCATTCTCCAGAAATTGAATTAACTTTAGCCGCCTCCTTAGCTCGTTAGTTTTCTTGCCTCATTAGCAGGAACAATAGTCGAAACTGAATATTCAGACTGGTCTTTCAGTAAACGGCAGGGCTCATTTGCATATCATTTGCGTGCTATTTACATATCTGGCCTGCTGCTTCCTGATTGCTTTACAGCTTAACTGCATTTGAGTGATGCTGTATTCATAGCTGTTCAATCTGCAGTGAGCGCTGAGGAGCTGCTGAAACAGGTCAAATAAGACTGGAACCAGTTAATCTGAGCTGTAATTCAACCAACAAAAAACTACAAGTAAACTTTTAAGGTACACGCCTACAGGTGTGTCTCATATTAAACCTACTCTGTATGTAGGTCTGTAAATTTGAGCCAAAGGAAGCATTATTTTCTTTTGTTCAATCACCTTGTTTTGTGCACTTCATGATGACAAAATGCAGCATGATTGTTAAATCACTTTTTTTGTGTTGTAGACTTCTGTAAACTTGTGACCTCAGGTATTCCCCATCACACATGGCAGCCAGAGATAAAGTCCATGTCTATGTTTGATATTTCACTGAAACGCTCAAATGAGTTTAAAGTTTCAAACGTATGTGAAGTTACAGTACTGAAGGTTATTTTAAAAGCAACGTCAATGAACCAACATAAAGAAGGACATACCTACGTCGTCCAGCTACACAGTAAAAAGCATTTTACAATAGATCACAGACAAAAGTCCAGACAGCGCAGGATATTATGACTCCATCAGTGAGGAACCTTCCTGCAGAGACAAGTCTCCTTCAAGGACAAGGAGTCGTTTTTTTTCTAACTGTGCTCAGTGATACTACATGAAACCAGTGAGAAGAAGCCCCTCTCCTCTGTGGTGTTGTGTGGAACTGGAGGTCCGACTGTGTACAGTCTACACCTCCAGCAGTGTGTCCTTCCACTGAAGGTCCTCAGTCTTTCTACCTCATGATTCTACTGATCTTTTTAAAGCAAATAGTTCAGAGAGAAAGATCCAGGCTCAGGAACTCAAATCTGCAGCTATCCAAGAGAGAACAATGTTCCACAGAGTTGTGAGGCCTGTAGGAAGAGGCTGAAATGTTCGGGGAAAGTTTCAGGAGCCGTATCAAAGCACCGCTCCAGACTGAAGCACCGAGAACTTCACTGAAAGTCTTCACAGTTTTCTAAAGATAGTCACTAAGAATTAGGCCACAATGAAAGCTTTGCACAATCTGCTTTCATCTGTCTCTCCCCTCATATCAAACCTTTTGGAGTGTGTGTGTGTGTGTGTGTGTGTGTGTATGCCTACTAATGCTCATATTGTAACCTGAATCTGTAGCTCTATTCCATCAGCCCGGGACACCATTGATCATCCAGCTGTTCTTCTTCCAGAGTAAAGCGCACACACCATTGAAGCACACACAAGTCTCGTGTTTCTGATGGTGCGGCTCTCCTTGACCTCGCTCTCCTCTTGTTTCCGCCTGTTATGAAATTTTCCTGCATCCCACTCATCTAAAAAAAAAAAAAAGCTTTATAAATGTGTACTTGATAGTAGCTGATTCAAAGGGTTTGCACGCTGCATAATAGTCCTTATAGAGGACGCAGCTAAAAAAAAAGAGGTGCATCTACATAATGCAAACACACAAACACACAAACACACAACCACACACCCAGCCAGCCTAACTCTGACCCTCTCCACAGGGAGCCATGCGTGACGGTGGCATTAACTTTGAACAGAAAATTAGCCTCAGCCAACCAATTAACCAGCTTTTAAATCTCCTTAGTGAGGACAGTGTGTTTATGTGTGTGTGAGAGATGGAGAGAAACAAAAGAGAACATGAGAGTGTGTGTCTGAGTGGGACAGTCAGAAAAGAAGAGGGTGTGTGTGTGTGTGTGTGAATGTTAAGCAAAGGTTAATAGGACCTCAAGAGGGATAAGACGAGAGCCTTGTTACCTTCCTAGAGCTGCCTCCTCCTCCTGCCACACACACACACACACACACACGTTCTCAGCAGCAATGCTGGTGGTCTACTGAGCAGCAGGGTACTTCATTACTGTCCATGGCTCACACTTGCACTAATACTCCTTAATACTTAACTCTCTCCTCTTATCACACCCCCTCTTCATTTCTATATTTTCTTCTATTTCCTTTGCAGTCCCCCCACGTGTGTGTGTGTGTGTGTGTGTGTGTGTGTGTGTGTGTGTGTGTGTAAGACTGTGCTTCAGGACTGAACAAGTTTAATGAGCATCCATAGCCCACAACAGTCAATCCTGTCCGTAAATGTGGTCGACTAACATTAGCCAGCCATGCTAACGTTAAGCTAACATTGAACACTGGCTTTTATGTTAAGAATTTACAGTATTTGAATGTGACTGTGTGACGTTAGCCTGGTCAGCTAACTTTAGCAGCTAAATCACTATAACCAGTTCACAGCTAAAGGCTAAAGGCCAGAACTCAAATGATAAGCAGCACAAACTCAGACCAGGTAAAAGACACTCCCCACCTCTCTCTTTCACAGAGCCTCTTTCACTAACTTTTTTTTCCCTCTCTCTCTCTTTATTGTTCAGTCTGCCCCTTGTTGACATCTCTCTCTCTCTCTCTCTCTCTCTGCTGACCTTTCTCTACCTCTATTTACCTGAGGACATCCTTCTTTATCTCTCACTCTGGTCATATCTCCTCATACTCTCCATAACTGTGTCATTCTCTTTCTCTCTCACCTTGTCACTTTCTCTCCATCTCTCTGTTTATCTCTCTCATTTTACATCTCGGGCTGTCACTCCCTCTTTCATTGCTCACCCCACCCTCCACCTCCTATCTCAATCTATCCATAAAGCTCCCTCTTCCTAATCGCCCTCTGTTATCTCTCTCCTCTCCCGTCTGTAGAAAGGGAAAGTGCTGCTCTCATGGCACAGTTAGTATCTGCTCTGGAACACACACGGTCGATGTGTCGCTGCTGCTGCTCGTATTGTGTTTTTTTGGGGGGGTTTTGTTGCTCCTTAGTCAGTCATGCTATTCTGGGCTACAGACTGACAGCATGATAGAATAAGACTATGGCTCTCTGATAGATGCAGCCTCTGTTGCTTTGCAGCAGTGAAACAAAACTTATGGAAGTCACTTGTGACTTTAGACACGAACGGGTTTTATATAATTTGCAGCTGAAATATTCTAGAAGTTACACAGGAAGACTGATCAAAAGTAGTAGTGACATAATGGAAGAGCAGATTAAGAAATAACAAGCGATAAACTGCAGGAAAAACAAGCTGAAATATTATGAACAAGCATGGCTAAGGTAGAAAAGTTTGTGCAGATAAGAGCTCCGACAAAGGCTGAGGGGAGCATATATTTCAAAGAAAAACTGCTGCATTGCAGAACCTGGAAACAGGAAGTGGGACGACACAATTTGTAAACAGCATTGTGGGCGAAGAGTAGCCATGAGCGGATAAACATCCAAAAGAATGGTCAAAGTGGTGAAAAGATACAAATCACAACTTCCTGTCAGCACTTTCAGAATAAGATCAGAGTGGTTGAAGTGAGCTGAAGTGACAGGCTTTGTGCTCAGGTAACTAAATGAATTGCTGATTGCCTCCTAAAATGATCTTTATGAGCATTTTCAGATTTGATGTCCCGACTCAACAGGATGGCATCATTAGTCAGTGTCTTCCCGACGACATATGATGGTGACATCATATAATTGTTTCTGATAATAACAGTCTCAGGTTACATGACAGAGACGTGTACTGGTTTTATTTTATAGAGTTCTGTAAAGTGTGTTCCCCCACCTGCTGTGAAACAGACCAGGACTGATGTGGACAGTGAGTGGAGCCTTTTTGAAGCTGAGAATGATCAGATTAACAATTAGGAGCATCAGTGTGTCGATGGGTGTTTCTGGCTTTAATTGGGACTCAAGTCTGAGTTAAAATGATGAGACTATTTCAGACTACACTTTTGGAGCCAAAATGGGTCGTGCACCTGTTTCATGTGGGCCAATGCATGTTAAGAGTGTTTTAATGGACCATTATCTCACCGCATACAACTGTGGAGGACTTAAAGTATATTCATAATTAGTCATGATTCATAACTCAGCGTTAGCCATCAACAAAGTCTCATCCAGCATCTGCTCTGCAATTATCCTCAACTAGTAACAAGCACGAGCTGCCTATTCTCTCAAAGGTTGTGGAGAGAGGTTGAAAAGCATTTTGTAATGCAACCCTCTTTTCTCCTACATGACAACTATTATTTACACTTTCCTAAAGTTAAAAAAGGTATTACATTACACTGGTTGTGCCCATAAATGTTTTTTTTCTGACTCACGATTCCACCTAATTCAGTCCAGAGGAGGACATGTACACAAAGTTTTCATGCCTTGTAAATCTAACTTGTCTTTCATATCCCCCGCTCTCCTTCAGCATCACTCTTTATTACTGTGATGAGAGATCATGATCTTTCCTCAGAGAGCTTTGTTTAAATCATGAAGGGACACAAAAAAGTGTAAATTCATCTCTGTCTAAAATAACATTGTTCTGATGGGTCGCACCAAAGATCACTGTTTTAGTGCACAGTTCCCTCACAAGTAATTCATAATAGGCAGTTTGGTTGCTTCCATTTGAAAGATAGGCAAGTTTTGCTATTGCTATATAGCTGCCATTAGCATTAACAGCGGTTTATTCACCAGTCTAGAAGAAACATTACGAGTTCAGCATCAAACTCACCAACAGCTGTCTGCAGCGGTGGAAAGAAACTCTTCTTTTCTTCAACTGAAGTTAGCATGCTAACCAACCAGCCTGGACTATGTTCAGCTCACTTTCCAATAGTCACTGTAGTGTCCTCGTAGCACTGCTCAGAGGACTAATTATAACAGTCCTATTGTAAATACAGCAAAGGCTGAAGCTCTTGGCAACACTGGTGAGTAAACAGCTGCTAATGCTAACGCTGGCTACGCAGCAGTAGCAAAACTTACTAATAGCGTCTTTAAAGGTTACAAGTTGCAGTGAAATTAAATTGTTCTTTAAGGTTTTTGCCTTAATTTTGAATTTGCAAGAAAAAAATATCAAAATACCAACATGAGTAATTTGTAGCAACACTAATCACACCAAACAAAGCCAAAATAATCTATTAAACTACAAGCTGCACTTGAACACAAAGTGCTGCAACACTGTGAATGTATGGTGCATCTTTGTTTCTGTCTCTTCCTCTCTCTGCCTCCACATCCAGGTGGGAAGACTTCACTGGAGCGGAGCTTTCATCTAAAAATATGCACAGCGGGCTCTGTGTTATTTACAGTCGAAATGCCTTTTGCTCTTTGGCTTTCCATTAAGTCAGAGTTGATGTGAATTTATTTATAGCATGTTTAGTAACAAACAGGCGCTTCACAGAGAAAGAGAAAAGGACAGAGAGAAAAGGACAGAGACACAGATTAAATGCAGATCATCGCTGTCTGTGTTCATTGTGTCTTCCTGTTTGTCTCGCTGTCTTTTTCTGTGGCGCTGGAGCTTTTTTCAGACATGGAGTCTGTAGCATTGCGGAGTTCATCTATCTGCAAAACTGACATCTCTGTTATGTTAATGTTCCATAACAGTTCTATTCAAGCATGCCAGGACCACCATGGAGAACTGCCGGAGGTTTGTGAAATAATATCTCATTCTCAGTCATTGTATTTTTCAAGATCCATAAATTATGGATATAAAACTTGCCACTGATGCCTTAATTAATGTCCACTGTAAACACGAGAGACGCCTCTAAAACATGTCTTTATTGACTGATGTGGCAGAAGATGAACCTTTAATTTGAAAATTTCAAATGAGTTCATTCATAGAATTTCATTGTTTTTGAACTGATTTTATTTTGCAGACAGAGGTTACACATCTCGTGCAGATGGAAAAAGATGTGATGTCCCTGTGACAGTGTTCAGCTCAGACAGGAGCCGCTGATGTGTTAGAAATGTGAGGATGTCCGGCCTGAACTGCTGCGGTGATGGAAAAGGTCACTGTGGTCACTTTTTCAAACATGAGGATGACATGTAACATCACCAACACATCTAGGCTGCGTGATGAAGAGGTCTTTACCTCTTCATCTCTCTCCAGCCTGTCTGCGTCCTTCCTCCTCCTCTTCCCCCTCTCCCACTCATCCTCCCATCATTTGTCATTTCTGCCCTTTATCCTCCACGGCCAGTCGCTCTCATCACTCTCCTCTCACCTCTCTCCACCTCCTCCTCGCCGCTTCACATCTTGCTCCCTTCTCTTTTCCCTCCCAATCTCCCCCACTTATCTATCTCTTTCTGTCACTCCTCCTTTCTCTCCCCTCGCTGTGAGTGACAGGTGAAGCAGCCTCCCAGCCGAGGAAATGGTTTTTCTGTCTGTCTGTCCGTCCACCTGTCTGTCTACCCGTCTGTCTGTCTGTATCACTTAACCAGACATGGTTTCCTGTCACCGGCAACGACTGAGGCAATTATCAGATAATCAGTGTTGAGTCCGAGCTCACACACACACACACACACACTCTAAATGCACATGAGCATGTACACATGTGCACGTCCTCACAGCAGCTCTGTGTGACTGACAGATGGAGGGAAGGATGATGAAATGATGGATTGACAAGCAGATGAATGGATGAATGAGTGGATGAATGGGTAAAAATCTCACACACACACATAAAGAAGGAAGGTGAGCAGATGCTGGATTACGTTTGTGTACACTTGGCAGTATTTTAGTCAAGTGTGCGCTCTTGTGTTTTTGTCTGCTCTGAGTGTACTTTGTGTGTGTATGTGTGTGTGTGTGTGTGTGTAAAGATGAGAGTCTGTAAACAACTAGAAGATGGTTGGCACCTTCACACTGCTCCATCATGGGAGGATGTGTGTGCATTCCCTGGTGTGTGTGTGTGTGTGTGAATTGGCTTCTACATGAATTGCTGTGTGTGTGTGTGTTTGTGTGTGTAAATAACAAGAGGCAAAACCCAACTGACAGGCAAATATTATGATGTTTGCTCTCATCTGTCTGTTGCTCTCTCTCTCTCTCTCTCTCTATCCAGACCTCTTTCTTAATTCATTGCTTCTTTCCTAACTTCATATTCTCTTGTAATCATTTCTTTCTCCTCTTGTATGTTGTTGTAGTTTGCTGCTGCTCATCATCCTGTAAAGACCTTGTTGTTTTAGAGAAAAATGACGTCACTGTACCTTTCACATCATTTTGTCAATCACAATCATTTCTGATGGTAACGATAACGAACCAGAGAAAGAAGCACGAGCAGTCAGACAATCGCACAACCAGGTTATCTAAACCACAACTCGTCCTCCAACCTGAACAGGAAATCAGGTCATTTGTTCCAACCCTCTGATACGACCCATCGGGCAGCAGGCGTACCAGACCTTGGTTACCACGGTTACAGTTATAAACGGTCATGGCTTGGTTAGGTTTAGGTAAAGATGGTGATTAGGGTTAAAATAAGTACTTCCTCAACATTATGCGATCTTTGTTGTCATGGTTACACTTCATAATAATCTTTATGAATAACAATGGCTCCTCTAACCTGTATCTGTGGAGTTAGATTTGGATGATTTTGTAGAAACTGTTTTTCTTTTGTTTTTTTTTAATAGACCACTTGGGAGTGGCTCTGCCTACATCTGTGGGTCAGACCTCCCACTCAGGCTGACATAAATTAAATTTAGTCACTGTGAGAATAAAGTGAATGAAGCTGTGATCTAATATCTTTTTCTCCCTTTCTCTCTCTCCTCCAGCTAAACTCCGTAATTCCATCAACCCACTTATTTGTCTCATTTCCTCCTTTATTTCCTTTCTGCCATTCATCCTCACTCTTTTCCTCATGCCCCCCCCCCCCCCATGTTGATTCAGCTGACTAAGCAGCCCTCTCAGTTTCTCTTGCCTAACATCATCTATTAAATATGGATTAATTACTCTGAAACCTTGTTAAGCTTCGTTAAGACCTCCTGCATTAATCAGCAGTTATTTTAATTAGAGGAAAGGAAGTTTTCCATGTACCGCACCATGTATGTTCTACACCTCCGGCATTCTAATCAGCTCAATCACGACTTGATTTGTCTCCATGTTTGTTTTGCTGTTTGAAACTTGGAGAAATGAGTTGAACCTCTTCTTCAGCAGGGCCTTGTCGAGGTTCTCAAACACTGACGTTCTTGAGACAACGACTCTCGACAGTTCTAGCTCTGATATTCCCAGTTCGCTCTGGATTGTAACTTTGAATTTCCATTTCCTTCCAGCTCTATCTGTGGTTTCTATACAAGCTCCAACAACCAGGATGTAGGCTGCGTATTCACAGGAAGTGGCGATCTCTGCAAGTTTAAGTTTAAGTATTCAAAATTCTTGATGTAAACAGTTGTAATCTGAACTGCTTGACTGCTAAATAAACCACATGCTTCTGCTGTTCACACACCATTTAAATCAAGGCTCTCCTCAGGTTGTATGAGAGTATCGTTGACAGTTTTTGGGGGGTTTTTTTTACAGCTTTTGTCTTATTTTCTTCAGTAAAACTTATATTGTAATGTTGCTCTGATCTGTGACGACATTTAGGGTTTGTACAAACTCAGTAAAGCTTATGAGCAGTGACCTATGTGATCAGAAATTTCAATTTGACCTCTAACGCTTAAACCTCCCTGTATTTCCCTGTAAGGAAGGCCTTATTAATATGATTCAGATTCCATCTCAGAAAAGGTGAGGAACCAGCTCTGCTCTTCTCTAAATTATTTAAACACATATTTCCCAACAATCCAGTCACCTCAAAATCTTTTATTGTAACTTCTGAGAGCTTGAATGAGGCATAAGCTGTATTTATTGAAGCCACTCTGTCTGAAGATAGAGTCAAAGTGCAATAAAACACCTGAGATGAACATCTGATGCAGCATCCTGCCCTGAGGCTGGAGGCTGGAAAAACATTTTCCACCTCATTTCCACCTGCTCAGTTCTGAATTGTGTGTAATTAAGTTTCTGGATGCACTGTTGTATCATTTATGACTGCTGTATTATTTATGGGCTGCGGTAAAATTCACCCTGTATAATTTATGTAATGAACAAATTAACTGTAATTAATGGTTTAACCTGTTATAATAAAAGTGTCAGTGTCCACCAGGCATATCTTTTATTTAGGATATCACTGCTAAACAGATGCCTGGGTGAAGAGCTCCTGATGTTTCTGCTGCTATGATGAAACTCCTGAACACTGGTATCAATCGCTCTCTACCACAAAGTTGAAACATGTCTTTACTAAAGATGTTCGAATGCAGTGGGTTTGTCTGTCTCTACTGAATTAAAGGAGAGAAAGCAAATTACATCTGAAAATGTTCTTTTGGTCGACATGCAAGTTGCAAAACTGGAGAACATTTTGAGTTTCATACGTTGACGAACTTTTAAATCCTGGACTTTGACTCTTCTCACCAGCACTTTTACACAGAAATACATATGTGGTGAGTATATGTACATGTGTCCTTCACTGTGAATCTTTACTTCGAGTTTTCCTAATAAAAGGCAGATCAGGGGAACACTTGTGAAGTGAGTTCTGCAACACCAGGGTTCAGCCCACAGTGCAATGCAGTGCACCCCAGATCTGGCTCCAGGAGGGTGCCCCAGTTAGTCCATCTACCATTCCATCTTCGTTCCCATCCTCACCTACAGTCATGAGTGTTGGGAAGTGACTGAAAGAATGAGATCGTGGATATAAGTGACCTGAGGGAGTTTCCTCTGCACGGTGTCTGGGCTCAACTTAGAACCAGGGTGAGAAGCTCTGACATCCGGAGCAAGCTCGGAGTCAAAAGGAGCCAGATGAGGTCGTTGAGGCATCTGGTTAGGAGGCCTCCTGGGCACCTCCCATTGCAGATCGTTCCGGCACATCAAACTGGTAGGAGGCCTAGAGGTAGACCCAGATTATATATCTTGTTTACTCTGGAAACGCAGCTGTGGAGAGAATCTGGACTAATTTGCTTGGCCTGCTGCCAACGTGACTCATCCCCAGATAAGCGACAGATAATGGATGGATGGACGGATGGATGGACAGACAGATGGACAAACTGTCCCACAGCTCTCTCTTCTGAGACCACTGAGAACTGCTTCTTCCTGCTCATCTCGTGCTGAATCCTTTGCAGGTGAGGAAAGTGATTTCTCTCACTTTTCATGCTCAGGCCGTGTGCATTTTAGTACTCACTGCACTCACTTCATCAAATATCCTCAGGCTATTTAAGACAGTGTCTTTAGTGCGAACACGCCTCTTTAATGGCTGCAGCTGTACATTTGTTTCCATTGAGTTTTGTGAGCTCTGCTGGCTCTGTCGATGCAGGAGGCAAATTCTCCCTCCGGGTGACTAAATATCCATTTTTCTTGTCTTTCCATTAGATGTGCTTTTCAAAGCCATGCTACCGTTCACTGCTCATAGTATCTCATTCAGTTTTCAACTGTCAGTCTGACACCATATTCCATCACTGGAGAACTCAGGGAAATAACTTTCTTGTTATTTTTGGAGGTTTTTTTCCACACTAAAACTTTGATAACTGGCCATGAGCTTGCAGACAAATAGCATTTCAATCAAACCGCACAGAGGGAGGAAAACAGATCGTTTCAGTTGTAATAACACTAAAGTTTTTGCAAGTAAACATGCCCCTATGTTTACAGACCTCACATCTATTCTAATCACAGTGATGTTCCACTGAATTATAGTCAACAGCTGGATGAGGAAGTTGATTCATTGCTTCAGATACTGGTGATCAATCTTCACCTGTATGAGTGCAGCAGGAAGTCACACCTTCATTCATAAGAATGACATTTGAGCCAAAATCAATTTAAGTCAATGGGAACTCAATTCAGTTCATGCACAGGTAAAGGTAAAGTAGTCTATGTGCACCTCTCACACAGTGTAACTCTGATGAACTCGGACACACAAATTCACAGAGAATGGGGAAGCAGTGAGTCCAAAACAGAGGAAGCCAAGCTGCAGCATGTAATCCTATATAAACCGGCTCCATGAGAGCAAAAGACACTGCGTGAAATATTGTTAACTCATTGTCAGAGCTAAAAAACTGGCAGTTCTCATTCCTGATAGTTCAAAGATTGTTTTTACCTCATGTCTTTGAAAGTTAATCGTACATAGACAGACTGAAACTCTTTCAACTCATTTTGATCTCAGCTACACACCTGAAAATTTCATGGCTGCATCTTGCTCGGTTTTGAAGCTCTCGCTGAGATAAAATCTGTCCACAGACATGTAAACACCTGCCTGTGTAGTAGCTCCTGCTGCAGCAGGTGTTTGCAGGATCGCATTTTGCATTGATAACACAAACACACACAGACTCACAAGATGAAAAACAACACCAGCCACACACTGGTGCTGCTGGTGAACACGGGGAGAGTGACGGGAACGACGGAACAAATGTCCACAACCACAGTCACATCATTGTCAGCGCATCTTAGAACCAGGCTCTGCTTGAAAAGAACACGTCTAACGGCCTCAAAGGCCTCATTCATTAAATATGTGAATAACAGTCAGATAATAATAGTGAAAGAAAGTGACAGTAACTGTTTTGTAAAGAGAGAGAAGTTGAAGCCTGATTACTTTCTTACTTCAGCACCTTTTGGGCTCAGGTGACTTCCAAAATGTTATATACTGTATATCGTCTGTGGGGATAATATAATTATATTGCTGTATTTTATGTTTCAGGTGTAAGTGATGCTGCCACTAAACAGCAGTTTTATTTGCCACATGTTTCAATGTACAGTCAGCAAAGCAGAGTAATGAGTGTTGGACTCTGCAGCAGGTTAAACTGTGCAAATGGTCCATTTATGGGCTGCAAAGGTACGGCAAGTGGGTCAACCAATCATTAGCAAAATAGTACAATTATGGTGAAAAAATGTAATTATAGAAAAAAAATATACACACTGTTTAATATATATATATATATTAAACATGAAAATTGTTGAAAAACCTCTTTCATGGTTTTCTTGTATTAAGCGAATGAACTTTTAGGTTGTCACCAGCCAGATCACTTTGACCACACTGTCTACCTGTTTGTACACACTCAGTCTGATTGTGTGCCAAAGTGAATCTGGAACAGGAAGAGACAGAAAAGCAAACCGGAGCTTCCCCTGTTTTCAGTTCACTCCTGAGTGTTTGGTCATTATCATCCAAATCAAACGTGGTCTGAGGAGACGCTGTTTGTCCTCGGTGTTATTACGGGGTCAGATGGTTGCCGGCAACATTTCTGAGACTTTCAAGTGGGACGTGAGTTCGAAAAAATTGGGAGCCACTACCACGGCCCATTGGGAGGTCTCACAGCCCAGCTAGCTTTGAAGGCTGCTAGCTGGTGCTAGCATGTGGTATTTTAGTGATTAGCTTGTCACCAATGACAACTTGCCAACTAGCGGTGCAAGCAGCCGCCCAGCTTCCTGCACCACTTCCTGATGTAATCGAGCACTAACACTGCTCCACACACACTCCTGCAAAAACACACACTCTCCTGTGTGTGAGTGCAGATCACTGACGGCAGAGTGGTCCATCTCACTCTGTTAGCACCCAACACACACACACACACACACACACACACACACACACACACGAAGCCCCGGCACTCAGCATGCTCTGCTATTAGGCTGTCAGTTAGTCAGGCCAATAGAATAAGTGCTGTGGATTAGGTAGACACACACACATACACACATACACTCACAGAGAGAGAGAGATAGAGAGAGAGAGGGAGAGAGGGAGGATGGACAGCATACTAAACAGAGTGGGGCATCAGGTGACAGACACCCTGTCATAAAGCTCTCTCGCTGTCTCACTTTAACACACACACACACACACACACACACACACACACAGAGCAGAGGAAACAATTACAGCCACTCAGACAGTCGATAACACAGAGACATAATCAACTTAGTGTCATTTTTTTCTCTTCTTGACCTCCTGTCTTCCTCCGACTTTGTCATTCCCTCCAACCACTCGTCCTTTACTCTTCCTGATGCTGTCCTCTCTGCTCCTCCTCCTCCTCCTCTTCCTCCTCTGCTACATCTTGTCTATACAGAAGTGATGAACGAGGCAACAGCCGACAGGACTATCTCTCTCCCCACAGTCGCTCCTTTCACTTCCTCTTTGCCTTTCATCTCCTCCTTCCTGTCTCTACCTTTCCTTCCTCCTTGTCACCTATTGCTCTCTCCTCAAGGTCCTTCTCCTCTCACCATATCTCCTCCTTGCTCCTCCACTCCTCCATCTCTGCTCTCCTCACTCTTTTCACATACAGCATGTTTGTTCATCTCTTTTCCATCCCATTCTTCCCTCCCCCTTTTCCTCTCCTTCCTCCTCTTGCTCTTCTTCCCCCATTCCTCTCCTGGCATCCTTCATTTTTTCTGCTCTCTTTAGATTTTTTCTCTTAAATTTGTGCCTAAACTCTTCTTCCTCCCACCTCTTACTCCATCGTTGCCCCCCCCCCCTCCCCCCACCACACACACACACACACACACACACACACATGCTCTCCCCCTTTCGTACTTACTGACAAAGAAATCCGATTAAGTGGAATATAAATTGTAAATTGGTTTCCCTGAAAACACACACACCCCCACACCCCCCCCCCACACACACACACACACACACACACACACACACACACACACACACACCTCAACGCCCTAGTCGTCACCTCCAGATTCAACTGGATGTTTAGTAGTTAGCGGTCACACAATCACACAAACACACAAACACAAGTTTTTCCTCTGTTGGACACAAAGATGCTGCAGAACTAAAGAACAAAGGAACAGCCCAACCAAATACCAAATCAAGACACACTGAGCAAAAATATAAACACAACACTTTAGTATTTACTCTCATGAATTTTTATGAGTTGAAATAAACACAAATGATACACACACAGACACACACACACACACATGCAGATATACTGTGACGAGATCCTGAGGCCGTCCTGCCGTTCATCACACGCAGGTTGTTGCAGGGGCTGCGTCGTCACACATCTGGATCTGTGTGCACGTGATCCACTTCCTGCCAACATCCAGCGACTTCACACAGCCACTGAAGAGGAGCGGTCCAGCCATTGACACCCTGATCAACTCTGCACAAAGGTTTTCTGAGCCATGACCCCCCCTCCAAAATAATGTTCATCTGTGGCCCAAGTCACACAGTTCAGTGTCTAAAAAATTTCTTTTTTCAAAATAAAACTCCACATGTTGGAGTGGCCTTGCACTGTGCCCAGCCTGAGGCACACCTGTAATCATGCTGTGTAATCCGCTCCTTGATGAGCCGCAGCTGTCAGGTGGAGGGAGGATTCAAACACATTTATGAAGAAAATGTAAGAGAAAGAGGCTTTTTGTGAGTTTTGAAAAAGTTTAAGATCTTTAATTTCTACTCATGAAAAATAAGCAAAAACAAAGGTGTTGTGTTTCTACCACACAGACAGTTTCCTGATATCCTGAGGTTTAGACAGAAAGAGAGAGAGAGATTGAGCGTGTGTGTGTGTGTATGTCACGCTGGATAGATCTGATGTGCCAATATCGCCCCCCAACGGCTCAGGAGCAAACAACAACCAGTATATAACCCTCCGCTCTCTCTCTCTCTCTCTCTCTCTTTCTTGGCTGCTCTCAAACACACGCACACGCACACGTATATATATATAAATATATATATATATATTTATATATACATACACGCACGCACACACACAGTTACTGGCAGGGTGCAGGTATTGACAGGGGACATTACAGAAGACTCCACACATCGCAGCACAAAACTCCAGCAAAGGCCTGAGTTTCAACCCGTAAGAGGCCGGAACATGAAGTCAGAGGCCGGTGATATCAGCTGCCCCCTACGGACCACAATGCATTGCAACATTTACCATCAGTCTACACGGAGCTGCAGCCGTGTTTCATTTCTTAAACGTGGGTTTAAAACTTTTCTCTCATACTCGTCTGTGAAAACATCTTTTTCTCTCAGGACTCGACCCACGCACTGATTCGACCCCTTGGACACTTTATTTCACCACAACGCGCAGCGTTTCCTCCGCGGCACCATTACGCACGGAGAGGGAGGAGAGCTGTGCCGCGCTGCGGCGGCCAGCCGGAGCCACAGACGGAGGGAGACGGAGGGAGGGAGGACTCAGTGTTTAGAGCCAGTCTTCCCTTCAAAGTAGCCTCTTTTTGTGGCCGTACCAGTCATGAATACCAAGCAGAAGGTGCCGAGGCAGAGGGGCAGACACAGAGCCGACCCGCTGCTGCTGCTGGTTTCTCCTGGTCCAGTGTGAAAGAGTGAAAATGTGGAGCTGCGGTGCGGGGCGCACTCAGACCTCGGATCCGATAAAGTCTCACATTTAAAGAAAATGGCAGAAAAAGAAGGTTTCAACTTGCAAAGCAGCCAGAGACAGATTCACACACGTCATTAAATGTCTCGACTTCTGCACTGATTTCATCTCCATTCATGATCCTGAATTTAATTTGGTACATTTATGTTTCATCACAGAGAGAACCGCCTGCGCGCAAACTGCTGTGGTCCTGGCTGGTTTGTATCCAGCTTCCGTTTCTGACGATCAATAATCATCAATAATCGGGACTGGTTCGATTAAAGGCCGATAAACACTGCGGCCCCGCGAACCCTGCAAACCTCTCCGGCGCGTAACAAGTGCCAGCGGAGAGCTGACCGCGGCGGGAAGGGACGGAGAGGAGCAGGGTGGAAATCAGCTGCGTGTTAAACTTAAACAAGAAGCTTTAACAGACACTTTCGCACAGCCCCCCCCACATCCAGCAGAGTCAAATCTAACTTCTATAAAAACAGAAAAGCACATCTGAGGCACAACCGAAGCCCCAGCTGCTCACACTCTGCGCACAGGAGGCTCCATGGAGCGAACCTCCCGACGCGTCCACAACTTCCCAGAAGCACCAGCAGTGAACCGTGACGCTACCAGCTCCGCTGCTGGTCCTCATAAGTCAGGTCCTCATAAGTCACATCATCAAACACCCTGTTTACAGGTGATTTATGAGGTTTCTGCGACTCAGCGACTGATGACGCGCTAAAACGGACTTCAGGTGCGTTTCATGGAAACATGACCGGCGGGACGTCACCATGCGCAGCTGAAACGCACCGTCCAGAACCCACCGACCCAAACTCAGAGTCAGTCACCAAATTACACAGAAAATCTGAATGAGGCGTTAAAAGAATCCAGGAATGAAACAAACAAATGTCTTTACCTGGAAAGAACTGTCCGTCAGTAAATCCCCAAAGTGCAAAGTGGAGGAAAACTGCAGGCAGAGCGAGAGAAATACTCCGTTTATCCATCTCTTTGTTTCTTCTTGTGTTGCTCAGAGGTTCGGATTATTTCACATGCTCCCGTCGGGTCCGTAAAGTGGTTTCCCTCAGGTCGGGACGGCGGCGACAGTGACGGAGACAACAGGAGTAAAATCCTCGCATTGGTGGAGCAGAAGAGACAGAGGGACACAGGACAGAAGTTGGAGGCAAATAACCAGGAGCTCTCTCCGTCCTCTCCTTCCTCTTCTCTCCGCTCCTCCCGGCTCCAGTGCGCGTACACGTGTGAGTGTGTGTGTGTCAGTGCGCGTGTGTGAGGGGGGCGCTGTGTGTGCGCGCTCAGACGGTCCCTGACACACTGACGCTGAGGCGGAGAGCAGCGCAGAGCAGTGCGCACCGCGCAGGGCGCCAGACGCCGCGTCAAGGCGGGCGGATCAACGCGTGTGGGATTTCCGGCCGTGCGCTTCAAAATAAGATGAATGATGAACGATGGAAAAAGCTTCATCAATTCAAATCAGACATGTTCAGAGCAACTCGTAAATATGATGGTGAGTTCAACAAGTGACGGTTGCGTTTTCAAGACTGATTGTGCCAATTTAAAGAAGTTAATAGACTAAATAAATGTGCGTTTCATTCAAACACTGAACCTCAGACATGAAAAAACTATGAAATATATTTTATCAAAATTAAATATAAACAAAGCAAAACCAGTTGTTTTTTGATCATGTGTATTACAGCTGTTTACCAGGTAACGTCAGCAGTCGCACACCTGACTGCTCCTCTCTGAACCGCCAGATATTGTCTTTTATTTGTAGTTCCGGACGCCAATTTCCCACAATGCCTTACTGTTTTTCGCCACTTTGACGGTGGTAAGAGCTTTTTTTAGTTGTGTGGTTTCCCCTGGGTCCTAACGCCTGATTCCTCCGCAAGGATCATATTCTCTCTCTCTCTCTCTCTCTCTCTCTCTCTCTCTCTCTCTCTCTTCTCTCTCTCTCTCTCTCTTTCTCTCTCTCTCTCTCTCTTTCTCTCTCTCTCTTTCTCTCTCTCTCTCTCTCTCTCTCTCTTTCTCTCTTTCTCTCTCTCAATTCAATTTGAATTCAATATGCTTTACTGTCATGAATTTATTGCCAGAGCGCCTCGGACAATTTAATAACAGGTAAAAAAAGAAGAAGAAAGAATGTACGTCTGTGTGTGTGTGTGTGTGTGTGTGTGTGTGTGTAATTGTTGTTTGTTTAGGATAAATAAAGAAAGAGTTGACAGGAAGATGCTGATATAAATGGTGAGTATGTGAAATAAAGAAATGAAGAGTGGGAGCTGTGAGTGTGTTGATGTGATGCTCTCATGTATCTCCATGTTTCTGTGGTGGTGACACTTTTCCTCTGAGCTGATATTGAATTTTGGAGTTTACCTGTAATTTTTGCAAAGATCTTTGTTCTGATGTCGTCATACGTGCTACAGGAAATGCTGCTCTGTCTCCACCTGTGTGTGCGGTCCAGTCTCTGTGTCAAGGCAGAGCCTGCACATAGTCTCTCATCCCCTCCCTCTCTCTCTTCCACAAACACTCAGACTTGTGTGTGTGTGTGTGTGTGTGTACTTGTACTTGCTACATAGTAAGGACCAAAAAAAGTATTTTACTAACAGAGTGAGGACATTTTGGGAAAGTGAGGACATTTTGGCCGGTCCTCACTTTTTGAGACACCTTCAAATCACATGTTGAGGGTTCAGACTTGGTTTTAGAGTTATGGTTAGAATTAGGTTTAGGTTAAGGTCAGGGTCAGGGTTAGGGTTAGGCTCTCAGGTGTGATGGTTAAGGTTAGGGTAAGGGGCTAGGGAATGCATTATGTCAGTGAGTGTCCTCACAAAGATAGAAGTACAAGTGTGTGTGTGTGTGTGTGTGTGTGTGTGTGTGTGTGTGTGTGTGTGCTCTCTGTCACCTTATTCAGACGATACAATAAGAATCCAGCTTTGCAGTGTTGCACACTCTGCAGGTTTTGACCTGAAGCATAATCAGAGGAGCACAGTTTGCTGCTCACACATTGGTTTTGTATTGAAGGGGCCTCCTTCTGAAATATGTGCTGGAGTCAGAGACACCTCCTCCTCAGTTTCTCCTCATTTTGTAATGCACAGTGAGTTTCTAATAGATACCTGCTTTCTCTTTAATTATTTTAAAGCGGTTTAATCTGTATTTCTTGTGTTAAAGGTGCCACAGTATATAAAATAAACATTATTACTTGCTGGCACAATGGCTGTGAGAGAATATTTCTAAGAAAGTGTGTACAAAAAAAAGAAAAGAAAAATAAGTAAAATGTATTTTTGAGTGGAGGGGAGCTTTAAATGGCAACTATGGGGCATTTACTGACATATTTCCAGACAGGACTTCAGAATTTCTGACTTTCTGACAAATGTGAAATATAGGTTTGGCTGAGACAACATGCAGCTAAAAATTCGCATCTCAAAGTTCACTGATGAAGACAGATGTGTATAACTAGTCATCGGAGAGTATCAGTAAAAATGTCAGCATATTGAGGAACAGTGATGTGGAGGCTTTTCAGGTGAAAGGAGGACGTCAAGATTATTGATGGTGGTCTGGACACTGAAACTGTCTTCAGTAAACTACCACAGACTCCTGTTTTAAAGACTCTGGCACTTCACTTTGTCTTTATTTAGTTTGTGAGTTGAGCACTGACAGTCTCTATATTTACCCCACAGAGGAGATGGGCTGATATATTTGCGTATAATCCTGAAGACTGTGCTGTAGACTGTGCTGCAGTGTTCATGGATATTTTTTCCCTGGAAAACCTGTTCAGGGAGCAGCCACCATTCACACAGAGACAGACACACACACACACACACAAACATGCAGTGACACTGTCTTCATTTCTTGGAGTCTGCACTGTTCTTGGTCTTTCTCTTTAACTCATGCCTGAAGTCTCCTGCTCAGTGACGCTGCAGACGTGTTTGGATGTGTGGATGCATGGAGCTGCTTTTCGGCTCTTTAAAGGTTCTGTAAATCAGAGTTTAAACAATAAAAGAGCCACAACTGTTTTCTTTGTAAAGATGTAGTGTTGTCATGACGTCCTTAGCAGAGAACGAAGCCACGCCCCCTCTACGTGTGATGTAATCTGAGTTTCTCTGCTCTTTGTTTTAGTAGTTGGTCTGGTAGCACGTGCATGTTAGTGCATGTGAGTCCCTCCTGTTAAACTGTCGGTCCTCCCTACGTCTATATAAACACACAGGCTCCACCCACAGGTGAGATGACATGGTATGCAGCGTTCAGGTGAAAGTGACCTTCCAGAATTTCCTCCACTGAAGAAGAAGCCACGTTTTCATCTGAAGAAGGAGATGAGACCAGAGCACAGGAGGACTGGACTCAGGACTACAGGCTCAATTCCTGGTCGGTCACTGGAGCGTAGAAACATTCAGAAAGGTTTTAAAGTCTTTACCTGCTCCATTAGTGTCATTTGTCCAGCCAGGTCCCAGTGGATCAGTCCAAAGCTGAATTTCTTTCCCAGTCCGACTGTGGATCCAGTCCCGGTCTGTCTGTACTGAGGTGGAGAACCCTACCTGCTGCTAAAGGCTCCAGCTGACCGACCCGAGGCCGGAGGTGTGGCTGACAGAGCGTTTGTTTTGGTCTGAGATGCTTGAGGTCGACTGTGACATCTAGTGGTTGTGATGATCATTTACAGAAACTTTAAAGTCAGGCCCATGGAGCAAAAATTAAAAAAACAAGGGGGCAACCCGATCGCCGAGTGGTTAGGGTGTATACAACGTGAACGCAGATGCTCTTAGCAGGTGAGTCGTTGGTTCGACTCCCGACTCCTTCCTGCATGTCATTCCCCCTCTTTCTGTCCCTTTCCTGTCACTCTCTACTGTCCTGTCAAATAAAGGCAAGGAAAAAGAAAAAAACGAGGAGGAACCATGAAGAACAGCAAGTTTGAGGTCGGTACAAAAGACTGGATCACACAGTTAGTGTCTGTTTTTTTACAGGCCACAGTGACTTTATGAATCCTAGTTACATCCTGTTATATGTGTACTTTTTATTCACAATAACTGTCAAGCGCTCCGGAGGTAACCTGACGATTAGAGCTGCTACTTATAAGACCGTGTCGGCTCTTTCTCAGCCCGGTGCCCTTCAGACGTCCCTGCTGACTGCCTGGTATTTGTCCCCCTCCCTTTCCAGGTGAGCGTGACAGGATATGTTAAATTTAGTAAATTCCACAGAGCCAGTTGGGAGGGTCGTGACATTTTTTGTCCTTAGTGTTAAATGCTGCTCAGCTCAGCAGGCTGCAGCTACCAGAAGAAAGCCTGTTGCTCTGCAGTGTGTTGGCTGCAGTGCTGATCAATAATGGCTGCATTCATTTGAGAGTAAGTCTGAGTCTCTCTGTCATTCTCAGGCTTTTGTCTCAGGCAGAGAGAAACCCATAATTCAACATGGCACCAGTGTTTATGTCTGTGTTCCCTCACTCCACCTGACTGACACAGGTTTGCCCCAGTGGGCTACAGGTCTGAATATAGGTAACTTTACGTAAGCTGCTTGAACGACGCCACGCTGTAATCAGGATTGGTGGGATTTGGCAGGTGGGGGAACCTTTAGATTGCCAGTCTGACTCAAGGTTGTGTGAGCAGCAGCCTGGCTGTTCACAAGCTGATTTCTATCACAACCTCATGAAGTTATAATGTTTTTACATTACATTAAATTTCCACGTGTTTGTGGATTGGCAGCTGTTGCTCTGTCCGCAACAATGAAGTTGGAAGGTAAGAGTTAAATATGCTTGTTTTTAATTTTTTTTAAGGTTTTGCTTAGACTGGTCCAACCACCTTTAAATGACTTATTTAAACACAGGGCTGACAGCGGCCATTCATAGCTCATTAAGGCCACTGTCTGGCTGCTGATTGGTCGACTGAACGTGCTGCTGCTCTGTCCCGCCCAACGAACACCGTCAGTCCAGAGCCACATCAGAGCATCTTCACTGAGGGAAAGAGGAGATAAGGTCTATCTAAGATACTACCTAAGTCTCCAGGTATGTCATTACAGTACCTAAAGGCTTTTAACAGTCACCAAATCTAGCGAGAAAATTAAATTACTGACACGGCTCAGCAGGAAACCTCCTTCAAGAGGCTTCATGTGTTGATGAGCACTGGTCTTTAATGTGGGTTATTTATAATGTGACAACACTGAAGTTATTTAGTTATTTAAGTTTTTATTGTTCTTTATCATCTATATTTTTGAAAATTCTATTAATGTCAACACTTGGAATAAAAAAAATTTTTTGTTGGTATCAGATTATTTATCATATAATGGTGATGAACGCTGATTGGAGGGGCCCTTGGCAGTTCTTTGCCTTGGGCCCCGCTGGACTGAAGAATTTGAACCAGTCAGATTCTAACTGGATTCTCTTACAACTGCACTGGTTACTTAATACTACCTCTCTGAATATTGCATTGCACCGTTTTATCTCTTGTTTCTACTTGTAGTATTTTGCTATCTGTACAGCTCTAATTTGACCTGCTCTCAAACCTCAAGAGACACCTCAGCTTCTCTTTTAACTCCCTGACACCCCCCCCCCTTGCCCCCCCCCACCCCGCCCACCATTATGTATTTCCATACTGACAGCTAATGAATTTTTCCATTATTTAGTGATGTAGAAATCAATGTCTCATTAACATGAGGGTGTCCAAGCCAAGATCAGGACACAAGCGTCCGTATCCTCCTCACCTCTACATCATCACTTATTTATTAGAAATCAATTATGCAGAGTTGCAGCGTTCCCCTTAGTCTGTTCTAGTCTTTCTGGGTCTATTCTACGACCAGGATGCTGTATTCTATTACATTCTCACATTGTCCAGCGTTTACATTTAAATAAAAAAGGGGTAGTTGTCAATCTGAGGGTGCCCCCCAGAAGGTCCAGAGGTCATATGGCTGTGATTTTATTTATTGTGGATATGGAAATCTATCATCTTGTGATAAATGTTTTCTTTCTGTGAAGTAACACACTATTTACACCTCGGCTTGACCGTCTGAGGCAACACATGAATCAGTGCGACGGGGAGGTGCTAACTCACCAGGGAGGACACGAGCAACACTGTTTTAGAGTAAAGGGTGTGAAAAAGACCACTGAGAGACACCTCTCTGCACACAGGGACAGAGAAAGCACAGACATGCAAATGCAGCGTGTCACACACCCACATGCACCATATATCAGAGACACATCAGGGGTCGCTACCAATCACGACTAACATCAAGTTTGCAAGGCGGGCCACCTGAGGTGCACATTTATGTCTGTGTGTTTGGGTACGTCTCTGTCTGTGCCCGCCTACGTGGGTGTATGTGTGTCCTATATATATATATATATATATTCATGTATATGAAGCCCCATGATACCGAGGTGTAGTGCTCTATTTGAATTTAGCTCTGTGGAAATCAGAGGAAGTACGGCAGCCACAGCACGACATACATAATGATGTTATTAAGTATGGATAGAAACTGGGAAACGCATAGTGTGAAGACAGAGTGACGTGTGTGTGTGTGTGTGTGTCTGTGGAGAAAGGTCAGGTCCTGTCCAGTTATTGAACCTGGATATTAAGTGATTCTACTTTCTGGATTTTGTTTTCTGTTTCTGTATTCACAGTCATGCCTCAGAATCATCTAATGACTTCACTCCAAACAAGGTCACTCAGATATTAGTAGAGACATGTCCCCCCTGTCCGTATGTAAACCTACACCCTTGGTCACACCACAGTCCAGGCCTCACGTCCTCAGTTCTGACTCTAGATTTCAGGATGAAACCAGACCAAGATCCTTCTCTAAACTAAACCTAGTGCTGTGAGCATCGAAACAGAACCGTAACAAAATATTCTCTGTTTGAAACTGTGGAGTGATGCTGTCCGGGTCTTGTTCGGTAGATGTATTGATTGACAGGTGGATTGGTGAGTGAAGGCAAAGCTCTTGGTTAATCAGAACCACTGCTGTGAGCTGGTACAGGTGTAATCTGTCCTGATTTGTGTGCTGGAAATTCACACTACACAAAAAAATAAAAATAAAATCACCATATTCTGTCTCAGACGACTCCTAATGGTTGTATCACAAAAGACAACGTTGCCTCCCAGAGGCCTCTTGGCTCGTCTGGTTACAACCAGGAAGAGATCCAGATCAGACCCATCTGGCTCCAGGACCTAAGTTTTTGTTCACTTGTTTCATCGTTGCTATTTGATTTTTCACTCCCTCATTTCCAGAGACATTGTGCTCATCAACAGTGCGCCATAATGGCAGCGGCTGCGGCTGGCTGCCTGTCTGCACTAGAACCACCTCCTCCCCCCCTTCCCCCCTTCCCCCCTCCCCTGGAGCAAGTTGTTGCGTCGATATGTTGTAAAATGTGCTTATATATGCTTATGTTGCTGGGTTTTTTTTTTTTACCAAATCCACACTGTATCCCCCCCCCCCCCCCCCCCCCCAGGAGTATAGTTTGGGTTTATTTCTTTTTTTTCTCCTCTCCTCTCCACATGCCCCCCCCCCCCCCCCCCTTTTGCTACAGTCATCCTGTTATGTTATGTGTTGACGGGGTGATTGTTGTAATTTCGCTGCAATTGTACTTGTACTGTTACAGTGACAATAAAGCCACATCCATTTCATCTTTAGCTATGCTACATGTCAGGCCTTAGGGTAGTGTGAACATGCTACAGCATTTTTACAATATTCTGCGTCACATTCTGTCACCAAGTATTAAACATTCTTTGATAAACACTGGGTGTGGAGGTGGATGGTATTTGCCAGGTTTGACAGCGTAGCATGGTTTGCAGTGTTTGATATATTACTTTACTCTAACTCATGCAATATTTTTTAGGGAATTATTGCACCTGCGGTTTGTCGTTCAGCTTAATTATCAGCAGGTGTAGAAGTTCTAATTAGCAGGGACTACATGAGAACAAATTAGGAGTCTGCACAGTGTTTAATGTCCAAAACACTCAGCGAGGCAAAAAAAGATCTCTTCAGGAAATTTATTGGACCCCGCTCTGCAGGGAAGTGCAAAAGGTTTGATTCAACATCTCCATCTTGTTTTAATAATTAAAATAAATCTGTAAAATCTGCCCTTACTTCTTTCCAGCACAGAGAGTCGAGGTGTGATCTGCCTCATTTAGCTTCTTGGAGTATGATACAACCTGTTTTCACTGTTAATGAGTGAAAATGATATCAGCGTACAAACCTATTAACGTCTAAGAAGCCTCTACTGTTTGACCTGTGAATGGTATTAAAAAAAGACGCTAAGGCAAACAGATGAATTAACTGGAGGCAGTGGAACAAGCTGTAAACACAACAATGACATTTTATCGGCTAAAAAAGTTGTTACGGCAAATATTAGCAGAAACATGCTGACGTATACATCCAGCAGACATGGAGCATCACTAGCATTAATTTGCAGTCATATTTCATGTAAATGTGAATCTATTATTCACTCCCCTTCTAGCTCAGGTTTGGTCTCCACCAACTCCTAAGGAGAAATATGTCACTTTAGCTGCTAGATGTTCCACTTACTCCACTAGTTAGATGATGTGCACTGCAACTACCCTCTTTGATAACCTGCGTCATCACAGGCGTTCAAGGAAAATCTGTAAATTGTACCATCTAACATAACCTGAATGTGAGGCATTCATGGGACATCAGTAAATTGTACTGTCTAACATAGTCTGCAGATGAGGCATTCAGGAGACATGCATGTGATGGTGTGTGGGTGGGCGGGTCATCGATGTGCTTCTTTGCTTCTGGCCCCCCCAAGTCTAGGATTGCCCCTGGTGTTCATCAGTATGAGAGACTACTTTCACTTTCAGTCCCACTGTTGATGCAAAATCCTGATTTGTGCAGCTTTAAGAATAATAAAGAGAACAGACCTAAACTGAGACGAAATGAAAGTAAGACTTTGGTGCAGAGGCAACACTCAGAGCAGGTTAAACCTAAATGCTATTGAAATAGCCCTGAAATACTTTTCTTCTCTCAAAAAAGTCAAAAGATGATAACAACAGGGCCTGGCCAGGTGTGCCAGCTCAGCACACCCACAGCACACAGAGCAGCAGCAGGAGGCAGCAAGCAATACTGAGGAGATTCAATTATTAATAGAGGTTTTTATTGAACACCTATAACCTCTCGGTAAAGGTGGCATAATTCAAGCTGTCCAAAACATAAATTACATTTTTACAGATGAAGGTAAGAATAGTGGAGCTGGATTTATGCAACAAAAGTAGCAGCAGCAGCAGGAGGAAAAGAATCAGCAGTGTCACATGAATCTGGAAGAGTGGCTCAAATCTGAAACTAAAATCTGACAAACAAAAGGTTCATGTAAAGAATTCACACACCTCGTTTTGACGAGGATCTCTGAGCCGCTAGTTTTTTACTCTGACGGCACTGATAATGTGTCCATACCAAATCTCTCAAGTGCCCTTGTAACCAATTTGATTTCAATTCAAGATATGTTCACATAAACTTTTTTCATTCACAGCAGCTCTTGGTTAACTCACTGGGCTTCTGAATTTTGTAGGAAAGAATAAAATATTTCTATTGGCTCTTTTTTTCTTCTCTCCAGCTTCGCTGTCGTTTGTTTTTGTGTTTTAATTTGACTGAGCCTTGAATGAAGCTGCACTGAGAGTGAGGGCAAGGCTCACTGCATCAAACAAAGTATGAAAGGGATTCAGCTTTTATTTAACAGAGGTGCTCAGAGGCGGCAGCTGTTTGACTTTAACACTTAAACAGGTGTAATTACAGCTCAGCTAAATTAGAATTTGGAGAGAGCAATTAAATTAATTTTCTTGCCATTTTTGGTGCATCAAGTGGAAATACAATCAATTCAGGACAGATTGTTTAGCCATTTCTTCTCTACTGCAGAAATACAAAAACCAAAACTCACCAGCTCCACCCTGAGACCCAGACCAGTGTCCTGGGGGGTTACATCGGGGTGGGAATGTATGTCTGACTTCAGGAGATTAGAGTAATTAATGAATATGTTCAAAGTTTTTGTTGCCCAAAAAACAGTGTTTCACCCCTGACCTCACTGACAGCATCACTGATGGCTGTGGTTAGCAACAGTCAGAATCAAGTGTCGACCCACTGTGACATCACTGTGACATCACCCACTGGTCTGTGAAGCCTCAGTTTGTAATCTGTCTGTCGCCATCTTGTTTTTTTTGAAACCAGAAGAAACTATATTTGGAGGAGAAGGTGGAGCTGAGGAGGAGTGAGGGGTGGAGCTGACCTGCTCTGTCCTCTATCCTGATTGTCAGGTACAGTCTGTCAATCACACGGTAGCCCCGCCCTCATGCATCCCCCCCTTTATGGTCTATTTTCCTCTGAATGGAACATAAATTAAAAAATGAACATCATGTTGTGTTGAAGAAGACTTGAAACTAGAGACTGAGACATAAACTCACCAGGAAAACGTTTCCTGAGGTAATAAATCAGAGAGAAGCAGAGACATGTTCCCATAGACTTCAATACAGTCAGACTCTGTTTACAACCAGTGGAGTCGCCCCCTGATGGGGGAATGATTTTTTTTTCTTCACCATGCCACACATCATTAGATCGGTTAGAGCCTCTACAAATATTCAGTTCATTTTTGTGCTAACTATAAGCACATAAATTTGCTTGCGCTTGTTTATTCCCGGCTCATTCCTTTGTCCCCCTCCCTTTCTGTTTCATCATCACTGTGTCAGAGGCCCAAAATGAAATTCTGCTTGGGGCCCAATGAAGGTTTGGGCCAGCTCTGATCCGAATTGTGCTTTGTTGCACCTGTAACCACACCCAATAGTGATGTCACAGTGCCCTGGAGTACACCTTTACATCACTGCTGCGAGGGAGGAAGTTAAACTAATGGTCAGCGACACGATTTTAAAAATATCAGCACTAGTTTGAGACCTTTGTTTAACTCAGTAAAACACTGACATGTTGAAATTTAAAATGACTTCAGCAGAAAATGTGAAAGAAATCACATTACAAACATTTTATTTAAGTTTAGATGGAGCATGAAAGGAAGAACTTAGTGGACTTTTCCCTGTGAAGAGATGAGATAGGACTGACTTGAGAAAGTATTAGATGGACTGTTATGTCATGTCCATAATCTTTAGATGTCCTGTGGTGACGACCTGGTCCGACAGTCTGTGAGGTCGGCTCATTGTGAGTTTCTCATAAAGATCTGTGGGGTTGTGTTTGGTTGTTCACCTGTAACCTGCTGATTTCTCGTGCTTGGTGCAAAATTCACACATCTCCAGTTTCTGGACAACAAGTGTCTGAATAATGCAATGAATACAAAATCAAAGCCTTCTTTGCTTTTCCCATGGACACTGTTTTTCACTCAGTGTGTGACTGCCAGGAGAGCTGCCTCATTTTCTATTTTATTTGGTTAGAATTTTGTATTATCAATGCTGTTCTTTTTCACAAAATACTGAACAATTTTTTTTTTAGCAGCCTTCGTTCATGCGGCCTTGTGTATCCCGAGGGCTGCTTTGCTTATTTTCAGCTTCCTCCAGCACAATGTCACTGGTTGCCTGCAAAACTTCACTCACAAACTAGCTTCTCCGACACCGTGAGTTCTGCAGGGAGGATTTGCTCGAAGATTGACACCGACCACTGGCCATTATTGACGAGCTGGGTAAACAGAGTAAGCATTAATTATTTTGCAGCCGAACCTTCGTCTGCAGTTTCAGAGCTTGTTTGTGTAGCTAACAGAACAAGTATCAGGTTCTCTCCACCATTATACTGTCATGTGATCATGTGAATATGAATTATAAGTTGTATTTCACTTATAATTAAATATTTGCAAATTAAGTATGTGCACCCATACAGAAATGTAATATAATATGTGATACATATTTCCCTGTTGTCATATGTCACAGATAAGGGGACATATTATCATCATATATAGGCTAATATATCCTCTGGATATACAAAGATATATGTTGATAACATATATGAAATATCCATAGTAACATTTATATATTAAAATATCTCTGACTAATTTTTATTTGATGTACCATGTTGTAAGCACATATGTTAACAATATACCATATATTACATATTCTAGTTTATGTGCTTACATGTTTTTCTTGTTGATTTTAAACATGTCTATTTTCCTGTGATCTGTTTATAATACAACATATACTGACATACTTTGGGATGGATTTATACTTACATATGTTTACAATATAATAATAAAATTGTTCCAATTTCTAACAGGTTTTAAAATATGATTTTTGCATATGTTTTTATTTTATATGTACATATATGACGCTGGATCAACTCAAACCAGTGGTTCAGTTAAAAAAAATGTGACCTTAAATCTGACATATTTCACCATTTTCTTTTAAATACCACCAGGATCAAGCACCACTACACCTTGTTCACTCCCCCTGTCAGAACGAGTGGTTCGACAGCCTTGTTGCTTTAAATGCAATGAGCCACTGTCTGCTACGCTCACCCAGCAGCTGTGATCCTGCACCCAGGAAAAAAACACGGTGGCCAGTTGTCAGACCCTGAACAAGACGAGTCTCCCACCAGGCTGAAGCATCGAGGACACACCTGGACAACTTTTAATGGTCAGGTAAAAGTTTGAGATGTACAGTGATGCTAATTTCCTTTAGCATGTGTTAGCATTGGGCTAATGGACCAGGTGTAAGTTAATTGCTACGTGGTTGTCGCAACTGTGCTTTGTCAGAGTTACCTCAGCTTTATGTTGTGTAGTTGCATTAATCAATATCTGAAAAGTTGACATACTTGCAGGTGGCCCTGAGGGGACAATACACTGCAACTGAAGAAAACATCAACAGTTTGACAACACATGAGCTGCAAATACTCACAACACAACCAAATGGACGTTTGCATGTGTTTTCTTCAGCTGCTGTGTGTTGGCCCCTCAGGGCCACCGTCACTTAGGAGGCAACGAATAAACCACCTGACACTCATGTGTCTCACGTGGAACCTGTTGACCTCACGTCAGCGCTCATGGACAACAGTGGCTGAAGTCAGGAGGTCTTGTTGACGAAGTGTGTATCACAGTTTTATCACAACAACATTAATTTTGCATCCACAAGATGGGACACATTGCATTGTGGGATTGTTAGTAAGAAGTAGTGCCACTGCTTTTTGGGAATGTTTGAGGGCTCGTACACTCAGACCTGCATCCACACATCTTACTGTTGTTGTCTAAACCTGCTGGCACTGAATAAATAGTTGAACAGACATTTACTCTTTATCCAAACTTAACTGCGCAGAAAAACAACATGATTCTAGAGAAAGATTAGTTTTTTCCCCTTGGGTCACACTGACCCTCAGTCAATTTGTGTCCACTCCTTTTCTAATCAAACTTTCACTGTTTGCTCTGAGGAGCTACACTGCACAAAGAAATGCAAAAAAAAAACAATCATGGAAAAAAGATTAATAGCAGAAATACCTCTAATTGAAGAAGTCTAACATCCAGTTCTCCCTGTGCCTGAGGAGCTGGTGGGTAATTCATAATCACTTCACCTGCACTTGAAGACAGCCGTCCTCCCCGGAGACATACGTGGCATTCTAGTGTAATACTCTGCAAATTGCTTGAAAAATCAAATTTTCCATGCCTCCTTTCTCAGGTGAGGCAGCTTGTGGCAGCGACGACTGAGAGCCAGGTTCTTTCATTTTAACAAAGTGATGTTCGATGTGCACAAACGTGTTTTTATCATTTTATATCCATTACATTAATTCACACACAACCTATGTGTCTTAAACAAGGGACGCCTTCACCAGAGTCCTTATTTACTCCTGGAGTTTTTACTTCACACTGTTCAGGTTATAAAACCCTCAGATCATCTTGTGACAAAACAACACTTCTCTGACTGCAGGTTCATAGTTATTTGGGTTTTATAAACCTCAGTAATGAATTAGACACAGCCTCAGGTTCTTCCTTCACACACAAATATATTTAAAGTTGTTCATCCTACATATGTTCATCCTCTGCTGACCTGAAGTTATTTATTCTCTCTTTACCACAGTTTGTTTAAATGTAGCAGCATCTTAAACAGGAGGTTTAAACACGGTCCCTTCACTGGCTGCAGAATCAGTTTAAACCTTTTTACAACAAAGTCCAGCATAAAGTTGTGACTTCAGTATTTTTAGAGGCGGCGTCTCCTGCCTGTTCCCAGATCAGCATTGAGCAGAGAGGCACAGTCAGGAGAGGAAAAAGATGTAAAAAAATGTGGAACATTGTAGGCGACCGTGAAGGCCGGACCAAAAATGAGACGGAGGATTTTCTCTTTGCGTCACCAGCTGTTCCCGCACTTACCCGAAGCTTGGCTGGTATCGCCTAGCAACCATGACAACACGTAACTTTAAGGTTTTAAGGCCCCTGGTTTTAACAGTTGCACCATTAGCTGTAGATGCTTACATTTAAAGTGTGATCCCCAGGCTCTCTGTCAAGGGTATTTAGTGACATATTACTGTCATTACCAGTTCCAGTGAATCTTGGGAAAGATTGAGCCACAAAAGATCGAGCTGTTGGATCCTCCCAGGAAAAGAAGGATTGCATTTGAAGAAGCCTTCACACCGCTGTGACACAGTCCAGTCAGTCCTCTGAGGGACGCCGCCCCTGAATTGGGACATAGCCTATAGCCTGTATGTGAGGTGTTTAGGGAACATGTAATTTGTAACTTCTACCAATAGTCTGCTTGTTAGGCATTTAGGACACATATAGTCTTCTAGAGGTCAAGAGGTGACACAGAGTTCATGGTCAAGACTCTCTTGCATGTTTTGCTGGGGGAATTCAATTCAGTTCATATCCCTGTCTTCATTTTTGCTCTGTGAATCACTCTTGGTTTGAAAGATGCCAAAAAAAAGAGGAGAATAATAAGCATGAGCAGAGAAATGCAAGTTTAACTCATAAAATATCAGTAATTTGACAAACATGGGTTATTAAAATGATTTTATAGAGACAGAATTTAACTTAAAATCAAATTAATGAATATGATGTTTAACAAATCTTTACTACAGTCAGCAGCCATTCACTTCTTTACATCAGTTTAAAATGATCACTGTTGTAATGTCGGCACGGCAGCATTTTATTACACTGTAAACTACTTCAGCTCATCAATGCACTTTTTCAAATAAATAAAGCTCATTTACATTGAACAGAACTGACAAAGAAACACACGACAGCCATGTGTAATTCCTGCAGAGTGAGAGAAGCAAGGAGGAAAAAAAAGAGACAAAGATGAAAAGAAAATATGGTGATGTTCGCTAGTGTGAAGTCATTACAGCAGGGAGTCCTGCTTTCAGCCACGAAACTGAGAATCTCCATCTACCAGTCAGATATCACTTCCACTATCAGAGAAGATTGTCTTAAATTCCTATGCAGGTGGTCTGTGTGTGTGTGTGTGTGTGTGTGTGTGTGTGTATTTATGAATGTGTGCATATGCATTAGTGTTTGGACATCTGTGTGTGTTTCACAGAAAATTGGAGACAGGATTTTTTATGTGATTGACAGTGATTTGCAGCTATGCTCGCTACAGGAGCAATGACATCCATCTACACACACACACACGCACACACACACACACATCCTCCCTCTGCAGGAGTGATAGATGGTTATGCTTCTCCATTTGGGAAATCAGAAGAATGGAAGTCGCTCGCTGCCTCGCACTCACTCAGTCTTTAGATCTCTCTCTTTCCATCTTTCTCTCTGCACGGAGAACCTGAACCATTTGTGTTCTGCTCACTATTTGCATTGAAATCACATCACGGCAGCACGCAGAGTAATGAACTCGTGCAGCCTGAGAGGGAGGCGGGAAGCAAGACGGGCAGACCGAAAGGAAGACAGACAGGTAGACACATGAGAAGGGAGGCTGGCAGGAAGAAGGGATGGTGAAAAGAGATGTACAGGAGAGGAAAAGACAAAAGAGAGCAGAGGAAAGAGGGAAAGGGTGGAAGAGAGCAAAGGGATAAAGGGAAGCAGAGGCAAAGAAAATAAAAAAGGAAGAAAAGAAAGTCTCAACAAAATGATTTAGGATGGAGTGGTAGAAAGAAAAGGAGGAGAAGAAAGGAAGATGCAAAGGGGAAGGAAAGTGAAGGACAGAAGGAATGAAAGAGAGAGAAGGAAAAGGGGGAAAGAGGTGCAGAAGTGGGTATTATGAAACTGAAGAAAGGAAAGATGAAAACAATGGTCAAAAGTAAAGAAAGTAGGAAAAGAAATGAAATGAAATGAAAAAAGTGACAAGAAGTGAAAGGAAAAAACAGAAATGAGAGGAAGATGAAAAGAGAAAACGACAGAACAATGGAACAGCTGAGCAGTGTGATGGAGAAAGAATTAGATTTTACAAGCCAAAGCTCGACAGACAGAATCAGATTTGTTGAACGAGGGAGATGGTGAAACCACCTGTGTGGTATTAAACGAATGCAGGAGTAAAACGGGTAATGCAGGAGCAGGATGTGGAAAGGTCATTATCACAGCAGCAGCAGGATATTATCAGTGACGCAGTGGTAAATCAGAAGGTGTGTAGACTGTGTGACCTCCAGTTGGCTCCCATTGAAACACAAAACATCATCAATTCAGATAAAAATTCATTTAATTTCAAGAGCAGTCGCTTTCACTCTTGAAAACAACTTTCTCCACATGACACCAACTATCAGCTCTCCACTGTTTCCCTCCCTGCAGATAAAGCTCTCTGAACATGGCAGCCGGTGGGGGGGGGGGGGTCACGCTCACAGTTTATGTACACCTGCAGAACTGTAGGTTTACAAGCTGTAAAACAACATTTAAAAAGATAATTGGATTTTGGGGGAGTTTTACGGTTTGGCTGAGTGAGAGCAGCTCATGGAACCGGCTGCTGTCATAGGCAGGAGCTATGGGTGCGTGGTAGGGCCAAAGAAGAGAGAGAATGAGAGAGACAGAGAGAGAGAGGGGAGAGAGATAAAGGGTAATACTTCACAATAAGGTTCATAAATCATATGGAGCTGATATTGAACAAATATTAAAATAATTGAATTTCTATTTCAATTTCTAAGAGTTGTTGGAAATGATCTCTAGAGACCAGAACAGTTTCTGTACCAGGCTGTAAACATGTTTCTTTCTGCTGTAAACTTGGACATTTGAACATGGGAGTCTGTGGGGACTGACTCACTGCTGGAGCCAGACTCTAGTGGTCATTAGAGGAACTGCAGCTCTCAGCTCTTCACTGTTGATGCTTCATGTTTCAGCCTCCTGGCTCAGACCACTGGGAGTCAGTTTCATAGCCTGACTTCACTAAAATGTGAAAAAAAAAAAATTTAAACTTCCAGTTGAGTTTTGCCTCATGACTGTTTGTACAGAGCTGTAAGTTCTTTATCTACCAGCAGTATGAAGTAGTCTCTGCAGTGTTTACATTTAAATCATACATTTGAAGAACTTGTTTCTAAGAAGTTGAACGTTGCCAGTAGGTTTGGAGGTTTTCCTAGAACCTTCAACTGTAAAACCTTGTAAAGAAATCATAAAATACAGTTACAATGATTGAAAAGTTGAGAATTGAAAGGTTCTATATTCAGCTGCAGGACATCAGAATTAGAGAGACCTTGATGGACAATCAGTCCGTTCACATTCACACACAAAATAGACACTTATGTGTTACATGTAAGGACATCTCTCAAGGAGGCTTAAGCTTGTAATAATTAATAAAACCTTAAAGTGTATCTCATTGTAATGTGTAAAGTTCATGTCTGGATAAGTGAAGGTGTCCCCAGATGGAGGGTGATTCTGCATAGTGAACCGGTTTGACCCCAGCAGGATGATTACATAAAACACACCCAAACACCCAGACACCCGTTCAGTATGCTGTAAAGCATGAAGGTCTGCATCAGTACTCCGTCTGCAGCTGACTTTGTTATGTCCTGGGTGTGTGTGTGTGTGTGTGTGTGTGTGTGTGTGTGTGTGAGGGGGAAGACAGTATTCTGCTCACACAGTCACATTGTGGGGACTCACCTCCCATCTCAGGACACATATCTGGTCTCCACAAGTTTAACCATTTATCTAAGGGCAAGTGTTTCTGTGTGTGTGTGTGTGTGTGTGTGTTGATATGAGTGACTATGTTTGTGTGTGGATGTGAATTTAATCACACTGGTGATACAAGCATGTGCATCTGAGTCTGTGCATGTGTGTGTGTTTGTGTGTTTGTATGTGTGTGTGTTTGTGTATGTTTGAGTCTTTACATAGAAATTTAATGCAGGTGATGAATCAGACATGAAACATGACACCGTCAGTCCAACTTCTGGAACACTTAAAAAAACAACCTGTGCTTATCTTACCCTGACCTCTAGTGGTCGTGTGAGTAATGGCTGCTCTCCTGATGGATTAGTGTGGCGTTTGTTAGGTAACGGCAAGGGCAGGGAAACCCTGTTTAATGGAGCGTAACAGCAACATGTGACATGGCAGGCAGGTCAGCTGATAATCACACAGCAGCAGATGTTAAAGAAGCTGGCGTGAACTTTTCATTTGGCAAAGTCTTTCACCACAAGCCGTGTGTGTTCTTCAGTCTGTGTCATTTACAGAGCCGTTGATTAATGTAGTATTTTGTTGATTTGCTGCAGAGGCGTCGATTAGGGTCAGAACGAGCAGCATGTGTTGTTTTACAAGAACCATGCCCAACTACCACAAACCAGAACTGTGCCGGTCGAGGTTTTGGAGCTCACCCACTGACTCTTCTCTCTCAGTCAGCGTTTCTCTCTTTTAACCATGATCACAATCCTTCCCTGAAGCAGTTGCCTGTTCTGTCAGTCCCGTTTCAGGACTTGGTGGCAGCAGAGACTGATGATAAATCTGGACGTAGACTCCTGAAGAGGCTTATAGCTGCATCCCTCTACTGACCATCAGGGGGCGACTCCACTGGTTGGAAACAGAGTCTGATTGTATTGAAGTCTCTGTGAAAATGTCTCCGCTTCTCTCTGATTTATTACCTCAGGAAACGTTTTCCTGATGAGTTTATGTCTCAGTCTGTAGTTTCAACTCTTCTTCAACTCAACATGATGTTCATTTTTAATTTATGCTCCACTTAGAGGAAAATAGACCATAAAGCAGGGGATGCATGAGGGCGGGGCTACCATGTGATTGATAGACTGTACCTGACAATCAGGGTAGAGGACGAAGCAGGTCAGGTCCACCCCTCATGCCTCCTCAGCTCCACCTTCTCCTCCAAATATAGTTTCTTCTGGTTTCAAAAAACTACGATGGTGATGGACAAATTACAAACTGAAGCTTCACAGACCAGTGGGTGACGTCACGGTGGGTCGACACTTGGTTGGAACATAGTCTAAGACTGTTAGCTGCTCTTCTCCCTGTAATGCAGGGATGGAATTCCAGCAAGTAAGACATTAGCTGTGTCCCAATTGAGCATCTGCATTCTTCGAAGCCTGCCGTTGAGGACCGACTGCTGATTGGCCAAAAACAAATCCAATGAGTGGATCCTTTGTGGCCCAGATATTCCATGATTCGCTGTGTGCTGGTAATTAAAACAGAAAGCAGAGCAATTACATCAGCAAGTCTTGGCTTCCAGCTCAGTTGAACTTGTTACAGTGCAAGGACCTTTATGTAAAAAAAAAAAAAAAACAATAGTTGTCATCAAGGTTGCTAGGTAACAGAAGCAGTGTCTTGGGTAAGGGTGGGCACAGCTAGTGACACAACGTGGAAATCCTTTGCAGGCCAGTCAGTCTCATTTCGGCTCAACCTTTGTTGACCGTGACACTTTAACCACATGCTTTGGAAACAGGAAACATGCAAAACTCCAGTTTAAATTTATACACTAAATAAAGTGACGTCTTTAGTGAACTGGAGTTTTTTTTTCCCCAAATACTAAGTGTAGTTAAAATCTGAAAGGACACACACTACTACTGTATCTCCTGTGAAGATGTTTGTATTTATGGACGTCCCTGCTAACTGTGAGGTTTTCTGCACGCATGTGTTCCTGGATGTCCGTACCTGTGTGTGTCTGTGTTTGTGACTGCCTTCCTGCAAGGGCTTTGGAAGGTTGTGCTGCAGACAGATATGTAGGTGGAGGTGAGAGCGCCAATGTTTCAGTAGGAACATGCCACTTTCCCAACGCACGAATCCAGTGTTTGTCGCTGTGATTTATTGGGAGCCGGCTGTAGCCGCACAGCCAACATCGCTCATGTGGGCCAGTTAAAGGACATGGATGCGCATACACACACACACACACACACACACACACACATTCAACCTCAAAGAAAAACGCAACCACTCAGACACCATGGTTACACGGTATGCTTGCACAACAGAAATATACATTAGGGAAAGTTACCTGGAGACAATCAGGTGAGTGGACACACAATCTCACAGCTTCAAACAAATGAGTTACACACAAACATAAAGATATAGACACAGTCTGATGTTTTCCTGAGCTGTGTGTGTGTGTGTGTGTGTGTGTGTGTCAAAAGATATTTATCTTCAAGCAGTTGTCTGTTACATCTGATGTCTTGTGAGATACAAGGAAAAGACATTAACATGAGATATGAGCAAGTTCACACAGCGAGCGTCTGCTTGTGTGTGTGTGTGTGTGTGTGTTTCTGTTTGTGGTGCTCAAGGACACTTCTGAATCACTAAGACCCCTTTGATATAGATCTGAAACACATGTTGGATTTATTCTAATTCCCCAGGGTGACACAGGCACACACACACACATCATTGTTTTCCATATGTCCGTGGGGTCTTTTCTTCGTTGGTGCAATGCATTCCCTCACTCCTAACTCTAAAACCAAACAGCCATTTAAACTTATCAGGTCCTGCATTTGGTCCCCACAAAGCTGTCGGACCCCACAAGTACTGTATAGTGGGCTCCTGGTTTTCAGAACCTTTTAGTATTTTTCAGTAAAGCAAAAAGATCATACACATTTATATTTGTCAGTTTCTCTGTGACTGATGTCAAATTGCAAATAGTGTCAAATAAAATAGGAAATTTAAAAGATCTTGATATGTGGTGATGACTTTATATCCATCATTAAATCTGTGTGTATTTATGGATGTGTGTAGATATGTGTTTGCATTTTGGGTATTTTTGGCCTTTTTCTTTTTGTTGGTTTTGGTTTGGGTTCATGTTTCTTGTACTGAAACTCAACTGTTTGCTCATGAGTTAGTATCAAGCATCAGACTGTACGTGTGGTTGAGACTCTTTTAATTAGATTTCTCTTCCTCTTTAAATTGAGTTTTTACTGCTCCTGATTCCCCACATTGTTCAAAGCAGAGAAATAGTCATCATTTTTCTCGACAGAAGCGAGAGGCTAGGGAGAGAACAATCTGTTCTCCTCCTCTCTGCATGAGGTTGGAGACATTAGACCAGATTCAGATACAGCAGACATACTGTACAATGGCAGCCATGAGAGAAAGTCCCCCTTTGAGCACTGATGGTGCATAACAATAAATCAACAGCACATTAATGCAGAGACATTAGTTTGATTGTCATAAATAAATGAGCTTGTGGCTGAAAGGACCATCAGCCTCTACAGTGACTTTTACATCATACATCTCTGCAGCACAAACTACAGTGTTTTTAATGCAGTGCACACATTCACTTTATACATCCAGCTACAACAGTACATAATTGTAAATCCACAGTTCGGTGCAGAGCAGGGACCAGGTCAGAAATAAGTCTCCTAAAGTCCCAACTCTTAAACTTCTTGAAACTGTTGTTTCAAGACTTCAGTTTATTTTAATGCTGAACAGACAGATTTCTTCACCTTCACCATTTCTTCTGCAACTTTGGCACAACTTTACAGTTTAACACTTCTTAGTACATTATCCAAACTTTGTAAGTGTTTCCCTGGAATCAATTGAGTTTATGTCCAGATTTAGTCTTTTCCAGGTGAACCTTTTAAAGCCCTGAGAGTATTTTACACATATGCCAGTATGTATTGCCACATATGCCAATTTAATTTAAACTGCTAAATTTAAATCACCATATATTTGTGCTTGCAGAAGAATAAAACTCTTGGGCCAATTGCACTAAACACCTTCAGTTTTCAACTTAAGTATCTCACTTAAGGTTTAATTTCTCGTTAGGATGAGGGACTTTCTTAAGGGTGTTGCACAGAATCTCTTAAAGGTTTTCCTTAGTTAAGGAAAGAAGTTGATGCATTTGCAGCAGTGAACCAGATTTTACAGCAGTAAAATTCTACTGTTTCCATGGAGATCGTTTCTTTGTTGCCATTATCACTTCTGGGAAGCTGGTAACATTAAAGAATTGCACTGCTGTCTTATCCTCCTGTTGACCAGACAGGAACTTCACCACAGCGTTCAGCAGACCGTTCGACATCTTGTGAGGTTGTTGAAACCAGCTATGTAAATGTCTCGACAGCCAAGAGTGACTGGTGTGGATGAAAGTCCACGTCTCCAAGTCCGAGCAGGACTGAACCCTCCAGGTTGTGGAGGTCGCTGCTCCAGGTGAAGTATGTCTGTACTTTGTTTAGCCTCCAGCTGTTTTTGCCACCTGCACCTAGAATCGGGAAAAGGAGAGATGGATGATATCTTTTATAATCTAATGGCAGGTATTACAGAAGAATTATAAAAGTGAAGTTGCTGCACTGGTTCTATGCAACCAAGCTGCTTGATGCTTGAACGTGCCACTGTCCACATTAAAACATGCTGGTATCCTGTAAAGAGAATAACTTCAGTCAACAGTTAATACTTTATTTCATGACAGTTCATGTGCAGATAAAGTTCAGTAAAGGCTCAGGATCAGTTTCAAAAGTACTTTTCTTCTGGCTGCATCTCTTGGCTGCAGAGCAAAACCAGACGCCTATTCCACTCCCTAATTTTAGACACTTAAGCGCATGTTTGCCTTTGGTGTCTTGATGATGTTTAGCTATTTAGAGAGCAGAGCTGAGCTCCGCAAACAAGTGGAAAAGCTGTTTTCATGGTGATGGCTAAGAAGCACCCACTTCTTTCCATCATCCCCTCTCTTATCTCTGGCTTTTTATCCCCTCACTGGTACAAACGTTTAACAGAGAGAACAACAAACCACACAAACAACATGTCACTCTTTCAAATTGTGCCCGTTATTCATTGTTTGCTTTTTTCAGTGGGGGAAACATTCAGGAACAGCTGCAGAGGATACTCAGGCTGGTGGCTCCCGGGTCATCAAATAGAAACAAAAGCATATTTTCTGACATAACATGTAAGATGTTCACACAGATATGGATCATACAGACACCTAAATACAATCTCATCTTGACATAATGTGCAAATATACAGTATCTCAAACAACCACATTATGAACCTGAACACAAACACAAAGTCATTGCCTACATATTCCATATGGCTAACATTCACCAACAGAAAGGCCAGAATCAATCATCGGATTATATTTCAAGCTATTACATGAACCCTGTAGTATTTAAATCATGGAAACAACAGTGTTGAAGTATTACAGAGTTTCTCTGGTTTACAGTGATGATCTACCGGGTGTGAGAGTATTTTAACACTTCTGGTTCCTTTGTCCTGAAGTGGTTAACACAAGCTCAAGACATTTAATTGTTTTATTCTACGACATAAAATACCTCAAAATCTGTACTAAGAAGTGTCTAAATAATAATCCACAAGCCAATGGAAAAATCCTGTTGTCTTTTTGTGGAGGGAACCAGGGTGATGCTCACATTGGGGTTGGCTGACAAAAATATGTCACCCCTGCAGCAGTCGCCTTTATTGAAGTAAATGTTACTGTATTATATCTATATTATAAGCTGCAGCAGTTTTAACTCTGTCCATTGCCCTCTGCGTCTTTGTTTCTCCACTAACCTCAGGGCGCTCTGATTTCAAGGCATAAAATTATTCATATCACTGCAAGTCCAGTAATTAAGGTACCAACATACACACACACACACACAGAAATCACATTGGTACACAATGCAGACATCCACACAAGCAGACTCATCCATGACCAGCCACAAGACCAGAGCACAAGTACACACACACACACACACACACAGACACACAGACACAGTGAGCTATCCCATGTCTCGGCAGTAGGATTTTAATAAAAAGGTGTCAAGTTTAATGAGGCTGAAGTCACTTCTATGGGTCAAGATAGCGTGCACACACACACACACACACACACACACACACACACACACACACACACACACACACACAAGTAAATAAAGAAAATTTGCATGCAGATTCATGCAAATTGTGAGAATGAATATAATATATAATAATATAAACTCTTATTTTGAAAAATGTATGTCTACAAAACAGACAGACACACACACAGCACAACACAACACCCAAAGACATACTTTATGATGTCCTGCCACACACACATTAAATAAATGGACACACACACTCCCTTATTGACATAATGACACAAACGTCCTGTCCAGACACTGGAACCTTGCACACACGCACACACACACACACACACACACACACACACACACACACTTGCTTCTAATGTTTCCCTCTCAAAGTGGACACATTTGCAAACACACACAGACACACACACACTTCCCGGTGATGAGTCATGCAGGTTAATAAGACTGCTGTTGTCACAAGTGTCCTCAGACAACACAAAGTCGCACACACACACACACACACGCTGCAGTAAACACAACAACTTAGTTACAGTGAGTTTAGTTTCTATCTCTGATGTGTTCATGTTGATGTCGACCTCCTCTTCTATCGTCTGTAACTCAGGTGGTTTAATAACACACTAAACATACTACCATACATTTTCACTGCTACTCAAAAAAAAAGAACCCTGTTAAAATGTAAGGTTTTTCTGATGTAAAAAAATGAGACCACAATAAATAATTTCAAAACTTTTCTTACCTTTAATGTGACCTATAATCCGTACAATTCAATGGAAAAACAAACAAATCTGTCAGGGGGAAAACATAAAAAAAACTCATACTTTGTCGAAGCACCTTTTGATTTAATTTTATGTGTATATATATATATATATATATATATATATATATATATATATATAATTATTATCACATATATACACATGAAGATATGAGTTTATAAGTGTAAAATACCCATGGTAAAATTTGTATGTGTACAAATAATAAAATATCTACATGATGTATTATTATATGTTATAACATGTTGCAACCATATATGTTAACTATATATGTTTAATTTACACATACAAGTTTATTAAAACAACATATATATAAAAATTCTATATGTTTATAAATGTTTTTATTGTAATGATGTCTCCTCACATCCTTGGAATGTGGTCTCAGGCTTTTGGACTCTATTGTTTATAATAGCAATGACAAGGTATAAACACATCTTTCTATAGACTGAACATATATGTCAAAATATTAAATTATTCAAATTCCTGTTAGGTTTCATATATAATTTTAACATGTTTTTATTTTACATGTACATATGTTACATTTGTGTAATTAGTTTAATATGGACATTGTGTGTATTGAAGTAAACAGCTGGATTTTACTGAGTGGTCCAGGGGATGTTTTGGAGTGGATTAAGATATGAGGACTCATTAGAGCAGCAAGCTAAGGCTTTATTCATTGGAAACCTACATTAATTCAATAATAATAGTAATAATAGTCTGTGACCACTTTCTCACTGGGAAAATTCATCCTGTTCATAAACATGTATCTGGCTTCATCCAGTACTGAGAAGCAGGAAGTGAAGCGAGGAGCATGAGGAGCTCAGGACTCCTGCTGCGCAGGGAGGAATTCAGGCTCTAATTTAACCAGTTAAAGTTTCAGGGGAAAAAACATCATTTGCCATCATTTATTTGATAAAGTTGTGTAAATGCTTTGTCACAGAGTAATGTAAAACTCACAACAGAGACAGACAACAGAAGCAATGTGAAAAATAGTTTAATAATAATAATAATGAATAACTGAGAACTGGTCCCATTTTGATTGAAAAGTGTGAGCCGCAATAATGTCCAATAATGTTTAACCAGTCCTTGGTATGTAGGTATATATGTGGGTATTGCACTGAAAACAGTTTGTACTCAGTGTGTATGATTACACACTATATTTATATACTGTCTGTTGAACACAGCACCTTTAATAATCTTGCTCAGGTAACAGATCCAACTCTTACTGCTGAGACCAATCACTGGAGAAGTAACAGTCTTGGCTCCCTACACACATTAATGCAGATTATACACACACACACACACACACAGCCCAGGAATAACCCTTTCCTTTTCTTCTGTAGCCAGTGGTCCGATCTCAGCAGGAGCTGATTCAGAACCTAAATAAGATGACTAACTCCCCTTTAACACTGGACACCGTTAGATGACTAATTCTCCTCACAGGACCACTCACAGTGTGACTGATACAGCGTCTGTATGTCGGGGGGTGGGGGCTACATGGTCAGAGTGAAAGAAACAGGGTCTTATAGTCTCATTTTTGTGAGCTTTAGGGAGGTTTTATCCACACTTTATCCAGATAGTTTCCTGTGTCTCTATTTCCACAGGTGAAAAAAATGACACAATTATGAGAGAGACTCTTCTGTTGATGTGAAGGAGCAGGACACACAAAAGGTCTCACTGATGCACGAGCAGATACGATCCTTCGAACCTTCCACCTCATAGAACCGCAGCGGATGAGGGACTTGTTCTTTAACTTGTTTGTGGCCTGCGATTTTAAACAGAACATGCACCAAACAAGTGTAAACAAGCCTGAAAGCAGATGATCACAGTCAGAGCACAACAAACCAGCCCAGTGTGAAAACAGCCTGAGACACTTAGAAATGTGCATCTGATTTTATCCAGATAGGAAAACAAACTCCAGGACTGAGGACTGAGTTTACCTACCTGTACCTTCACACTGCACCACTGACACAAGACTCACCTGATGCTCTTCATACACAAACTACCACCAGCGCCACTTACCAGCTCTTAAAGGTTCAGTCACAAAATCCTTGTTATGTCACCGATAGCTGTTAAGTGAACTGCACTTAGCATCCTACACCACATCGCCTACCTGCCACAGGTGGTACAAGCAAGTGACAACGTGATGGTTGGACTGGGACTGAGCTTCAGCCCAGATAGAACTTTTTTTTGTTGTTTTTTATGCTTTTTATGAAGTTTACTGGAGTCTGTGCTGGGCTGGGAGCCGGTCGTTTGTTATTGTTAGCGGACTTCATGTCTAAGCTAACGTGAGCTCGTGTTGCACACTGTTAGAACTGTAAGGGAGTGGACGACAGGCTTTGAGGCACAGCACTGGATAAACATCACATCCTTGGGATTATATGTTCTAGGTGACTGACACAGTGAGGATTCATTGGTAATAAAAAGTGAGTAATACACTGCTTCACATCTTTACATTCAGCATCTTTAATAATTAAGATAAACACACATTGTTGCTTCTTAGTTTTGGTCCAGTTTGTGTTCACTGACAGGTAACTCACTGATTGGACAGTTTTGGCACCTGCAGTGAGCTCTGGGCTGAAAAAGCAGAAGATCTAAAACCTGCAGTTCCTCTAATGACCACTAGAGTCTGGCTCCAGCAGTGAGTCAGTCCCCACAGACTCCCATGTTCAAATGTCCAACTTTACAGCAGAAAGAAACATGTTTACAGCCTGGTACAGAAACTGTTCTGGTCTCTAGAGCTAATTTCCTCCTTCATGACAACTGTAGACATAAATGTTGCTGCTGTCTGTCCTGCTAATCCATGATGTCCCCGTGTCCTCTGTTACCGTCTGTGGTGTCATTGTTCTTTTTTCATTTGAACTGGGTTTCTGAATGAGAGGCTGCTGCCACGAATCCATTCAGTAAATGCTTGATAACCTCCTTTAGGACAGACTGGCCAGGTAAACATACCCCAGGTTTGGAGAATAATCACTCTACTCAATCTAATAAATCACATTAAAATCACAAAGTGGTTCCGTTTTTGTGGTTTTAATCTTTTCTCCTCTATTATTACTGAGCAGAAAACATTTATTTCATGTATCATCCTCATAAAAGCTCCCTGAACAATAAACACACTGTAACACACACACACACACACACACACACACACAGAGCAACTGAATAACAGTTGGAAAGCGGAAAATGATTACTCAGTGCTTTTTTTCCGTCTCCGCTCTTCATCTGGTTTCCTTTTGGGTTTTTTTCAGAGCTGCAGAGAAGCGACCGTTGCAGAGATATTGCTTCTCTTTGCTTAAACGGATATTGGGGAGGAATCAGATAAAAATGCTATTTATTTCTCATCTCCGTCGCTTTGTGGTGGCTTTCACCAAGATACAATACAAGCAATAAAACATGCTGTACATAAAACACACAATGACACACAGCACTGGGCATTAACACAAATGTGTGTGCACACATACACAGAACCAGGATGTACACATAGCAACATAGATACAGGCAGGGACACCTGATGTCTGCTCATATCGATCATGAATCATTAAAGGTCCAGATTTTAACTGTATTATATCTGAAGTGTTGATCTCCATCAGAAGATATATCTGTGGTTTTAAGATCCAAAAACCATCTCAGTGTAGTTTCACATCTCCTCTCTCAGGTTCTCTCTGGAGCTCTAGTAACAACAGGTCAGTCAGCCAATCAGAGGAGAGGATCTCAGGCACTTTGGTTGGTAAATGTGTGTTTTTAACAACTTATTCAGCAGGCCTGCACAGCAGCTAGTTAGCATGGCTAACCAGTTCTAAGCTTCTCCTGTGATTGGCTGACTGTTTTCTGGGCGATCAAACAAAAATACATTAGATGTCAGGTAAACACACAAATCCTGCAAAGTTGGATGGCGGATCCAGGTGGGTGGGGCTTAGGGCGTGACTGACGGCTGGTTTCAAGGCTCAGTTTCTGAATACAGGCTGTGTGCATTTCTCTGTGGACTGAGGCTTTGATACTTTCACAGTATTAATATAGAACCTAGACCTGCTTTATAATCACAAACACATGGACATCTACCTTTAGACTGTGTGGAGCTGAAAATGCTTTAATAAAAAGTGCAAAATCAAAGTCATTAGGCCCCTAAAGGTCCAAATCTTTGTAGCCTGCCTCTGAGTAAAAGCCATCATACAGTTCAAAAATAAAAGGCATGAAACAGAACATGACGCCAAAGGAAAAGTGAGTGAAAAGTGAAAAATAGATCTCTGCAGTTTAGCTGAGCTGGTGAACGGAACCCTTTGCATTTGAACACTTTTCAGAACTGAACTTTTACTTTTTATCAAGTATTTCTTTTTACTTTTCCATATTTGCCATAAAGCCATTTATGCCTTTGTCATGTGTGCACGCAGTTAGAAACTCAAATCCACTGTGTCTGTCTCGCAGAAATACTTAAGAAAAACAGAAATTGATTTCAGTCCTGGTTGATTTGGTGACACCTATAGATAATAAAGAAGTCAGGCAGTAATTTTCCTTTTTCCCTCATCCTGTGCGAAACTGTGATCTGAGTCACAGTGAAAGGAGCTGTGGTTACTTGGCTCAGAAGGTGGAGGTGTGCAGCAGCTGCTCCTCTAACACCTCACTGTGGCTGCTCCTGACGCGCCCATTACTCCCTGCAGTGTTTCAGACCAATCAGAAAAAGACTGTTGGTTTTGTTCTGCAGATGCATTTTTGATGAACAATAACAGAACTACCCATAATCAAAGTCAATGCATGTTTTGCCAGTTAAATGCTTTTAGTGTGAAGCTGCAGCAGTAGAAAGTGTTCGCTTTGCATCAGCAGCAGCACAGACACCCAGTTCAGGAATAAGATATTCAGGACATGTAATGTACAGACAGTTAACCTACAGTATGTTCAGTATGAATATCCAGGCATAGTGTTCCCACTATTTTTGAGAGATTATTTTCAGGGACATTTTCTGTGATAATTCTGCTCATATGAAAGACAGGAATCACACCCCACCAATATGTTCCTATCTGTGGAAGTCCTGTGTAAAATAAGTGCAGTTTACTTATCTATGAAATGACCTCTTAATTAAATATGATCCTGAACATCACTTTGCCCCAAAATAGGAAGATATTGAAATAGTTTTCCAGGACAACACAATAATGTCCAGGACAGTAAAAGTAGTTTACTTTTTCTTTTTCCATTTGTTCAACTGGTTAACGGTTTTCCAGGTTTTCCAGGACACCAGGGAACCCTGCATTAGTTGACATCTCTGCCTCTCTCTCTCGCTCAGGGACACATTGCTGCACATCTAAGTAGCAATGTGATTTAGATAACAAGTGTTTGGTCACTAAAACTCTCTGAGGCTCTTTGGTCAAGCTCTGTTGCACCTGTGCTGACCAGTCTGACATGGCTGGAGAGGTCAATCCGTTTAAGTAGCCATCGACTTAGTGACACACAGTTCTCCACAGGGGTGTGGCACCTGTGTCACACCTGTCGAGACAGAAACCTGCTGAATCAAAACATGGCACCAGCTGAGAATCTAAAAGAGGAAAATAAAAAAAATGAGACTGAACATTGAAGAGGAGAAATGATTCTTCAGCACCGTCCCGCCTGTGTTTTTGGTTGTACAGTTGATCCTGCTGACACTGCTGGAGATGTCAATCCTTTTAGCAGCCAGTGGCTTTGTGTCATCAGCAGTTCAGAGAGCCGACACCCACGACCCACTGACACTGAGGTGACGAATGATGAGACATTTTAGACTCGATATCATGAAGATGGGATGTCCAATAGGATGCAATTTGTTCCTTCCAAGTAATCGCTGCAGCAGGTGAATCACGTATTGGTTGTTCCGTCTTCATTTGAAATTGTGCTCGGTGGCATCAGCTGGTGGCGTGATTAGAGGGAAACCTGCCCTTGACCCTGCGCGATGTAGCTGATACTGTATCACTGCTCTAGAGTCTTTTTGGCTTCAGGGTTGGTCGGTAGGGTTAGACTGAAACCTCTCAATGACTGTCCATGACTATGACAATCTAATGTGAGGCGTTTAGGGAACATCAGTAAATTGTACTGTCTAACATAGTCTGCATGTGATGATGGCTGGGTGGGAGGGTCATCAATGTGTTTCTTTTGTGCTCCTCGTACTCTAGGATCACCTCTACCCCTCAGTATGAGCTGTAATCATTTTGGTGACCTCCTGCTTGTTTAATTCATCATCAGGTCAACATTTTAGTTTTCTCTACCTCCAAAACATCAGTCATCACATTAGCTTTAACACATGTATATATATATATATATATATATATCAAATGCTACTGTTTATTAAATTCTAAAGATATAAATAATGTTTTTAAATGGTCATTAAAATACTTATTGCATTATTTGGTCATGAGTTGCAAAAGATTGGGGACTCCTGTTAAATCTAAACAAAATCCAGGTGATTCCTGAATGTTGGCTTTCAGATGACAACACAGCAACTAAGTAGAAACAACATGTGTGAAGGCAAACAACTCTGTAGTAAAAGGAAGATGAGCCTCCTCCCAGTCTGCAGCTGCCATGCCAAGCCGACACATCCGTTATTCATTACCAGAAATGAAACGGTGCTCTGAAGGATACTGTGACCATGACTGCAAGTTAATTTAACTATAGTACTAACAAAAGACACAGTAAGGGAAAGTACATGAATTTTAATGGTCTGTTTGTGCAACCAGACCTGCTGCCAGGCCTGATATCAGCTGTGAGTGCCAGTTAAAACTCAGCCATCACCTTTGTCTTTCAGCTTGATTTTTCTCCAGCAGCTGCTCTCAACACTCATTAAAGTGCCTTGAAAACATCTCCACAGTGATGTGTAGGTCGCAGGACCGAAACACCATGCTTGTTATTTTTGTGAAAGCTTTCCACTTTGGCCTTAAAAGACTATCACTCCTCTTTTCATCAGATTACATGTTTATTGCAGATCTCCCAATTGCTGTTTTTTGGTTGCGTTTTAAACATTATGTGTAGCTGTAGAAGAGAAGAGTAGTAAGACTCTTCTGTGTTTGCTATGTGTTTTGTGATTTGAGGTAGTGTGTCCACTGGCAGTTGCCGTAAAGTGAATGTTCACATGTCCTCCATCTCCATGTCCCCTTTATTATTTTGGTACTAAAGGTTCTGTAAAGGAGATTTTAAACAATAATATAGCAATAAACAACTATTTTCTATGTAAAGATAAAGTGGCGTCATGGCGTCGTGAGCTTGGAACGAAGTCACACCCCAAGGTTCTCTGTTCTCTGTTTTGGTAACCGGTCTGGGAACACGTGTATGTTAGTGCACTTACGTGTGCATGTTAGTGCGTTCCCTCCTGTTAAACTGTTGACCCTCCCACATTTCAACACAAAGGCACTCCCCACATGTGAGCTGACACAGTGTAGTACACAGCCTTCAGGTGAAAGTGAAAGTGACCTTCTAATGAAGAAACCATGTTTTCATCTAAAATGACTCCAACAAAGAAAGAGATGAGACCAGAGCACAGGAGGACTGGTCGAGGCGACTCCTGGCTCACTACACACTCACTACCTAAAATACCAAAACACATAGCAAATAGATGAGAGTCTGTTACGCTAGTAAAAAGAATAATCTTTCACCAACACAGCACCACAGTGCACAATCATATGGCATCAAACACATGATGCAATTTAAAATCTCAAAGAATATTCCCCGTGCTCACATTTCTGAGAGCTGAGATCCCACATCCCTGAGAGACGACTTCAGATTGTCATTCTTCACAAGGTTGTTTGGCGTTCTTTGTGATAGCCGTCAGAGGTCAGCGGTGCAGTCTCACCAATATAGCCACACAGACACGTGGATGCAACTAAAGAATGTTTTTTATTTCCTTTTCATGCCTCTCGCAAGGAATGTAAAAGAAAGCGTCTCTGACTCGTCCCTGACTCCTCCACCAGCTGACACAGACTTAGGGTGATTCATGTAGCTCAGGGTTAATGGGGTTCAGGTGCTACTTGTTATTTCATCGAACCATTCCTCATCTCTATTGGCTCTCTGACCAGTGTTATGCCCTGTTTTCAGCGGCCACATTCAGCTTCAGTGCACAAGTCGACTTGCTCCATAATACACTCCAGCTCTGAGAAATGTTTTTAATAATGTTTCCTCCTCCACTAACACTGAAAAGGAAATGGAGAGTTTCCCTCTGAAGCGAAATGCCTATCATGTGAAACGTTCTTACATTCACTCATAAAGTGGTTTGTGAAGGGAAAGTAAAGCAGCATGATGCAAGTTGTGAGTCGTGAGCCGTCTTATCATAAACTGTATAATATAAATGTTTGGGAATTTAAAATCAATCAATACTAAAGCAGAATAAGTCACTTATGTTTACGGGGCCATCCAGTCTAAAGCTAGATGTCCATGTGTTTGTGATTATAAAGCAGGTCTAGGTTCTATATTAATACTGTGAAGTATCAAAGCCTCAGTCCACAGAGAAATGCTAGCTCTTAGCCTTGCTAACTAGCTGCTGTGCAGGCCTGTTAAAAACACACATTTAATGACCAAAGCGTCTCACTCGGAGGCTCCAATACTGACTGAGCACCAACCTGCAGATGAGATGAGACACATCGTGTTTTCCAGCTGCGTAGCAGCAAAGACAAACAAAGACTCTGCCATGTTTGAACAATTTTAAATATAAATCATGAAGAACTGCAATTTTTGTCTTTCAGCCATTCAGAAGTTGCCTGTAAATTTTTAATTGCATGAGAGATGACATCCACCTTCCTCTGGGCCGGTTCTCTTGTATGGACAGAAACAGAATGAACAACACATACAGAGTAATAAAGTAACACAACAGCAGCAGGGTCATCAATTAAAGATGGCTGCTCTTCTACCTGCACCTGAGGGTGCAGCCATCCTGGTCATGAGGGTGGTGTAAAGGTCAGAGTGTTAAACCCTCTCTAGGCCTAAACTTGTCTCTTTTCTCCTCGTCACAGTTTGGATGTTTTTCAGTTTAACTGCAGGTTTTACAGGATCATGACACATGGAAATACTGTGGCTGAATCATCATTAAATGAAGCTACAAACAGGCATGAAGACACAAATCTGTGGATTAATTTTTCACTTGAAATGTGAGCTAATGGAGCGTGTCAATGCTTGTTTGATATGTAATAATAATAATGCCATAATTTGATTGTTTGTTGCCAAACATAAGAATTGAAAAACAAATGTGTTGCAATGATTTGTAACATTATCTTTATTGATCATGTGTTAATGAATTTAGCATCTATTTAATGCCACAGCTCTCTGCACTGAGGCTCCGCTCCCTCAGATCTATGAACAGCCCAGCGTCATTAGAGGCTAATCCTGTTAGTGACCAGAGAAATTAAGTCTCTCTCACGGACTAAGAAACTATTTTGTCCAGCAGCAATTCCACATTTTTAAATCCAGTAACAGCTTTCACAGCTTTATCGCCTGAATATGATTTTTAATTTTTATCTGTGGATGACTGGTGGTCACATTGTCTGTCAGTGTTTTTAGGCCATTTGTTCCAGTAAACCATGAACAATCCAGACACCTGCAAATACATGAGAGAATTTCTTTTTAATTATTGTTTATAATCTGTTGTTGTGCAGCAGGTGAGGAAGTTAGAGAGCCACTGATATTACAGATAGGATCCACAGGAGTGGCAGGTGAGCCAGACCGTGGTTGTCATGGTAACAATAATAAACAGAGGGCAGCATACCTGCCTTTGTCACCATGGTTACTATAATAACAATGAATGGTCATGGATAATAGAAACAACATAAACTGCTCCTGTCACATGGGAATCGAACACCGCTCTCCTGTGTCATATTCATCCATCCACCCCAACCTCCTCCTGACGTGGACTCTGTCGCTCTATAAACTACGTCACCGCACTTTTCCCTTTGCTCCTGTCATCATCACTACGACCACTAGATGTCGCCTAGCAACAGAACCTGACTACGAGTCATAATTACCAACCTATGGACTCATTTTTCACAGGAGGACAGTTTCATCTTCACCATCGATCATTTGTTATAAATAAATTGATCAGTGTGTAAATGATATGAGCTGCACTTCCCAACAACTGAGCTGTTTTTTCTTCTTTTCCAGACAGTATCTGGCAGCAAAATAAAAGCTGGCTACTACTTTATTATGTCAACTGCAAAAACAGACCATAATCATCATAATATGTTCTTAGACGTATAAAAGGACATGTATGTCAATAAAATGTCTCAGATTGAACAGGTTTAGAGTCAGGGAAGAAGCCCCTCCCTCTGCGGCCCTGTCACAGCAGGTTAATCTCATTAACACTCAGTGACACAGTGTTACTGACAGGTCAGCCCACACTCACCACTTATGAGACATGTAAAAGGTTGATACAGTCAAAATGTGACAGGTATGCATTTCTACTGTGGTTGCAGTATTGATTCTGTATTATCATTATTATGTTTGTCTTTTTCTTCAATTTTATTTTTCATTTGGAGCTGACGAGCTGTTAAGTCCCTGTGGCTGCTCTCAGTTTGAATTCAGTCTAAATAAAGAATCTCAACTCAGCCACTTCATTTATGCCCCAGTGAAGCTTGTACAATAGCAGTCAGTCCATTAAGCTCATACTGTGGAGACAACACTGTGGCCTGGCGTGGCCGGTCAATCCCTCTGGTGACCGGCGACTTAGCGTCAGTGAAAAGCTCTTACACAGAAGGATAATTAAAGCAGAGCACCCACTAAACTCAGATCATTGCTATTTATTGCAAATTCCATATTAAGAGAAGCTATAAATGTAAATGTGCAAAATTATTGGGATAATTTCATTTCCATATTATTCCATGAGTAGTCATTGAAATGGAGAATGAGATGACCTTAATTACATCCTGTGATTGACATGGAAAACTGAACAGCTTATTATAACTTATTAAAAAATTATTTACGTTTTTTTTTTATATATGTGGTGACATTTTTAAATCTTATTTATATTTTATTGTTTATTTGTATTCTTTCAAAACTTCATTTAAAGCCCATCATTACCTTCACTGATGAGGTGTCTGTTTGTTAATCAGCAGGGTAACACAAAAACCACCAAACTGATCTGCACTGAACTTGGTGGGAGGGTGGGGTCTGGATCAGGGAAGAACCAGCTAAATTGTGGGGCAGATCCAGATCACTCACTATGAATTAGAATTTTTTTCTCTGAAGTCTGGTGCATGCTGTTCGTGGTCTTCTAGTTTATCATTTTGGCTATTTTATAATTCTGCAAGTGTATTTATAGCTGTTCATGTATGAGCTTATATATTGTGCATGCATTTCTCTAGAATTGGTCATGCTGTCAGTTTAAATTTGCATGAGTGCTTTCACATTTTATCACACATTTAGTTTTTATGTTTTTGGATTAAACTCATATCCATAGCAGGAGCTAGAGGTAAATCCAGTGTTACCCCCTGAAGGACCAGCAGCAACCAGGAGGAAACACTGTGCCTGACCCTGTTTCTCTGGAACAAATTACCCAGCAGCCTCGGACTGCAGCGACACCAAGTGTCCACGAAAGGTAAAGGTCTGACTTTCTGTTTGTTGGTTTTAACTTAAATCCGTTCGATCTTTTTTCACCCAGTCGCTCAGTAGAACTGATGAGGCCTCTGGGATCAGTTATAAAACATCTGCTGGCCCAAAGACCAAGTCTGGATGGTTGGGCCCCAGCACTTGCAGATAAGCTGCTGCCTGGATGACTGAACAAAACACAATTATTTTTTAAATTTAACAACACACAGCAACTGACCAGGAAGCACTCATTCAGCAACACCTATGAATAACAACAACAATACAGTATATTCACATATATTCCAGTCAATGTTACAAATTCTGCCACCAGAGCTGACACTGTATCTGTGTAATACTTTATACGTCACTACAAGTGCTACACCAGTGCTGTAATTATGTCAATTGATTACCTGTTTAAGCAGGTAACCAGTAATCTACAACAGATTACCCAGTTTCCCGCACAGGCTGTTGCATTGTAGGTTAATCCCTTTAATGCCTCCACAGAGGAGAATCACACCTTCACCCGTTCACCATCCAGGAGCGGCAGCAGGGCAACTGTCCTGTGACAGGATTCAGCTACAGGTGGGATTAAATGCAGATATTTAGATTGCTGCATTAAAACCTCTGGTTTAAAAAAACATGGCTTTTGGTTTATTATTGTCCCTCACATATTTAAAATGCTGTATGTATAGAGTGTTATTGTCGGCGTATTAGGTGAACACAGGTTGTGAAAATGGACTCTTATTCTACTGGTCTGTATTAAATTTGGGGGTGGGGGTGGGGTGGGGGTGGGGGGGGGGTGGGGGGGGGGGGGGGGGGGGGGGGGGGGGGGGCAAGACCAGAGAGATGGTGATCGACTTCTGGAGAAAGAGGACAGCTTCACAGCCACTGTGCATTCTGGGGGAGGATGTGGAGGAGGTGGAGGATTACAAGTACCTGGGTGTCAACATCACAGCAACACAGCAGACTGGACTGGAAATGCAACACCGACGCTGTGTACAAGAAGGGGATGAGCAGACTCAACTTCCTGAGGAAGCTGAGATCCTTCAACGTGTGCAGCAAGGTGTTGGAGATGTTCTACCAGTCTGTTGTTGCCAGTGCACTTTTCTTCACCGTGGTTTGTTGGGGGAGCAGCATCGGAGCCAGCGACACCAACAGACTCAATAAACTGATCAGGAAGGCTGGCTCCGTTATTGGCTGCAAACAGGACACTGTGGAGGCCGTGGTGGAGAGGAGGACACTGAACAAACTGTTCCCTCTCCACCAAACACTGGACAGACAGCGGAGTTCCTTCTCCAACAGACTGCTAAAGCTCCGCTGTCGAAGGGACAGATACAGAAAATCATTCCTGCCACAAGCCATCACCCTATACAATAAATCTGTCTGACAAAGGATTTATTGTATAGCCCAGCACCAAACTTCACCTTAACTGTTTATTTATTATTTATATCTACCTCATTACACCCTGCACAGTTGTTGATTATTGTTGTTCATCTGCTATTTATTTCTTATCTCTTTAACACCCTGCACAGCTGTAAATACACTCTCAGCCCTCACAGCCCTTATTGTGCCCTTATTGAAATATTGTACATTCTTTTTTGTTATTTTCTGTATCGTATTGTACATATTATAAGTTATGCTGCTGCTGCAACACAACAATTTCCCAGTTTGGGATCATTAATGTACTTTGATTTGATTTTATTTGATTTGATATACCCTTTTTCCACCGACATTAGTGGGTATAAGAAGGTCTGACTATCTGTTCAACCTGAGGGCAGAACAGCAAGGACCAGAGCACAGACACGGGGGGGTGAAAACAGATCTGCCACATCTTATCTCCAGGTGGTTTGTGCTCCTATAAAAGTGTTAGAGCCTCCAGTCAGTGGTTCTGTGTTTTTAAAACTTATTTCAGGGCTGCAGCTCACTCTGTCATCTCTGAGTGCTGTGTGTCTGGTTTAACAGCACCGTGCTGGGCAGGTGACAGGTGTGAGAGGTTTACAGTGTCTGTGTTCTGACATTACAGCAGGTAAAGAGGTGAACATTAGTGGGTTCACCCAGATGTGTTTACATCAATGCAGATTGGAGCCGGGGCTGATAAATATCCTCGTCCACAGCAGAGTCATTTGACCTGGGTGTGGATGCTGATTCTACCCTTTTCCACTGGTGACAACCACCCAATGTTAGCAGGTGTTAGTTGGTTTTCTGACTAGTGGAAAAGAGGCTTTACAAACTTGAGGTTTCTCATAGATTCATATTGTGCTGACCTGCAGTAATTGTCCATTTTAGATCTTAATTGTGTATTAGTTTGTCTCTGCTTTTCATGTTCATAGATCTCTGTTAGAAAACAGGCTGAGATCACAGTGAGGTTACCTGTTTAAATAAGGGTTTGACTAACAAGTAGCTGGTTAATTGGACACTTTTGTTCTCCTGCCAGATCAGGGATTTGTTGGCATGTGGGGGGGTGCAGTGAAAAACAAGTCTAATTCCAGTCCGTCTAACTTTAGAAAGCTTAATGAGCGTCTCTATAAGAATCAATGACTGACTGAATCCTCAGTGTAAAAATGTGCCTGTTGAGCTGGACGAGGTTGGAGAGATTTTCTCAGAAAGGCTCAGTCTGATGTTTTCAGGTGTCAAGGTGTAAATATTTGGAGCTAAGAGCCTGAAACTTCTCCAGATGTGCTTGTTGTGAACTCGTTCTCAGTCGAGGGGGAGATTACACTTGACAGCTTTCCATCACAGAACTGCCTCAGTGACCACAGGCCAAGCTTTGTCCATCACCATTATGTGCGTTCACTTCACTGCTACAGCTCTGATGTGTAGGTCTCACAAACAAACAAACCAGCATGTTGCTCAGGGACTCTTTAACAGCACACACGAGCACGCCGGCTGCTCCACAGGTCAGACCCGTGTCCTCTTTGCTTTCTACTCACTGGGTTCAGGAAATACAACCAGCCTTTGAAACTAAACCAAAATGCAGATTTGGATTATAGCTGACAGGACTTCAGTGTGGTTTTAAAGAGAGCTCCACTCCACACGTATCAGGTTCCTGTATTTGTGTGTCACGGGAGGTGAATCCTTTTTAGTCGTCACTGTGAGCCCTCACATAGAGGAGTACACGTTGTGTCAGTGTCAGGAGTTAAGCCAGAGGAGGATCAGAAGGTGTCTAAACCTGTTAACCACAGGGACGCGTGCCAACACTTTACATAAGCCATTATGACAACACGACGTGGAGAGGCTAACGGGCTCTGTTCGCTTCACACTCATTAGCTAAACTGTGGAGGGCTGAAGGTTTAACACAGCAAGTGCTATTTCTGCTCATATATTTTTAAAGGTCAGATACAGATGTATGAGACAGAGAAAAAAGAAAAAAGAAAATAAAAATGAAACTAAGAAAGTGACAGAGAAAGTCTGAAATAAAAGAGTGGATTAAGGTAAAAATGGAAGAAACAAAGAGAAAGTGCTGAGAGCAGCAGGTGAAAGAGAGAGAGGAGGAGGAGGAGGAGATGAGGAGAAGCTTTTGAACCAGGAAGAAGAAGAGTTCGAGCAGCAAGAGGAAGTCAGAGGACAAAGAGACAATAAGAAGAGTGAAGTTCAAGTAGATGTATGAATAAGAGAGAAAAGGGAGGGGAAGAATAAAGTGCAGGTGGAGAGAGGAGTGCAACAAAGGGAGTGAGGTGAGGAAAGAAACTCGAGAAGGTAAGGAGACAGGCGGAGGACAGAAAGAAGGGAGGAAGGAAGGAAGGATGGCTGCAGAGCATGGAGGTGCAGGAAAAGAGGAGTGGAGTGTGGAGGTGGCACAGATTGGAGGAGGAGGATGTTCGAAGAGTGTGTCTAAGTGAGCTCCCCATGGTTGGTTTTCCTCTTTATCGCCTGGCACTCCAAGACCTCTTCAGAGCTGTGGATGGGTGAGCGAGAGAGAGAGAGAGAGAGGGAGAGAGAAGCACTTACAGAGGCAGGCAGTCCTTCGTCTGGATAATCCTCTCCACCAATACTAATCCCTGCTCTCTCACTCACACACACTTCACAGTTTTCCCGCCTCACCAGTGAACTTGAGTCTGTGTGTGTGTGTTGTTTATATAATTCATCAGATATGAAGATGAAACTGTAGAATATTGTTGATATAATCAGTTGTCAATTCATGAAACAGTCACAGAAACAACTTCTTATTGATTTGATTAAAACGTTTAATAATGACTTCATCTGAATGTTATCACAAAAAATGAAAAGATAGTTTGATAAAAATGTATTTGCCACAGACAGATTGTCTGAGGTTTGCTCTTTATCAGTCATCTCCATGTATAGAATAAATAAAAAGGTACTTATAGCAGTAATGTTTATACTGTCTGTACAGCTGCAGTTGTATATCAGCCAATCACGTGGCAGCAGTGAAATGCATAAACTCGTGCAGATACAATGAGGTCGACATTAGCATCACTGACATGTCTTCTCTGCTCTGTTGGTGGCCCCTCCACCTCCTCTGCGCAGCCATGACGGCGTCCTGTGAGGGTGAGAAGTGTCCATCGTTGTTGACCCATCCATCCACCCCAACCTCCTCCTGACGTGGACTCTGTCGCTCTATAAACTACGTCACCGCACTTTTCCCTTTGCTCCTGTCATCATTACTACGACCACTAGATGTCGCCTAGCAACAAAACCTGACTATGGGTCATAGTGACCTGCTGACAGACGACCTGTGGGCTCGTTTTTACAGGACAGACTTAACGAGCGACTGATAAGATTTTTGCTTTTAGATGTTTTAGTGTTTGAAACTCATGTCCTAAACAGTCATACATTCGGTTATTGTGTCAGTGTGGATGAAATTATAGTGAAAATGAATTATTCTCCTTTTTGTTGGGGACCTCCAGGAGCCCCCTGAAGGGCCCCACTTTGAGAATCCACTAACATGAAGAGCTGAGGCTCCTCTGAGGATTTTACAAATTAATGTGAATTTAAATAAAATTATTTGCATTTACTTTATTAATATTATATAAATATTACAGATTTAAGCTGCAACATTTGTGGGTCAAATCAACAGCAACACAACTGGAAGATGAACAGAGAAACTTTAGTGGAGCAGTGAAGAGGTTGATGACTTGCTTAATGGAGACCTGGTAGAGAGAGAGAGAGAGAGAGAGAGACAGAGAGAAAGACAGAGAGAGAGAGCAAGAGAGAGAGAGAGAGCGAGAGAGAGAGAGGGAGGGAGGGAGGGAGGGAGTGTGTTTATGTTTGAGAAGGTCAGTGGAGCATCTCTCTCTCTCTGTCTCTCTCTCTGTTTCTCTCTCTCTGCAGACATTAATTATGATACACACTCACACACATGCCTGCATACATACACACACACACACACACACACACACACACACACTGCCACCTCCATGGCTTAGCAGATAAAGGATTAGCAGTTGATCCTGTTTGAGCCAGGCTGTTTGGCTGAGCTGACTTTCACACTAGCAAAACACACACACACACACACACACACACACTTAACCCTGGGGCACATGCAGACAATGTCTTAGCTCTAATATATTTATGGAAACACACAAACTCTCATGGTCACACGCACATTTAACCCTGTGACATACTCACACATCACAGGCTCAACACACAAAAAAAGTGTGTGTACTCACTGACGCATAAATGGACAAATCAAGACACACACACACACACCTGTGGTAAAGGTGATAACACACAGCATGGTAATCTGTGTCCTCAGATCACTCCACCACGTGTGTGTGTGTGCAGAAAAACAGAGTTAAAAATACATGAAAGACTGCGGCCGAACAAACAGGAGACAGTGAACGCACCGTGTCAGAGACAGAGGAAGGAGACGGTTCACTCTCAGTCACTTCCTGTAATGGTGTCACCTGGGTCTCTCCACTTGACCTGCATATGTGTGACTTACCCTCACCTCAGGTATATGGTCCTGGGGCAGAGAGAATACAGGCAGGCCCCCCACTTCCTGTTCTCATTGACTGAGGTGCCTGCCAAGCATAAGAGCTAATTTACTCCTTTGGAAAAGAATGACATGGGGAGCAGACATCAAATTGCTTGTTCAGCTTAAAGTCTGCTTAAACTTTTTAATTCAATCATTCCTTTCTTCATCAGGGGGGTGAACTCTCCCACCTCACCATTATTCTACAGATCTTTATTAACGGAGGAGGACAGGGAAGACCAGTTTCAGTTAGATTTTACTTTTCAAATGCCAACTTTCTATTTTAGTTTTCAATTAACTTTTTTCCATAATTTAGAAAGGATGAATTAAAAGGACTTCTTATTAAAAAGGTTGGATTTTCTTCTTTTTTTTTTTTTTTATTTCTCGTGGTTTCAGAGACATAGAGCGAGTTTAATACAAAGGAAATTCATGCAAAAAAGGAAAGCAAGAAGAAGAAGAAGAAGCGAGGGATGAGGAGAGAGAGATGGAAGAGGCTGATAGATTGAGTTACATGATTACAGACAAACAAATGGAAACTCCACATGTTGTAACATAATCACAATTATAAAGGCCGACACACAGAGGGGTCACGTGGAGATGAATGGTAATTAGCACGTTTCAGTTTGGAAAATTGTTTTGACTGTCAGTGTTTGGGTTGGAAAACTAAAAAAGGGCAAAGCAGCCACAAAACCTGGAATCATTTCACTTGAGCTCAGGACCTGTTGAAAAGTGTGAGGCTGTCTGTCAGGATCCATGTTAATGCAGCCAACAGGAGCAGGCACAAATCCACAGGCCCAGAAATTCACATCTGTCACTCATCAGTAGTGACAGGTGCAAAGGTCAATCTGAAGAGTAAGTTGCATGTTTGACCATCAGTCATGTCTCAGTTCTGGGGTCGCGACCTTCAGAGGCTGCATTTGAAGAGTGAGTTGATCACAGTGGCACGGCTACACTGTCTCTTTTCAAAGGCTCCTTCAGATCTTCAACAGGTGGATCCTTCAAGATTCAGTGCATGTCAGAAAACATAAACCTAACATTATTTCATTCATCAACCAAAAAAAACATCCAAACAACCAGAGACTTCAGGACCAGAGAACAGGAAGTGTCTCAGCTCCTGTGGTGCTGTATTCTTCCTACAGATACTCCATCATGTGGCGTTGTGATGGTGGTGGTGGAGAGCGCTTAGGTGTTCAGCTGGGCTCAGACCTGAGGGCTGTGAAGGCCACAGCAATTGACTCACATCGTCTTCATACTCATCAAACCATTCAGTGGACGTTTGGATGTTTTTTGTCGTCCTGTTTCTTCTGTCTGTCTCGATGTGTGTTTCTGTTCATATTTTTTATATGAATTTCCAATAAGCACAAAAGAAATTATGTGGAGTGAATATGATTTCCACATGATTTTCCATCATCATCCCACTGCATCCTCTTCTTCTTCTGTGGTTCAGTGGCATCTGACTGGAGAATTAGCAGCATCAGCTGTTTACCAACACCTAACATTTGAATAACAGTGATCAATGGGGACAATTTGGATGCGTTTTCTTCTGCTGATACACGGTGAAATTCAAGCCACATTTGACTTCTGTGTAGCCTCTGCTGTTGTTGTCATTGTGTGAATACATAGAACGGAGAACATGGAGGAGAACGTGGAGGAGAACATGGAGGAGCAGCATGTAGTGACTGTTGCTGTTTTCATTAGATGACTGAACTATTTTTAACAACACGGTAGCTTTTAATTTCATGCCTGCACAAAAGCAAGGGTATCGGTGCAGCTGTAAAACGATTTTCATCAAGCATAATTCTTTTTGTCCTTAAGTCCTTTTGGTAATTTCATGGCCCCTTAGGAAGTCACTTGAAATGTAGTATGTGGTGTGGCAAAGCTTTTTCAATTCCCTGATTGAATAAAAGTTTATATACTTGGCTGAGGGGAAAAGGTTGGCATTTCAGAAAAAGAGAAGAGTGAGAGAAAGCTGATGGAAAGAAATGTTTTGAATAGACCTTGATGTCATGGTGCCTGCGTACTCTGCTGTAGACAACTTTAATTTCATGCTGCCACTCACTGCTACAGGCCTCCACTTCTCAAAGAGCCAAAAAAGGTAAGAATAAGAACATGATCTCAGGTGGGAAGCAGCACTAAGATGCCATGATATAAATCAGAGTGACTGGTGTTGCATTCATGTGTTTTCTGCTCGTGAACATATCTGCATGGACAGTCTCTGATGGAAGGATTCACATGGTAGAAATATTCTGACACTTTCTGATGGAAATACGACGACACATGTATATGCACATCAGAACTTGTGTGCACTGGGTTACACTGATAATGTCATTACCACCACAGATACCTCTGATTCAGTGGATTAAAAACCTGCAGTCATTTGATTTTAATTAGTGAAATGATTTGTGTTGTACAGCTTATTGTTTATCATCAGACAACTGCATTTACATTTAATACAAGAACTGAACAGTTTCAATCTGTAAATAAAGATGGACGTAGCCTCTGTGACGTTACCCACAGGTTTCTGATGAGCGGCTGCTCCACTGTTGCCATGACAGCACCTGACCCCGCCTACCTCCCAGCTCATCCAAAAATGGGTAAAGAGGTGGAGCCTGTGTGGAGCAGAGACTGCGGACCAAGCCGGTATAATAACTGTGGCAAGCACATGCTCCTGTTAGCATCGTTAGCACAGCTGGGGGTCTTGCTGGAAGGCTAAACTGAGGCTAATTTATTTGCTGGCTAATTATTAAGTTAATAAGCTAACAAACCAGGTAAGGTGAGTGCAAACAGCAGTACCTGCAAATTAATAAAATGATACTAGAATCACCTCAAAACACAGAAGCACAGACTTCCTCACAACAGCAAGACAGACAGACAGACAGACAGACAGATAGATAGATAGATAGATAGATAGATAGATAGATAGATAGATGATTTTAATAATCCCAGGGGGAATTGAGCAGACAGAACCCACCTGTCACTCAAAGAGGCCACGCCCTCAATTATGCATAACTTTTAAAGGTGAGTTACATAAATAAGACTCTACTGGTCATTTGAGGAACTGCAGGTTTTAGTTCTTCAGTGTTGATGCTTCATGTTTCAGCTGCATTGACCAAACAGTTTTTCTACATATCACATCACTTTTAATTCCCAGGTTGAACATTTCTTGTGAAATGAGGCCTCAAAGAGCAGAGAGAAACACTGAGAAAGACAGCTGCAGAGCAGGACTAGTAATGAAATGTTCTGTTTTGGTTTTTTTTATCTTGGTTCTAGCTACAATGGATCTCCTCAGTGACCTCCAGTTTAGTGGAGGTAATTGTCATTTTTGAAATGCACAGAAGTTCCAAATTAATGAGTGACGGGACTTCACAAAGGAATACAAACACACTGCTCTGTGTGTGTGTGTGTGTGTGTGTGGGAGTATGCTTGCCCTGTTAAAGGTTGTCAGTGTGTGACTGGAGCCGCCTGTTCAGTAGATTAACACTAACTCGATTAGCACTCATCTGATGTGGCGCTTTAAACTAGATCACACCTGCAGGCTGTGATGTGTGTGAATGAGAGAGAGAGAGAGAGAGAGAGTTTTATCAGCATAATGAAGAAACATGAAGCATTGATATTAAATGTGTCTGTAAAATGCCCCTGACACATGTTTAATTTGTGGTTATGTGTCGAGACTCAAAGGTTTAGGTTACAGAAGGCAGGTCGTGTTTTCTTCAGTGCTCATTTTGTCACAGCTCTGGACATGAGTTAAGCTTTTTGGTTCATTTCCTGTTTTATTTTGATGGCGCTTCCCTTGTGTGTCTCCTGTTGTTTTTACTTCCTGTCTTTGTCCCGACAGCACTTTGTGACATATCACCTTGTTACCATGACTACACCAAAACATACTGCAAACTGTGAGTTTGGGACTTTTAATTTGACATTTCTTACGTCCTCCCCTTGCTTCCTGCTTGTAAACAAAATGATAATGTTGGATCAGATCTGATGATCCAACAGACTTACGGAAACTGTGCATGATGGGATATTTTGTTATTAAAAATTTCTATGTCTGCATTTTGGGTCCTCAAAACCCTTGGGGCGTGGCTGAGGGTGCTGACTGCTTTGTTGTGGCATCACAGAGTTACAGAAGTCCTGACGGCTCGTTAAAAGGCTCAGTTTGTGAATCAGGGAAGTGTAAAACAAAATGTCCTGTTAATAAAGATCCTCACCCCCTTCCAGTTTTCTTAGTGTGTGTTTGTGTGTGTGTGTTTGTGTGTGTATTACTTTCACTCTGAAAAAAACTTCTCCTGGAATCCAAACAAATTGAACTTGATACACTGTGAAGTGTCACACAGAGAAAGTATTTTGGTTTCTGGAGCAAGCAGGTTTCAGTCTCTTCTCACACTTCCCTGTAGAATCTGTCCTCGCTGCTTCTTCTTTTTCTTGAACGACATCTGTGTCGTCCTCTTCGCCAGCAGCACCAAAGCTTTTTAATGTTCCTGTTCAATTGACTGTGAGCTCTGTTTCTTCTTTGTGTCTCGTCATGAACACGTGCGCATTTACAGTATATTCAGGCATTTTGTACTAATTGTGTGTGTGTGTGTGTGTGACACCACATTGTGTATTTATCCATGAGATGTTTGTGTGAATTCTGTGTTTTTGTGAGGATGTGTAGTCATAGAGTGTGTGTGTGTGTGTGCGCGTGTGTGTGTTTTGGCTGTGGCTGGTAGAGGCCCCTCTCAAACCCCCCTCCCAGCTTCGTCTCTCTTGCCAATAGCTAATTGATTTGGCTCCATCCTGCCTGCTCTACTTACTCAAGTAGTTAATTAACTTAACTTTTAATTTGTTTCCACACGCAGTGCCTGGATAAAACATAAAGCTGACACCGGCTGTGCACGACCACTCACCCCATCTTTGTCTAACAGGGCACACAAAGCTGGGAGTCCCACGGCTCGTAAACTGGCCTGGGATGGGGGGGTTGACTGTACACCTCACAGACTGACTGAACCTCACCCTGGCTTCGCTCCACGACTCCGTCAGATTCTTCATTTTCTTCTGTTTTCAGTTGACGCTCAGTTGATCCATCATCCTCACTCTCAGCTCCATGTTCTCTCCTCAGCTTTGCAGTGGTTTCTCTGTTAAATATACATTCATTATGATTTTAAGTGGCACATGACACAGAATTACCATTCCACATCTGCATGGGGTTGATGAGGTTCTTGATTAATAGCGATTGCTCAGCAATTACTCCACCAGGTGCTGAGATGTCTAGCTTTCAGAAGTCACTTTCCTGCCCGCACAACTTCTGCAACAAAAGCTTCTCTCAGCACCTACTCGCGTTTTTTCAGCAGCGTAACAATGAGCTACGGTGCTAAAAACAAGCAGCCGGCGATACAGCGTGTCAGGTATGAAGGCTAAAAAGCCCCATTTTCAAGATGAATCAAAGCAAATGACAGAGTGTCTGGTTTCTCCATTTATAAAGTTGATATGTTAACTTTTCACATTTCTATTTAAATTACAACTGCAGCCATTGTTTTTTTTATTTTTCCCTCACAGGCCAAAGATGGAGGACATGTGTGTAATTCAGGAATAATGTGGAAGAAAAACTGTGTGAACACCAACAGATTAACTCAGAAATCTTCTGCTTGTCTTCAGCAAAGAAAATAAACCAAAGGCTAAAGTCTGACGCCCTCTCAGAGTTTTTAGACTCACTCTATAAGATTCTGTTGAACTGAACTGGGGATCTTGCAGGGTCAATATTTGCAAGACTAGATTCCTTTGAGATTATTTCCCATCATGCTCCTGGTGGACATTTACAGGAAGAAAAAGTGTTTTTGTTCAGACTTTTTTTTGCCTTTTTTTGCGCTTTGAAATTCTACATTATTACAATTATTATTGTTATTATTATTATTATTATATAAAGTTAGTAACTCAACACTATAACTATGACTGATTTTATTCCAACTATGGAAATTAGTCTGTGATGTCACAGGTCGTTTGATTCCACAGCACTGGACCCAACAGCATATCAGCCTCCTTCATGTCACCGTGACTTAGAGCAGCACAGGTGGAACTAATAACAGTAATGATGACTGTGGTCCAGTCTCGTGTCCCAGCAGTGAGCCAGCAGCCACGACACTGGGACCCCCCCCCCCAACATAAAATACAGCCCTGACTGAATGTTTGAGCTGCACCTGTGGTTCTTATGCAGTGATACATCAAACTGTCTGCAGTGAAAACAGCCGAACCCTCTGATACGACCCACAACAGCACCTCCTGAAGGAGCACCCCTATGGTGGCAGGTGTACCAGACATTGGTTGTCATGGTTACAATAACAAACAGAGGGCGGCGCCCCTACCTTTGTCGCCATGGTTACTATAGTAACAGTCATGGCTTGGTCAGGTTCAGGAAAAGCTGGTGATTTGGGTTAAAATAAGTTCTTCCTCAACATTAGACGATCTTTGTTGTCATGGTTACAATAATAACAATGAACAGTCATGGATAATAGAAACAACATAAACTGCTCCTGTCACATGGGAATCGAACACCGCTCTCCTGGGTCATATTCATCCATCCACCCCAACCTCCTCCTGACGTGGACTTTGTCGCTCTATAAACTACGTCACCGCACTTTTCCCTTTGCTCCTGTCATCATCACTACGACCACTAGATGTCGCCTAGCAACAGAACCTAACGATGGGTCATAGTAACCTGCTGACAGACGAACTGTGGGCTCGTGTTTTGCAGGACAGTCTCAGAAAAAGACTGAAATCTCTCCCCTGTCAGCTGTATTGAACATGTCTTTAGTAAGTACATCGGCCTGATGTTGTAGTGACTGTTCCACAGTCTGCTTCTCTGCTTTGACTCTGGCAGACGTGCTCAGCTGGGTCCAGACGACCTGAGGAGACACCTGCTGCAGACTGAAGCTCCTGCAGGTCTCAGTGAGTCAACAGTCTGTGTGCAACAGTCTCTTTTTAATCCTCTTGTCCATTTCACAGTTTTCATCACGCCTACTTTTCAACTTTAAAATCAAGTCCCCTGCGACATTATCAGAGCATGAACACATCAAACCATTAAAGTCATTTCATGGCACCGGTAACATCTTGTCTCGATGCGCGCCCCCCCCCCCTTCTCAGCATGACTCTTTCTTCTCGTCCTCGTCTCCGTCTCCGTCTCTCCCTCTGGGCCTGTCTTGTTCATTTGTCTCTCTTTGGGCTATAAAACAGCTCAGTAACCCTTTTTGCACGGCTGTTTATCAGTCGTGAAAACATTCTGATAAACAGTTTCCTTCTCTCTCTCTGTTGGTTTGAAGATAGAGAAGTCCATTCTGCTGCCACTGTGGGGGGCAGCAGGGGGCCAGGAAGGGGGGGGGGTCAAACACTTTCTCAAAATCCTGTCAGCTTCTCTCTGGACGTGTTTGAGTCTGTGTTTCAGCACAATGAAAACCACAGTGTTGTGTGTCCTGTGCCTCATGTTCAACAGTCGGAGCGTTTGTCTCTGATCAGACAGTTATTAGCGTGTTGCTAACTGTGTCCCTGTCTTCCCTGGACGTTTATCACAGCTTATTGAGCTGTCAAACCACAGAGCTCTGTGAGTTCATTACTGTCAACATCTGATTCATTCTTATGATTAAAACAAGTGATTACTTCAGCTGGTTGAGTTCAGGTAACATCAGGTTTGCACAACTCACCTGTTTACAATTTATTGAGGCTCAAAGTTATGTATAATTGAGGGCGTGGCCTCTTTGATTGACAGGTGGGTGAGGGTATGCTGGCCACAAACTAGCATGCACCAAGTCTCAGTTCCAGAAACGCACCACCTCTTGGACCATATTTGGATTAGCAGGAGTTAGGGGCGGAGTCAGACACTGCCAGGATGGTGACGGTGGAGCAGCTCACTCTGAGATTCAGAAACCTGAGGGTGACATCACAGAGGCTCCACCCATTTTTATTTACAGTCTGTGATCTCATCATCAAGACATATGTTATTGATGAGCTGTTACTGTGTTTATTTGTGTGGATAATTATTTGAATTTTCCTGTTCAAAGAAGTAAAAAAAAAAAACAGCCTGTGGTTGTGACACAGAACATGATGGACTGATAAACACAGACTCAGGCCTGTCTGTTAATGTCAAGATTAAATAAATGAGATATAAGTTCTTTTTTGTTTCAAATATTTTTATTGTGAAGCGTGAAAATGATCCGTAACACAAAAGGTAGATGGAAAAGTCAATTACAGCAGATAAAACAGGTTCACAAACATTCATCAATGTTCACTGACTGTTTTTCTAGCTGCACAGCCTGGTGTCGATTATCTGATGACCAAACCTTTAGACCTGTCTGACGCGTCATGTCAGTGTGTCTGGAGCTATGTCATCAGCTTGCATCATGTGTGAAGCTCCACGAGGTTTTCTTCTCTCTCTGGAGTCGCATTTCTTTCATTGTGTCTCCATCATTTTGATTTGTGTGGTTTTTTTTTTCCAACAAACTTTATTCTGAGATGTCACTCGCCCGCTCTCACACCAGCTCTGTGGCAGCAGTGGACGTGTTTCACTCTGTGATCAAGGACCAATGGGTTTGAATGATCAAAGATTTCACTGTGGTTCTCTCACTAATGTCAGTCAGAGCAAATATTGTACAGTCACAAGTTCTTTAAAGCAACAAGTGGGAGAAGAATTGGCCTGGTGAGCCTCAGCAGCAGCTGCCTTTCAACATTTTATGTGTTGCAGTTACACAGAAATTCACCTGACTCTGACTGATGTTAAGCAAATAATTTAAAACTATAGAATTTGTACAAATCAGTGAATTCTAATTTTAAAAATATTTTCAGTTTCTCTCTAAAAATGTCACTGGATGTTCTATCAGTGCATTTCCAGCAAATATTAAAATGATAAACGGTATGAAGTATGTGCTGTGTCACATGTTTAGTGTAAACTGTCACATGACCAGAACTGCGAGTGGCAGTATCAAAGCTCCCAAACAGAAGGTGGGTGAAGTTTAACAAAGAGATTTTTGGTCTTATTTAAAGTGTCGACTTTTGATATATAATGTGTTTTATTGTGAAAATATCCACAGTTTTACTAGATTTAAAAGTAGATTAGCTCAGGGATTACCAGTTATTCTGCCCTTATTTCTAATGAAGTATGATCCCAGGTTTTTTTGGGCTCCTCCTAAACCCACAGGTTTTCAGACATTTGTCTTTAACACAAGCTACAGAACCTGGATCAGATTAATATTCAGTCCCTCTGTCAGGAAACACAAAAAACAAACAAGAAAAGTTTGCAGTTGTTCATGTTTGTCAGGTCACACACATCATGTTAGTCAGGAACTCAACCTGGAGGTGAACAGACGTGTAAATGTTCTCAACATCATTCTGAATAATAATAATTATTATTGTGGGAACAGGTTCTACAATAGAACAGCAGGTCTGATGTAAGGAGACAGGAAGTCAACGACTGTGTGCGTTTTAAATGTGAACAACATAAACTAAATCAGACTCATGTCACAGTGTGTGTGGACAGTGTTGCAGCCAACGTCGCCCTCTGCTGGACACATCTCTCTCTGACCAGCAGCTTCCAGATCCACATCAGTTCCTCTGATCCAGGGTGGTCAACGCACAATGACACATAGTGGGTAAACTGGTGTAGACACTCTGATGATGAGGACACTGATGATGAAGATACACTGATGATGAAGACACTCTGATGATGAAGATACACTGATGATGAAGATACACTGATGATGAAGATACACTGATGATGAAGACACTCTGATGATGAAGACACTCTGATGATGAGGACACTGATGATGAAGATACACTGATGATGAAGACACTCTGATGATGAAGATACACTGATGATGAAGATACACTGATGATGAAGACACTCTGATGATGAAGATACACTGATGATGAAGATACACTGATGATGAAGACACTCTGATGATGAAGATACACTGATGATGAAGATACACTGATGATGAAGACACTCTGATGATGAAGATACACTGATGATGAAGATACACTGATGATGAAGACACACTGATGATGAAGACACTCTGATGATGAAGATACACTGATGATGAAGACACTCTGATGATGAGGACACTCTGATGATGAAGATACACTGATGATGAAGATACACTGATGATGAAGATACACTGATGATGAAGACACTCTGATGATGAAGATACACTGATGATGAAGATACACTGATGATGAAGACACTCTGATGATGAGGACACTGATGATGAAGATACACTGATGATGAAGACACTCTGATGATGAGGACACTGATAATGAAGATACACTGATGATGAAGACACTCTGATGATGAAGATACACTGATGATGAAGACACTCTGTTGATGAAGATACACTGATGATGAAGATACACTGATGATGAAGATACACTGATGATGAGGACACTCTGAAGACACTCTGATGATGAAGATACACTGATGATGAAGACACACTGATGATGAAGACACTCTGATGATGAAGATACACTGATGATGAAGATACACTGATGATGAGGACACTCTGATGATGAAGATACTCTGATGATGAAGATACACTGATGATGAAGACACTCTGATGATGAGGACACTGATGATGAAGATACACTGATGATGAAGACACTCTGATGATGAGGACACTGATAATGAAGATACACTGATGATGAAGACACTCTGATGATGAAGATACACTGATGATGAAGACACTCTGTTGATGAAGATACACTGATGATGAAGATACACTGATGATGAAGACACTCTGATGATGAAGACACACTGATGATGAAGATACACTGATGATGAAGACACTCTGATGATGAAGATACACTGATGATGAAGACACTCTGATGATGAGGACACTCTGATGATGAAGATACACTGATGATGAAGATACACTGATGATGAAGACACTCTGATGATGAAGATACACTGATGATGAAGACACTCTGATGATGAGGACACTCTGATGATGAAGATACACTGATGATGAAGATACACTGATGATGAAGACACTCTGATGATGAGGACACTGATGATGAAGATACACTGATGATGAAGACACTCTGATGATGAGGACACTGATAATGAAGATACACTGATGATGAAGACACTCTGATGATGAAGATACACTGATAATGAAGACACTCTGTTGATGAAGATACACTGATGATGAAGATACACTGATGATGAAGATACACTGATGATGAGGACACTCTGATGATGAAGACACTCTGATGATGAAGATACACTGATGATGAAGATACACTGATGATGAAGACACTCTGATGATGAGGACACTGATGATGAAGATACACTGATGATGAAGACACACTGATGATGAGGACACTGATAATGAAGATACACTGATGATGAAGACACTCTGATGATGAAGACACTCTGATGATGAAGATACACTGATGATGAAGATACACTGATGATGAGGACACTCTGATGATGAAGATACTCTGATGATGAAGATACACTGATGATGAAGACACTCTGATGATGAGGACACTGATGATGAAGATACACTGATGATGAAGACACTCTGATGATGAGGACACTGATAATGAAGATACACTGATGATGAAGACACTCTGATGATGAAGATACACTGATGATGAAGACACTCTGTTGATGAAGATACACTGATGATGAAGATACACTGATGATGAAGACACTCTGATGATGAAGACACACTGATGATGAAGACACTCTGATGATGAAGATACACTGATGATGAAGACACTCTGATGATGAGGACACTCTGATGATGAAGATACACTGATGATGAAGATACACTGATGATGAAGACACTCTGATGATGAGGACACTGATGATGAAGATACACTGATGATGAAGACACTCTGATGATGAGGACACTGATAATGAAGATACACTGATGATGAAGACACTCTGATGATGAAGATACACTGATGATGAAGACACTCTGTTGATGAAGATACACTGATGATGAAGATACACTGATGATGAAGACACTCTGATGATGAAGATACACTGATGATGAGGACACTCTGATGATGAAGACACTCTGATGATGAAGATACACTGATGATGAAGATACACTGATGATGAAGACACTCTGATGATGAAGATACACTGATGATGAAGATACTCTGATGATGAAGATACACTGATGATGAAGACACTCTGATGATGAAGATACACTGATGATGAAGATACACTGATGATGAAGACACTCTGATGATGAAGATACACTGATGATGAAGACACTCTGTTGATGAAGATACACTGATGATGAAGATACACTGATGATGAAGATACACTGATGATGAGGACACTCTGATGATGAAGATACACTGATGATGAAGATACACTGATGATGAAGACACTCTGATGATGAGGACACTGATGATGAAGATACACTGATGATGAAGACACTCTGATGATGAGGACACTGATAATGAAGATACACTGATGATGAAGACACTCTGATGATGAAGATACACTGATGATGAAGACACTCTGTTGATGAAGATACACTGATGATGAAGATACACTGATGATGAAGACACTCTGATGATGAAGATACACTGATGATGAAGATACACTGATGATGAAGACACTCTGATGATGAAGACACACTGATGATGAAGATACACTGATGATGAAGACACACTGATGATGAAGACACTCTGATGATGAAGATACACTGATGATGAAGACACTCTGATGATGAGGACACTCTGATGATGAAGATACACTGATGATGAAGATACACTGATGATGAAGACACTCTGATGATGAGGACACTGATGATGAAGATACACTGATGATGAAGACACTCTGATGATGAGGACACTGATAATGAAGATACACTGATGATGAAGACACTCTGATGATGAAGATACACTGATGATGAAGACACTCTGTTGATGAAGATACACTGATGATGAAGATACACTGATGATGAGGACACTCTGATGATGAAGACACTCTGATGATGAAGATACACTGATGATGAAGATACACTGATGATGAAGACACTCTGATGATGAAGATACACTGATGATGAAGATACACTGATGATGAGGACACTCTGATGATGAAGATACTCTGATGATGAAGATACACTGATGATGAAGACACTCTGATGATGAGGACACTGATGATGAAGATACACTGATGATGAAGACACACTGATGATGAAGATACACTGATGATGAAGATACACTGATGATGAAGACACACTGATGATGACGACACACTGATGATGAAGATACACTGATGATGAAGACACACTGATGATGAAGATACACTGATGATGAAGATACACTGATGATGTAGACACACTGATGATGAAGATACACTGATGATGAAGATACACTGATGATGAAGACACACTGATGATGAAGACACTCTGATGATGAAGATACACTGATGATGAAGACACTCTGATGATGAAGATACACTGATGATGAAGACACTCTGATGATGAGGACACTCTGTTGATGAAGATACACTGATGATGAAGACACTCTGATGATGATGATGACACTCTGATGATGAAGATACACTGATGATGAAGACACTCTGTTGATGAAGATACACTGATGATGAAGATACACTGATGATGAAGACACTCTGTTGATGAAGACACTCTGATGATGAAGACACTCTGATGATGAAGATACACTGATGATGAAGACACTCTGTTGATGAAGATACACTGATGATGAAGACACTCCGATGATGAAGACACTCTGATGATGAAGACACCTCTAAATGTGCTGATGGTTTAACCTGAAACATCAACTTCCTGCTGAGCTGAGTTTGATGATTGTGAGATTTAGTTGAGTCCATTTTACTGTTATTATTATTTTTGCTCATTGTTAACAGATTCAGACACAACAGGCAGTTTGCTGGATATTTGTCATCCTCTGAACCTGTTTACATCCTTTTTCATCCCTTGTTCCTTGAATTAAATCAAATGCAGAACTGACCACACTGTTGTTGGGGTTAATCAGGCGGTAGTCAGGGTTAATGTTTGGTTCAGGGGCTTCACAGTGAGCTGGTGTGAGTGTGTCAGGAGGAGTCAACATGCACCTCCTGTTGCTGAGCAGCAGAGGGCAGCATCCCTCACTGAATACCTCAGCCCTCAGTTGTTCTTCTTCTGTGGACCTCAGAGTTGTTCATCAGCTGGACAAAGTGCACCTGCTTTAGAAGGTGATTCATATTCTGTGTTGTGATTGTGAGTCAGTTATAATATCACTTGTGTTTTGTTACAGAGTTCATGAAAATATTTGTGGGATGAGCTGGTAAATTTCAGTTTACAGCTTTTGACCCCAGCAGGAGTTTAGGTGAGTAACCAGCTTTAATACTGTTGATGAGCACGAGCATGAAGTATTACAAATAATACCAAACAAGTGAGCTGCATTTTATTTAACAGACTTTTAAAAAAAACACATTTGTGACTAATGATAAACCCGCAAAAAATGACAGTGTGTCATCTTCTGGAATGTAGTGATTAAAAACACACAGAGAAAACAGCCTGACGGACGTCACGTGATCATTGCTTCATAGGAAGCTCCTTCCTGTAATGACACGTTTAATTTCATGCTGAACGGTTTAAGGACATCTGTGTCTCCTCCTGTGTTTTCATACAAACTGATACTAAATAACATCACAGTAATTTAAGGGATTTTTCTGTTTATTCTCCTTTATTGTCAGCAGGTTCTGATAATATAAAGTTCTGTCTTGGTTGATTTGTATTAGTGATCATGTTTGAGCTCAGAGCTCAGGGACCTGTGGCACAAAACACCTTCACCTTTCTATTAAAAGGTCTTAAGGTTTAATTTCTCCTTAGCTGAGGGAGTTACTTCAGGGTGTTGCACTGGATCTCTTTAAAGGTTTCCTTAACCTTATTAACGTTAGGTTAAGTAAATTGCAGCAGTGAAAGAGATTTTACAGCATTAAAATTCTACTGTTTCCATGGAAACTCATGGTTCGTTGCCTTTAGCACTTGTAATACCTGTCTTTAATGGTTTAACTGACTTTGAGTGATTCCTTAAGTATAAGAGCAGGATAAAGAGAAAACCTTAAATAATTGAGTGAACATTTTAAGGAAATCTTAACTCAGACCTTAAGGAAAAGGTGTTTTGTTTTATCTCAGTATTGTGTGTTATGTGTATCGTCATTAACAACAGTAACACACAGACACAGTCACTGGAGTGAAAACAAACCTTCAGCATCAGCGACTTTTCTTTGAGCTGAATCCTGGAGCAGGTTAAGCCATCACTGTGAACATGTGTGTGTCTGTGTGAGTTTGACACTGTGAGCGACACGTCTGCACCAATGCTTCGTTAGAAACTGTCATTGTGAGGTGGAGCAGCACAGAGTCCACTGCTGCAGCAAATTCAACAATATCTTCAAAGAGTCTCATGTTGTTCATGAATAAACGGAGGAAAATGCAGATTTCTGAAACAATTACTCCAATAAACTGTAGGTGAGTTACAATAATACTGAGGAGTTCTCTTCACTTTCACAAACAGATAAATACACAATTATAATTATCACTAACACACTCTAACACACACACACACACACACACACACACACACACACACACACACAGGTCTCCATGAGGCCTCTCTGACCTGCACTGACATCTGGATCCTCTTTACACACACACACACACACACAGCCACTGAGCGTGTGTGGGTTTGAATGCATGCCTACGTGTGTATTCATGGATATGATGTAAACATGTGTGTGTGTCTGTTTGTGTGTGTGTGTGTGTGTGTGTGTGTGTGTGTGTGTGTGTGTGTGTGTGTGTGTGTGTGTGTGTGTGTGTGTGTGAAACCACCACTTGTTGCCCAGTAGTTAGTTCTCCAGCTGTCTCTCCTCATCTCTCTGGTTTTAATCTGCTGCTTTTATGGAGCCCTTTTAACCTGCACCATTATCTGTGTGTGTGTGTGTGTGTGTGTGTGTGTGTGTGCGTGTGTATGTGTTCCTTTTGCTATTTATTTTAAACCAAAGTCAAATCTTTGTTTTGTCTCTCTGACTGAAGCGGCTGTGTGCAGCGTCATTAGAGTTCAGACTCAGGTCGTAAACACCACAGTTTGACCTGTTAATCTCATTATTACCCAAACCTGGAAAATCCTGGTTTATGTTGGTGAGTCTCACTAATATAAGTGAGAGTTCAGTTCAGTTCAGCTCAGTAACGCAGCTAACTTATGCTGTTGAACTAGCCTGCTCTGTAGCTGGCTAACTGTTAGCTTAATGTAGCTGTGTTTAAAGTTCAGGAGTTACACTAGTCCCATCCCCTATAACTGATTTACATTTAATTGCTGTGCACATCCAGTACTGTTCTAACTGATGCTGTGCTGATTAATACACGTGGATCAACTCTGCAGCCGTTACCCCCAGAGCAAAGGAGTCATTGGATTTAGATTAGATTTGATATTAAATACAAAATGATAGTTTGATACTCAGCAATAAAATAAATATGTGGGCTGTGTTTATGGATTATACAGGACAGACTAATGGTTATTTATGGAAATGTTTTAAAATGTGCGTTGCTACATTAATAATGTCAGCTATCAATGATCTATTTATGAATCATAAAATAAATAACTATTACAACCTTGAGCCCCAAATCTAGGTGAACGGATGGAATATTAGCACGATCAATCTGCTGATTATTGCCTTGTAACCTATGTTGGTTATTGTGTAATATAGGTTAACATAGACTTTAATATAGGCTGCAGTATATAATTAATTAAACAATAGGCAGGAGACCTCTGTGAACTTCCTGAACCATTGACACTGAAGGATCCAAACCAGGAGGAGACTACAACTCCCATGGTCCCACACTGCTTCATTAAGTCACCCAACGTTATCTTATATCATCGTTTACTAGCGACCTTACAGACTGTGTGTTAAACTTCAAAATAATTTGCTCAATTAATTCTGAGATTGTTGAAAAATATAAAATAGTGTAGAAACATGAAGAAACTGCTTCATGTTTAACTGCTTAAACAAACCACAGACATAATTTCTACAACTGGAAACTGATAAAAATGATAATAATAATAATAATATTTATCTAACTCCCCTAATTTGGCGTCTGAGTCACGTTTGAATCGTCTCATTCTGCTCAGATGCTGCTGTCAGAGCTCCTCATGTGGTCAGCTGTGACTGACATTAACTGATGAGAACGGAGGTGATGAAAATGTGTGTGACATGAAATATCAAGTGATAAATGATCATGGGATTTGATCAGTTTACAGCTGATTTGATTAAACAGTGATGATGTGATGAAGACAGAGCCGCTCTTCATCATTTTCATCATTTCAGGATAAAGTGGCCTCAAACAAAAAGTGATGAATGAGAATGAATAATGGAGGCAATGACAGTGTCAGCTGATCTGA